>NC_082709.1:23061907-23381641 GCF_030144855.1 Hypanus sabinus
AAGGACCTTTTATATCTGCATTTACTCAGGAGACAGAGTCTATAGAAGAGTGGCAAAGCAGCAGCAAGGACATTGATCCAATACAGGTTACAGAGGAGGAGGTGTTTGCTGCCTTGAGGCAAATTAGAGTGCATAAGTTCCCAGGGATTGACAAGGTGGACTCTATGGAAGGTAAGTGCAGATATTGCAGGGATCCTAGCCGAGATATTTAAATCATCCTCAGTGACAGGTGAAGAACCAAAGGATTGGGGGATAGCTAATATTGTTCCACTGTGGGAATGTTATTGGAAGGCATTTTAAGGGACTGGACATATGAGTATTTTGATAGACATGAACTGATTAAGGTTTGATAGCATGGCTTCATGTGCGGTAGGTCATGTCTAACCAATCGTACAGTGCTTTTCAAGAAAGTTACCAAAGGTTGATGAAGGCAAGGCAATGGATATTGTCTACATGGATGTTAGCAAGTCCTTTGATAGGGAAAACTATCAGAGCCTGGTGCTGGATCTGGACCAACTGGTAAACTGGGCTGAAAAAGGGCAGACAGAATTTAATGCAGACAAGAGTGAGGTGTTGCACTTCAGTAAGACCAGTCAGGGTAGGTCTTACACAGTGAATGGAAGGGCAATGTGGAATTCTGTAGAACAAAGGGATCTGGGAATACAGATCCATAATTCATTGAAAGTGGTGTCACAGGTAGATAGGGTCGTAAGGAAAACTTTTAGCACATTGGCCTTCAGAAAGCAAAATAATGAGCAGAGGAGATGGGATATTATGTTGAAATTATGTAAGATGTTGGTGAGGCCTATTTTGGAGTATTGTGTGCAGTTTTGGTCACCTACCTACAGGAAAAATGTAAATAAGGTTGAAAGAATACGGAGAAAATTTATAAAGATGTTGCCAGGATGGAAGGACCTGAGTTATAAGGGAAGATTGAAACGGTTAGGACTTTATTCCTTGGAACATAGATGATTGAGGGGAGATTTGTTAGAGGTATACAAAATTTTGAGGAATTTAGATAGGGTAAATGCAAGCAGGCTTTTTCCACTGAGGTTGATTGGGACTCAATTAAAGGTCATGAGTTAAAGGTGAAAGGTGAAAAGTAATGAAAACATGAAGGAAAACGTCTTCACTCAGAGGGTCGTGAGAGTATGGAATGAGCTGCCAGAGTGGTGTGTGCAAGCGTGATTTCAATGTTTAAGAGAAGTTTGAATAGGTATATGGATGGTAGGGGTATGGAGAGCTATGGTCCCACAGCAGGTCAATAGGTGTAGGCAGTTTAATTGATTTGGTATGAACTAATGGGTCAAAGGGCCTCTTTCTGTGCTGTACTTTTCCATGACTCCATGATTTTATGACTAAAGGGAATGACCATGGACAAGCACTGGCTAGCATTTGAAGAAATAATTTATGATTTGCAAAATTGTACATTGCTCTAAGACACAGAAGCACAAAGAAAAAGTGGTCTAACTGTTGATTACAGAAGAAATTAAAGACAGAAGTAAATCTAAGTACCCCAAAAAAGGGGAAGCTAGGGGATGTTGGAAAATTTAGAACTCAACAGGATAAGATCAGGAAATGGATAAAAGAAGGGGAAAACAAAATGAGAATATACATTTGAGAAACATAAAAACAGTCTGTGAGCTTCTATAAGAACAGTGAATGGAAAAGACCAATAAAGGCAAATGTGGGTCCTTAACAGACAGAATCATAAGGTATTACAAAACAGGGATTAAAGAAATAGCAGAAAAATTAAACAAATATTGTGTGTCTTCATGGAAGGGCAGAAATAATGGGAGTGCAAATGAGGAAATAAAGGAAAGAAATACTATCAGGGTGGTTAATGAGTCTGAAAACTGTTGAATCCCAAAGGCAGATGATCCGCAAGCCTAACTTTGGTCAAGGTAGCATACAGATAGTGGAAGATGAATTTAAAAATTCTAGATTATGGAATGATTCCTGCAGAATGAGGGGTAGCAAATGTGACTCATTATTTAAGAAAGGCGGGAGAGAGAAAATGGGAAACTGCTTACATCGATACTAGGAAAAATACTGGGATCTATATTAAAAGGATGTGATATCAAGATATTAAAAAAATGACAGCACATGGAAAGGTGGATATCTGAATGGAAAATCACGTTTGGCTCAACTATCAGCATTCTTTAAGGATACAGAGCATATTAGGTGAAATCAATGGACATAATGTAGTCAGATTTTCAGAAAGCATTAGATAAAATCCCAAATAGACCCACTGATGAACAAGGAATTTGGGGTAAGATTCTACATAGCTTGAGAGGTGGATTAACAGATTTTTTTTTGGAAAAATTTAAGGATAAATGGGTTCAGTGACAAACAAGAGATTATCTGCAGACGCTGAAAATCCAAGCAATACACACAAAGTGCTGGAGGAACTCAGCAGGCCAGGCAGCTTCTATGGTAAAGAGTACAGTTGACGTTTCAGGCCGTGATCCTTCATCAGAACTGGAGGGAAAAAGATGAGGAGTCAGAGTAAGAAAGTGGGGTGGAGGGGGAGGAAGAAAGGTGGAAAGGGGAGGGATGAAGTAAAGAGCTGAGAAGTTGATTAGTGAAAGAGATACAGGGCTGGAGAAGGGGAAATGTGATAGAAAGAAGGCCATGGGAAAAAATAAAAGGGGAGGAGCACCTGAGGGAGAGAGGTGATAGGCTGGTAAGAAGATAAGGTGAGAGGGAAATGAGAATGAGGTGTGGTGAAAAGGAGTGGGTGCTCCCAATCTGTGTCAGGTCTCACCAATGTACAGGAGGTCACACTGGGAGCACTGGATAAAGCAGGTGACCCTACTAGACTCGCAGGTGAAGTGTCGCCTCAACTGGAAGGACAGTTCGGGGCCCTGAATGGTAGTGAGGGAGGAAATGTGGGGGCAGGTGTTGCACTTGCTCCACTTGCAAGGATAAGAGCTAGGAAAGAGATCAGTGCGCAGAATAGAACAGATGCAGCATTGATGGTGGAGGAAGGGAAGCCCCCTTCTTTGAAGGTGGGGGACATCTCCTTTGTTCTGGAATGAAAAGCTTCATCTTGAGAGCAGATACGATGGAGAAGGAGGAATTGAGAGAAGGGGATGGCATTTTTACAAATAACAGGGTAAAAAGAGGTATAATCCACATAGCTATGAGATTCCATGGGTTTATAATAGATAAATGGCTTCCAAGGTTTTCTTTACTTTGTTACTGTCTGTGAAGTAGATAAACCTCAGAGCTGTATATTGGATACATACTTTGATGATAAATGCACTTTGAACTTTGAAATGCTTCCTTCTTGTGGTTAGACAGTGGCCATCAATGTACTGCCAGAATCAGTCCTTGGGGAAAGGAGAAGAGAGCAGTAGTAATAGGGGAGAGTCTGTAGAAGGGCTTAGACAGATTTCGAGAATGGGTAAAGAAGTGGCAGGTGAAATATAGTGTAAGGAAGTGTCTGGTCATGCACTTCAGTAGAAGGAATAAAGGCATAGACTATTTCCTAAACGAGGAGCCATTTCAAAAATCAGAGGAGCAAAGATTCAAAGGTTGAGGAAGACAAATGCAATGTTAGCGTTCATTTTGAAAGGACTAGAAAATAAATACAAGGATGTAATGCAGGGGCTTTATAAGGCATTGATCAGATGACACTTAGAGAATAGTGAACAGCCTTTTCTAAGAAAGGGTGTGCTAGTATTGGAGAGGGTCCAGAGGAGGTTCATGAGAATGACCTCAGAAATGGAAGAGTTAATGTATGATGGCTCTGGACCCACAATTGCTGGAGTTTAAAAGAATGGGGGGGGGATCTCACTGAAACCTATCAAATATTGAAAGACCTAGATGGGGTGGATATGGAGAGTAGGTTTCCTATTGCTGGAGAGCAGGAAGCACAATGGGGACATTCTGTAATAATCAATAAACCAATTGTTTGGAATCAAATGAACTTGCCTGGTGTCTCAGGGCATGCCAGCACCTACACCATCCCCTGCCCCTGGTTCTCCTTCTCTGCCACCTGACCCACAGCCCTCCTATGGCAGCATTCCACCCTCATCATTCCCAACATCTATTGTTCCTGCCAGATTTACAAACCCGCTCTTCACTCCACCTTAACAAATACAGCAATGTGCAAAAGTCTCAAGCACCTTAACGATATAAATGTGCCTAAGACTTCTGCACAGTAATCTGAACATATGAACATTTGAATTCAGGGTCAGAATAGGACAGTCAGCCCATGAATAATAAGATCCATGTTAATGTTAACTCCTATGCCACAAACTTCTATTTTCTGCAATAATCTTTGATGGGAAAAGATCCATATTAACACTTCATGAACAATTAGATTTTGAATATGCGTCCTAAACACAATGCATTCTAGCTTCACTGTCACGACACTTGCTTATACAGTCAATTCCAACACAATTTCCCGTGTTTTGTACAGTGCTAAAAGAAACCACATTTGTAACCTAGGCAACCTCAGACAGGAACGACAGCAAAATTGAGAGAGATTATTTTCGAGAATATCCTGCGTGATTTTTTTGCTTGAAAAAGCATCACCTAATAAGTAAGGTGATGAAGGCATTTTAATTAGAAAATATTCATACATATAAAACAAACCAGACATCGGCCTATAAATTGAACCATATGACGCCCTTTATTAGTGTTAAACAATCAGTTTCGCTGGGAGTGAATTGTAAAATCCATCATTGTCGAGTTGGTTTACATATCTCTGGAATCTGACAGAAGCCATTCACACAGCTGCACACCTCTGTGCTTTTTCCTTGATATGCAACTCAGTCACGCACAATCGTCACTTGTGCAATGCCCCTGCCTGATCAGGTCCCACCAGGTCGCCAATTATTGGACAGTCCAAGGAAGGGTTTAATCGTGCTGCTTGCACTGAGATTATTTAAGATCCTTACTTTGATCAATCAGCATCGTCTCAAATTGCACCAACCTCACTACCCTACAGTCCCATTCTAAGCCATAAACTACTCGACCCTCCAGACAATCTTCTTTATCATTAAAGTTTCCGACATTCTCAAAAACCTGGTTATTTCCCGCATCACTAACTGGCGCATTCCAGTGGCTGGAAGTTCTGAGCAGCATCCTGGCAGCACGGAGGAGTTCCCCGTTTGGAGAGGGGACAGGATTGAGGGAGCTTGGGTCCAGGGAGAGGCAGGAATGAGGCAACGCCCGGGCATAGGCCTGGGAGATAGTTTAGACTGAAGAGCTGATTATCACAATCCACATTTAAAACATGTTTAATTGACCAGTTGTGAAGTTGATTTACTACAACTTGATGGACTGTGTTGTAGAGACAGTTACACTAATGTAACAGACTGGCAAGTTAATAGGTTTGTATGCACCAAAGTTGTATAATTGACGGTATGGTCGGACTGACATCTGGGTAGAGCTGAGGAGCCTCCAGGCTGACAGATTATCTGGCATTGATTGGCACAAATAATTAATCAGCTGATGTAAAGTAATGGGGCACTTAACCTTTGAAAATCTGTCAACTCCTCCAGCTTAAATTCGGGGAATAGGAATCCAGACTGGTCAAGTCTCACAAAGTATATCGGTTCCACATCATAACTTGCGGAATTTCTTCTCGTGTTTTCTGCGGTTGTATTTCAATAAGTTAAATTTCTCCTACCGATCCAATTGTTATTTGTTGTATTTTAATTGGTAGTTTTAAAGTCAAACTTAAGCACCAAGAAACAAATCATCAAAGTAAATCATACGAGGATGTGTTGCAATATATTGTACCACATTGTAAGTTTAGAAATTTCCATACCTTAGCCTTCCACATCAGCCAAAATTTGAAAATGTCCACATGACGACCACATTGTATTGCTTTATCTCCCGTGTCATAGGATACATCGTACTGTTTGTCTTGCTGGAATAAATACCCTGCACACATCTGATTGCAGCCTTGGAGGATACCCTGCGAGCAAAGCATAACCGTTGATTTACACTAATTGATTAACTAATAGTTAAAAAATCAAATGTACATTTATATAATTATTTGTTCTTTTTCTAAGCAGGATGAAAGAAGATGGGGAAGTTAAAATTCAAAGTGAAGAAGATCATTCAAACAAGGCAAAACATAGAAAGTCTTAAGACTACTAAGATAGAAAAGAGACAAAAGAAACAATTGACATCTATTTTATAGCACATCCACTGCAGGTCCTTTCCAATAATTTAATTACCTCCATTTTATTTGTTCATCCTTACTTCTCCCTTGTCTGTTATTGTACACAGCCTTCCAGAGGCCAACTATTCAGAGAAATGTAGAAACAAATAAGGCCAATGTTGAGAATTTCCTTGTGAACAAGAAACCTCTCCATTTTAATATTGCTTTACCAGAGCAAAGCAGCAAACATTAGTAAAACACAAAACAAAAAAAAGCCTGTATTAAACCCATAAATGAGGCAATGGGTAACAACTAAAATACAAAATAAGCCAGGGGAAAATTAAGCTATTGAAACATATAGGATACTACAAAATGATGATAAGAGACTGAACTGTTGAATTTTCTCCATATACCAAACTTAAGACAAACTCAGATTGTATGTTTGTAGCTTTCAAAGAAAATGATGTAAGCTATGTCAAAAAGGCTTAAATGAGAAAGGTGCTGAGTAAACTGGCTTTGGCCTGCAAAAATTTCCAATAATTCACCCATGTCCTCTGTCATCCTAATAAATGGGAAGATACATCTGGTGTCCTCATCTGAATAGGTAGAAAGTTAAACTTTGAAAACTATTGACAAGTGAGGTAAAACTGGAGTCAGAGAAAAAAAAGGAGCCTTTGGCAAAGAAGAAATATTTGGCAAAGATTTGGGACTTGTTCCAATCAATGTTATCTCCCAATTACATCACATCCTATCACAGAGCGAAGTTTCATTTGTTGGGACCAGCCAGATGGTTCAGCCTTGCAGATCCTCCACAGTGAGTGCAAGACAACTGGGCATTTGCATTTTGCTATCATGCTTGGCTTTAACTTTGCATTTTTTACTTTTCAGATGGTAAAAAGCAAACAAACACTGTGCTGAGACTCAAGTTGTTGGAGGTTTCTAAAATTCCAAGGGGGTTTCTACTTTTAGCAAATCCAAGAGAGTTTCAATTCTTAACAATATTATTTCAGCAGAAAACTACAACATCTGTTCCCACATTTCAATACATTTTCTCAAAAAAAAATCACTGTTGTCATATTCCCTTGTCTTAACGCACGATGGTAATTGGAGTGATGGAAATCTACTACATTTAAGGCATGCAGATGAATATGTTTTCTGGAAATCATTGTATCTAATTTTTGTTGGCTGGAACCAATTTCTTCTGTCATCAACCAATAATTAGAGTCACTTGAATAAAATTGACAGGCTGCAAGTAAGGGAGAATATTGGTGGAATAACAGAACCAGCTGAAGTGCCAAAAATTAAAAATACATTTTCATCTCATAACTCAGCAGGCAGAGTTGGTATAATTTTAAAAGTACTCCTGAAGCCTGCTGTAGTTCAAAGTAATGCAAATGGATGCCATCCTTAGCATCCTTGAGATGCAAAATGATAGGTAATGGATTACATGATATCTTCCCAGCATTTGCAACTAATAGTAATATGGTGACTCATTTGTCTGGTACTTCTGGTCACGTTTCCACTGGGGAATAATAAATTTATCGTTTAATGGCAGTTTAAGGGTGAAACGGCTTTGTCTGAATTTCCTTTCTCAGGTCATACTAAGGCATTCAGCCCTGTAAGTCGTTCATTTACTTGTGGAAATGCGTTTTGTTCAACCAGCTGTTTCAGCACTATCAAAAATATATTTTCTGCACTTTTCAGTACCATTACTGTAATACTGGCCTTAATAGCCCGTTCTTATTCCCATTGGTATTACTGCTTCTGTGGCTTGATACTTACAATTTAGACCTTAATTGGGTTTTAACAGCTTTAATAACTCCATTTGTTAAGTTTAGCCAAGCAATTCCAATGCTGTTGTCTGAATTTATTAGAACTTGCACTTAAGAGCATCAAAGGACTCAAAAGTTGCCATTCCACTTATATATTTTTTCTTGCAACACATCAGTGAAACAGAGAAATTTGGGTGGAGCCTTTCCCCTACTATTTAAAAAGAATAGGAACACAAGAGATGGAAGCAGGAGCAGTGCATTCAGCCCTACTCATGTTCTCTGCCATTTGATGAGATCATGTCTCATCTGCTATCTCACTTTCCTGCACTAATCCCAAATCCCTTAATTACCTTAATGCCTAAAGCTTCTCCTATCTCTGTCTTGAGTAGCTAGTTCAACAATATGCATTATCCTCTGTGCGAAATGTCCAGGTTTATGATCTAGTTCCTCTCATAACTCTTTTTTACCCAAACTATATGTTATATACTATGTAATTTAGATATTTAGTACATGTAATTAAGAAAAAGCATAAAATGGCAAGGACAGAAAACAGATCTGATGTAAAGACATTGGATGTTTTTCTCTCCACAGATGGTGCCCAAATCACTGAATAATATTTGCTTTAATTGTAATACATTAAGGCTTCTACCACATTAAGGGGTTGGAACTAACTGGACAAATCTTTTTTGTAAAATTTCAGAGACAATTTGCAAAAAGCATGTGATTAAACTACACATTTATTCATATTCCTCGTAGCTCATGGATTTATCTGCAAAGACACTTATTAGAGGTTAAGACCTAACTCTGCATAAATATTGTAACCTATCATATTTGTCCAGATGATGCCACTTTTCAGATTAATATTTCTTTTTTTTTAAACTGAGGATTCCCCTCCCTCATAGCAGAAGGTCCACAGTAACGGCCTTTTGTTTCTCACACTCTTCCTCAAAACTTTTGCCTTTCCTTCCAAAATCTTTACATCTTTGTCTTCTGCATCAGTGGGTCATTCCACTGTCATTTCCAACAGTTACAGTGTGACACAAGCACCAAATACATCTTCAGTCATTGCGGAGGAATTGTTTTATCCACAATACTGTTTTCCCCTTGCAACACCAAGAAATACTTCCCTTCCCGAGGCACTTTCTGTGAAATTCCAGTACATGATAATCTCCTCCTTTTCCACTATTCACACTATTCACTCTTTTGATGTAAAATACGGACAGACATTTTTAAATGCACTGCTTTCATTGTTTTCAGTGTGATATATTTTGTGATAGATACACCAATCATAGATTAAGTGACCCTTGCAGAACATTTCAGTTAAGAACAAACTTTTAGTCTGTTACCATTTTAATTCTAGCTCCCATTTCCATTTCTACTTCAGTATTCTGTTTCAGTAGGTTCATGGAATAGTACATCATTTTCTGACTGTGTATATTACTTTTGGACTCAGAAATGAATTCAACAAAATTCATTTTGTATTTTCATCTTTGGCTTCTGCAGCTAATTTTCCAAAGATGTTTTTTGATAATGATTTGGCTTCTGCAATAATCTATAATTTGCATTTTTCTTCTTTTTTTTTTGCTTTGCTTTCCACAATTTTTCATTTAATTTCTTCAGTCCCTTTCATTACACCTTTGCCTTTTCTCTACTTCTCCCAGTTCTGATGAAAGATTATCAACCTAAAGCACTGTCTTAATTTTTCTCAACATATGCTGTTTGACTTGCAGAGTATTTCCATCACTTTACATTTTCAGCATTTGCAATAATTCGCTTTTAACAGTTTTCGCAGTCCTGTCAATTTCATAATTGATGTGTATCTGTATTGCATTAACACGAAAGGTATGAATTGTGGTAGTTCATAACAACAGCTACAAGTTGAGTTGACTATTATATCTTTTGTGCCTCCATCATGGTGCAACCTTATACTTTCACATAAGAAATGTCTTGCTGGATCCTTTCACTGCTCAGCATCACCTCTACCTCCAGTCACTGCCCAAATGGAGAGTGCTAATTTTGCTGACAGCAAGATGCAGTGAATATTTAGCAAGCACCAGAAAGTATAACTTTGAGCTCCTATCCCAAAGTATGAGAGACAAAGCTGGGTGCAGAGGTTTGTCTTATCAAAGACAAAAGAGACTGCAGATGCTGGAATCTAGAAAATAAACAGAATGCGGAAAGAACTTAGTAAGTCAAGCAGTATCTGTGGAGACTAAAGGTATAAGTCGACATTTTTTGTCAAGACCCTGCAGCAGGAATGAGAAGAAAACGTATCTCATTAAAGCTGAATGGTAATTTAACAGCTTTAAATGATTTAATATCTCTGATAGTGAGACACTTTTAGAAACTTAATTAGATGCAAATACTTAAAAAATATAAACCCAGTTGTGATAACTGGAGGGTGTTTTCCCTTCTGTTGCCACAGGAAAATTAATTCAGAAATATCCCATCAATTGACTCCTAATGGCCAAACAGCTGCTTCCCAAAATGCTGTACAAATTTCGTATGTCTGAAGGCACAGTGAACATCATCTTCACGATGTAACATCTTCAAGAAAAATGGAGGGAGCAGCATAAATGACTACATATAGACTTTTTACTCATGCTTCTTAGAATCGGCTGCCCACAGAAGTTCATCTCCATATTACAGCAAACCAAATCATATTTGACTTGTTTTCTTTATTTTGGAAGCAATCTTTTAGCAATGGCAGAAAACAAAGATACAATTCACAATTCAGTGAACCTTAATCTGTTTGAGGAAAATAGCACTGAAGTTCAAAATCTCTATGACACAAAACTCATGGTCCACATGACAGTAATGATTCCATCCCTTCTATATGCTCCTGGGTCTTGGTCCACCTATAGCAGGCATCTCAAAGCACAGTAGAGAGGTAGGCTGCACAATGCTGTTTATATAGAATCCATTGGCAGCTTACGTGAACCAACATATCTGCCTTGTCCTAAACCAACACCCCCAGTGTCAAGATTGAGATTACTCTCAGATACAAGATTCAGGATTATTTAATATCTTTTCCAGTACACAAGTGTAAAGGAAAACGAAATAATTGTCACTCTAGATCTGATGCCGCACAAAAGACACAATAATATAAAGAACACAATAAATACAGTACATAGATAACTTATATACATAGATTGTATGTTCATAAAGTGATGCTAGGTACAGGTGTGTCTGTACATGATATGACTGACAAATGATAAAGTAGTGGTGGTGGGGAATGTGGAAGGATGGGTCAGTGGGTGGAGGTGTTATTGCCTGGGGAAAGTAACTGCTTTTGAGTCTGGTGGTCCTGGCATGGCTGCTCTGTAGACCATTAGAAACAGGAGCAGAATTAGGACATTCAGCCCATCGAGTCTGCTCCGTCATTCCTGGCTGATCCCACTCAACCAAATATACCTGCCTTCTCACCATACCCTTTATGCCCTCACCAATCAGGAAACTATCAACTTCCACTTTAAATATACCCATGGACTTGACCTCCTCCGCAGCCTGTGGCAGAGCATTCCACAGATTCACTACTATAAAAATTCCTCCTTACCACTGTTCTAGAAGGTCACCCCTCAAATTTGAGGCTGTGCCCTCCAGTTCAGGATACATCCACCAGAGAAAACATCCTCCTCCCATATTCTTCTAGATTCCAGTGAGTACAGGTTCAAAGCTGCCAAATGCTTCTCATATGTTAACTCCTTCTTTCCTGGAATCATCCTCATGAACCTCCTCTGGACTCTCTCCAACGACAACACATCCTTTCTGAGATATGGGACCCAAAACTGTTGACAATACTGCCTGACTATTGACTTATAAAGCCTCAGCATTACCTTCTTGCTTTTATATTGTATTCCCTTTGAAATATTCCATTTGTCTTTACCACAGACTCAACATGTAAATTAACCTTCTGGGAGTCTTGCATGAGGACTCCCAAGACTCCCTGCACATCTCCCCATTTAGCTAACAGTCTACACTATTGTTCCTTTCAACAAAATGTATTATCATAAATGTATTATCATACATTTCCCTGTATCCCATCTGCCACTTTTTTGCCCATCCTTCCAATTTGTCTAAGTCCTGCTGCAATCACATTGCTTCCTCATCACTACCTACCTCTCCACCTAGCCTTGCATCATCAGCAAACTTTGCCACAAACCCATCCATTCCATTATCCAAATCACTGACAAATAGTATGAAAAGCAGCGGTCCCAACACTGACCCCTGAAGAACATCACTAATCACTGGCAGCTACCCAGAAAAGGCCCCCTTTATTTCCACTCACTGCCTCTTGCCTGTCAGCCATTCCTCTATCCATGCCAGTATCTTTCCTGTAACACCATAGGATTTTATCTTGTTAAGTAACCTCATGTGTGGCACCTTATCAAATGTCTTCTGAAAATCAAGCAAATGACATCTACTGTCCACCCTGCCTGTTACAGATTTGTCAGGTAAGATTTCCACTTACAGAAACTACACTGACTTTGACTAATTTTATCATTAGTCTCCAAGTACCCCAAAATCTCATCCTTAATAATAGACTCCCAACACTTTTCCAACCACTGACATCAGGCTAACAGGCCTATAATTTCCTTTCTTTTGTCTTCCTCCCTTCTTAAAGAGAGTAGCCTCCTTCCTGATGGAAGTGGGGCAAATGGTCCATGAGCAGGATGGGTGAGATTCCGCATGATATCGCTGGCCTTCTTTTCAGCACCTTTCTGTATATCTGTCCTTGATGGCAGGTATGCCAGTGTCGGTGATGCATTGGGCAGTTTTGAGAGTTCTGACAGGTGTACCTCGATGCCCACATTATTGAGAGAAGATTCCTAAAGCAAGTGCTCTATGTTTTGTAATGAGAAAAGAAAACCAGGTGGACAGAGAAGGATATTCTCAAAGCCTTCTTGAACATGTGTAGTGTCATCCCACTGACTCATGGGAATCACTGGCTCACAACACCTCAAAATGGAGAAAGGAATTTTTGCTGGGCCCCCAGAACCTCAAGGAGACTGACACCTATCAGGAAGGAAAACTTGGGAGTTCTCCATTCAGCTGTAAACACTCAAATAAAGTTGGCAGTTCTAATCATAATTTACTGATTTCAGTCAGAAAGATTCACCCTGATGGCTCAGATTTTACAGTGAACAGCAAAGGTGTTTGTTGTACATCATACTAATAGTTGTTCCCAGATTGCCCATGGGTTCTGAATATCATACTATATTAATTGGCAACAGATCCAGATGGTATCTTCTTCAATGATTCCTGTATGAATGCAATATGGTTCTGTGAAGTTCCTAAGTGAATCAGATTTAAATAATCTTCTCAGAGACACTTGTTGGGAAGTTATAGCAAAGGCAATGGAAACTGGAAGTCAAAACTAAGGACATGAATGTTGCACTGCAATAAGTTCAATGACATAATGAGTTGTCAAGGTCAGTGAATGCATTTTCAAATGTCATATCACAGTAACTGTTCCATTAGCCTCAGATACTGCTCAGTTGAAGCAGACTGGAAGGGGACACTAGTAGAGATGACTGTAGAACAGCAACAGCTGGAGTTTCTGGGAGTAATTCTAAAGATCCAGGAGTGGTTCATCCCAAAGAGGAAGCATTCTAATGCAGAGCGGGTTATTGAGGCTGACAAGGGAAGTAAAAATCAGCATAAAGGGGTTGGGGGAGGATACTAAGTTTACTTGTCTTCAATTTAGGTGCTTTTTAAAAAAATTCTCTTTCTTTGTAACATATTGTCATTGTATGCTTAATTTTGCACTGTATTAATGTTCCTCATTCTGATTTGGGTTTCTTTTTAATTTGTAAAATGTATAAAAAAACTAATAATAAAAAAAATAAGCATAAAACCAAAATAGGGGGCATACAATATAGCAAACATAGTGGAAAGCTAGAGGATTGGAAAGCATTGAAAAAAACAACTGAAGGCAATTAAAAAAGCAATAAAGAGGGAAATGATTAAATATGAAATTAAGCTATCCAATAATATAAAAGAGGATACCAATTTTTTTTTCCAGATATATCAAAAGAGAGGCAAGAGGACATCAGACTGCTGGAAATGACACTGGTGGTAATGGGGAACAAAGAAATGAATGAACTGAATAAGTATTTTGCGTCACTTTTCACTGTGGAAGACACCAGCATGCTGGGTATATGGGAGATTCGTGTGGTCAAAGTGAGTGTAGTCATTATGAGTAAGGAGATGATGCTTGGGAAGCTGAAAGGTCTGAATGTAGACACGTCACCCTGATAAATCACCATAACAACCCTGGACTACACCTCAGAGTTCTGAAAGAGGTAGCTGAAGAGATTGTAGAGGCATTGGCAGTGATCTTTCAAGAATCACCAGTTTCTGGAATTGCTTCAGAGGACCGGAAGGTTGCAAATGTCACTCCATTCTTTAAGAAGGGAGGGAGGCAAAAGACAGGAAATTATAAGCCAGTTAGCTTAACTTCTGTGGTTAGAAGGATGTTGGAGTCCATTATCAAGGATGAGGTTTCGGCGTACGTTGAGGCAAATGATAAAATGTGCTGGCTAGTATGGTTTCCTTAAGGGGAAATTTTGCCTGACATATCTGTTGGAGTTCTTTGAGGAAGTAATAGGCAGAATAGATAAAGGAGAATCAGTTGATGTTGTTAACTTGGATTTTCAGAACACCTTTGACAAGTGCCACACATGATACTGCTAAACAAGATTGATACTAGCATGGATAGAAGAATGGCAGGAGGCAAAGGATGAGAATAAAAGGAGCCTTTTGTGGCTACTGCAGATTAGTGGTGTTCCCGTGGGGTTGGTTTTGGTTCTGCTACTTTTTACATTATGTGCTAATGATCTGGAATACAGAATTGATGGCTTTATGACCAAAATTGCAGATTTCCCCTCCAAAGATAGGTTGAGGGACAGGCGACGCTGAGGAATCAGGGGTACTGCAGATGTATTTGGATGTATTAAGAGAATGGGGAAAGAAATGGCAGATAGAATACAGTGTAGGGAAGTGTATGGTCATTTACTTTGGTAGAAGGAATAAAAGTGTAGGCTATTTTCTAAACAGAGAGTAAATTCAGAAATCAGAAGTTCTAGGACTCCAGAGGCTTAGTGCTGGATTCCTTAAAGGTTAACTCACAGGTTGAGTTGGTAGTAAGGAAGACAAATGAAATGATGGCATTCATTTCAAGAGGACTACAATATAAAAGCAAGGAAGTGATCCTATAGCCTTATAAGACATTGATCAGACCGCAGTTGGATATTGTGAGCAGTTTTGACTTCCATATCTATGGAAGGATCTGCTGGCTTTGGAGAGAGTTCAGAGAACGTTTATGAGAATGATTCCAGGAATGTATGGGTTAACGTATGAGGAGTGTTTGATGGCTCTGGGCTTGTACTCACTTCAGAAGAATGAGGGTAAATCACTGAAACTTACTGAATACTAAGAGACTTAGATAGAATGGATGTGGAGCGGATGTTTCCAAAAGTGGGTGAGTCTAGGCCCAGAGGGCACTATCTCAGAATACAAGGATGCCCCTTCAGAACAGAACTAGAGAAATTTCTTTAGTCAAAGAGTGGCAAATCTGTGGAATTAATTGTCACTTAATGCTGTGGAGATTAATTCATTAGGTTTATTTAAAGCGGAGATTGATAGGTTCTTGATTAGTAAGGACATCAAAGGCTATGGGGCAAGGCTGAAGAATGAGATTGTGGGGGAAAATTAACCAGCTATAATTGAATATTGGAGCAACTTGATGGGATGAATGGCATAATATTGAGAGGTCTTGCAGTTTAAAAGCCCTTTGCTCAGCTACATTGCAGTTTCGCATGTTTGTATATTGGTTGCTTGTCCAGCCAATTGAATGTGGTCTTCATTGATTCTATTAAGCATTTTGGATTTACTGAGTATGCCTGCAAGAAAACAAATCTCAGGGTTGTATATGGTGAGATATATGTATGTAGTCTGATAATAAATTTACTTTGAATGCCAATCTTTATCACAGGAAACTCATATCAAATGTTAAAATACCTCATTGCATGCATGCATACTTATCATACTTAGCTATGTTTCACACCAAGGTCACACATTTTACACACACTGCCAGCTCTTCCAACAATACTCCAAAATCATCTAAACCAGATTGCCCAAATAACTCTCCTTACACTGGCAAGTGGAACACAACCCAGGGAAAGAAGAGCAAATTGTAAAGGCTGGAGGTGCATTTGCATGACCAGATCTCAAAGGAGATAGTAATGACCAATTATTGGGAGAGCCATTGGTGAGGCGGTGGCCAACAGCAAAGACCGACTCACTGAAAATGAAGGTATCCTGCAGCCTAACTGTTATGTTTTTCCTGATGTGGCTTGTTTATCTCTGATTACTAAGTCTCACTACTTGTAAGTTCACAGCTGTTGCTGATGACCTATTATCATGTTGTTAAGCAATTTGCCTTTGACATTAGGTCAGCCATTATATAATCATTTGTATATTTCATTTAGTAGTTAGAAGCACTTGTTAGAAGGCAAAAGAATTTCAATCAATATTTGAATCAGCCTTTTGTTAGAACGGTGAGAATTACTGTCTTTTTACATTGGCTCTTTGCATACTGTAACATGTTGGTGATTAGTAAAACTGCCTTCAACTACAGCTACACCGGGACTTGAGTCATCTATCTGTTTAGCTTAAGAAAATACATAAAACTCCTGAGTGAGGGCAGAATAGAAACAATAATCTAACGTCTCACAGTCCCCCTGAATCTCTACTTAATTCAAACTGTCTTTGGATTTTCAAGTCCAGACATCAGAAACACAAACTTCTTACTTTCACCCCCATGCTTTCTCAACCCCTTGCCTTTGAAACGTTTTCATATCAGAAACCAAAAACCTGCAACCTGCTTAGGCTATTGAGGATGACCAAGAATACAGTAAGTTCAGAGAAATCCACGAGAAAGCTTCCTGGAAGCTAATACCTGTAGGATATAGAGAACAATCATTTTCCTGGAACCTTTATCAGGGCTTAATCAGAGCTGTATTTTCAGCTGCTTTGTCGTGATCATCTTTCCATTATAAGATCAGAGGCTTGGATAACTATTCAGAATTCAGTTGCATTTCCAATTGCTCAGTTAGGATAAATGCAGCAAGAATTGTACCTGATGAAGGGTCTCGGCCTGGAATGTCGACCACTTGCTCACTTTAATAGCTGCTGTCTGACCTGCTGAGTTCCTCTAGCATCTTGTGTGTGTTGCTTTGGGTTTCCAGCATCTGCAGAATTCTTGTGTTTAAAATGTGTAGTATGTTCAGGCAGAGGCCAAGTATCGGTTAGTGCTCCAGATAAGGACCAATGACCAACTCCCCCCAACCCCCCCCGTCATCCAACAAAATTATTGTTGAACATCCACCGTCAGCATTCTGGACTAGGGTTTTGGTGGTGGTCAGGTCATTTACCAGAATCTTAATTGGACCAGTAACATAAGCATTACAGTAAGTCAAGCTTAGTATGCCTGACACACATCTCATTAACTGACTTACCACCTTCAAGGAAACAGGAGTGTGATGAAATATTCTTCAGTTAAATGGATGAATAAAGCATAATAATTCTCAAAACGTTAAAATAGTCTGGAGAAAACAGTCTGCCTAATTGACACCAACACATCTGGAGCACCATAAATGCAATATGTATAAATGCACTGGACCAGCTAGGCAAGGGTTCTCCAGCAGAAAAAATGGGCTCATATTCCCATCTTGCATCATATTGACCATGGCTGCCTAGTTACTGGGCCAAAGTTGTGAAATTTCTTACAGAAAAGAAATGTTAGAATATTTTCTATAACAAAGACTGCAAAAGAACATCACCATCACCTTTACCATCGGTGTGCATGTTAAGAGAAGGCATTTTCAGTATTGCCCATGTCCCATTAATTAAGAAAAATAATGAAGGCATTTGGTTAATACAATCCACATTTGCAACTACCAGTTCAGTTGCTGACATCATGCATAATTTGAAGGTTTACATACAGTTGAGGTGGGTCCTGCATATGATAGCCAGAGGATAATGCAAATGCAGCACTTGTACCATCTTCCTGGAGGGTTCACTAATTTTGTTATGATGATTAAGCACTGAGCAGGACATATTGTTATCCATTCATTCTTGCAGAAGGTGGTAACCTGGATGATATTCCACACAAGACTTACCTCAGAAAATCTGCATATCAGTTTAAACAGCAAATGAAACTGGTTGAAATGGAAAAGTAACAGTGCACTGAAAGTGGGTAACTAGGCTGATTCCCTCTGCAAGAGTGGATTTATATTTCAAATTATTGATGAAATGATTAGATGGGAATGAAAGAAAAAGAAATCTTTCACCCAAAAAGTCGTGGGGGTTTGGAACATTAATAAGGAAAAGAACAAGTGGCCATTGTATTGTGGGATTTAGGATTACTCCCTCAGCAACACATGCATGTTCCAACTTTCCAAAAGAAGGCATATCATTACACCACAGTGAGATTTTGGTTGGTGCCAGTTTTTTACCTCCTGTGGTGTGATGAAGAGTGCAACAATTTTTGCATATTCCCACCAATAATACTCTGGTTTTACAAAGTACCATAACGTATACCTTTTCCTCAACAATTTACAGATGAACATTACTTTTAGAATAATTGTGGAAGATCCTCTGAAAATTCCAGCAAAATTAAAATATGAAAGAAATCTTAGAATTTATATAACTCAAATTGTACTTATGTTTATTATTTGGCATTGTACATGTGTGGAGTTGCATTATAATTTATGTGGAACTTCTTTCATAGTAACTTTGCATTTAGAGAAAGAGACAAGTTTTTCTTTTAAATTCAAGTAAGATACCTTTTCTCGAACAAGGATGGCAGAGCACTGCAACAAAACTCCCATCATCTTGTGGGGATTCCAAGTAACTGAATTGGCCCTAGAAAGAAAACCCAAGATGTAAGTGCATTCCGTATGTATAATATACACTTAAAAATTGAGAATATTATCCATTCTTTTTTTGTGATTAGCCCTTTAGAATATCATGTTTAGCAGCTATCAATTATATAGAACAGTATGATTTTAAATCTCCCCAATTTTAAAAGGGTCATTTTAAAGAAGTAATGAAAATAAGTATCACCATTTTGCTAAATTTAAAAGAAAAAACTATTTTATGTTGCTTATTAACATTGTAGCCACAATTGATTCCATTCTTTCACTTAAAATCAATACAGAACAGACAAGGACAATGAGATACCCAGACAAGGACAGAGAAAAAATAAAGACAGGAAAACGAAAAGAGTGAAATTAAACTTGAAGGAAGTGAGTTATATTATTAAACTTTTTTTTTAATTTCCCACATGCACTGCCATCAGATAAGGGTATTACATTCTTAGAAAGAACCATAATTACCTTTCAATCCCATTCAGTTTATGGCGGTGCTTTCTGGACATCAGAAGTCCACCTCCCCATGCAGCCTGCCAATAAAAGAAAACAAAATTTCTGCTTCTCTATTGTAGAAATGCATATAATGAATTTTAACATTAATCTTTAAATGTAAGGCTTACATCAACATGGAGCCAAAGATTATATTTGGCACATATATCTGCAATTTCTTCGATGGGATCAAATGCACCATAGACTGTATTTCCTGCAGTTGCATTGACATAAATTGGAAAATATCCCTGAAATTAAACATAGCTCTGTTACATTTCAAGAATGAAAACTATGCAACACAAGTTTCTGTAATAGTTAATAAAAAGTTGGAAAACAGAGACAAGGATTTATAATGTCAAAACAGTTTCTGGGTGACCCAGTTTAGTTAATTAAAATTAAGCAAACACAGACCTTTTGTCTAGCTTCAATAATTTTTGCTTCCAGATCAGATGGCATAACTTTCCCCCTGTAATTATTTCAAAAAACAAAATAGATATAAAATTTATTATCTTAATATATGGAAAATCAGTTTTCAAGCGGAGTTTTTAAAAGGTATGTACTTTACCTCTCATCACATTTCAACAAAATCACATTGTCTGTTCCAAATCCAAGTGCAGACCCTGCTTTCTTTATTGAGTAATGACTCTGTCATAAACAAACACATTCAAGATAATTAATTTTAGAAAGTGTTCATCAAAATTTTAAGAAATAATACTTAAATAAATTTAAGGGAATGCCCATCTTACATTTTCTGATGTGAATAGAATCAATTTAGGAACTGCAGTCATCCCTTTGGCTTTAACATCTGGGAAATACTTATATCGAGCAGCCATTATGCTATACATGTTTGATATAGCTCCTCCTGAAAATGCAAAACAGTCTTAAAGTCATCTTTACAAGCATACTACTGAAGAATTTTCAATTTAATATGTGAAATTAACGGCTACTTCGGAGCTTTAGCAAATACTTGTTAAAATATGTAATTTTAATGTGTTTAGAATAACGTCTCTGAATGCTGACAATTAATTTGTAAGTTTTTAGCTGTAATCTACTCCAGGTTAAGACTGTAGTGTTAATTTTAACTCAATATTATTGCTACAATTAGTTGAATGTTAAATTAGAACATACTTAGGTGAAACAAAAGAAATAATTATCTGAAATACAAGATTTAATGGATTCTGTTTTTAAACACACAATTATTTCTCACTGGCTATCCTGAACTTACTAGTGGATAAGTGAATGTTATGGTTTGAAATGTACTGTTTGAATGGGTTCTTACAAAACAAAAAATGAATGTTATTTTTATTTCATACTATTTTCATATTGTCACTTCATTTCCCCACTTACAGACTGGAAATATATTTCTGAATAATTGCTCTATATCTAACTCTGTGTAATCTGATTTTTCACTGTGTTAACTGGCTTGTGTATTTTTGCTGCCATTCCAAACCAAGCCAATCTCTGTTCTGTCTTTTTCTCCCACTTTTTATGTATGTTCTTATTTTGGTCTTGTAAAACAATCTTCTGTCATTAATACCGTCTTTTATTTCTACATTAAACTATCATCCGACCTTAAATCTGTTCTCTAAAATCTTAAGTAATCTTTTACTTTCTCCCTACGTATGGCAACAGCACCCAAATGTAGGGCTTCCTACACCCGATTCCACCTTTTTATCTCCTTTCTGTTCCTTGTTTGCTTTCAGGATATCGAGATAATAATTGCTGGGCTTTGAAACTTGAGTTTCCCTGGATTCATTTGTGTAAATACTTTGGCTGCAATTCAGATCAGAGCTCATCAATTCTATTGTCACTTTGCATCTTTTTCTTTCCCTCGTTCTAGAGCTCTATGTTTACACTTTCATTCCTCTTTGTTCCTTGCCAGGTTCTCTGGCTCTCCAAATGCCTCGTTCAACACAATTGTTACGCATGACCTTACTAGAATCCTAATAATTTGAGTGCCTCATAGATAAACTGCAGCTTGGTCCTTCCTTGGCATCTTTTAAATTGCCTATTATTTATTTCTACTTCCTTATCAGCAGTAGACCCAACTGCCCCACCTATTTTATCACCCCGTGCCCCTGTTCAGGAATAATCTTGCCAACTTCCTCACTTTCCAGCTTTTCTTCCATGTGTTGACCTTGTGGACCTTGTGTCTTACCTCAAGGTTGTCTATTCATTTATGAACATACCATTTACTTCCCATAACCTTCCAGTAGGTGAATTTGAGGGCAATTGAGCTGCGAAGTGACAATTCCTTCTAAATCCAGCCTTACTACATCTTTCATTTCTTGCCTAGTCTCTATTGTTTACGTGCTGATTTGGCTCTTATTAGTTAATCAGATCATGGCCTGCCCTCTTACATTCTTTGCTCTTATTCCTACAGAGCATTATCCTATTTCACACCCTTGCATCTCATTAAAAATCCTCATTCTTTGCTATCCACCCAAATTTTTCCAAAATGTTGTATGACTTCTTCCTCTGGAACTTCAACTCCTTTGACATAACTCCTGTTCAAATCTCCCTTCACCTCTTACACCCACAATAAACTCTCCACCTCACACACAAATATTTCCTTGATTTTGCCAAACAACCTATCTTCTCCTATTGCCTCACAGAGAAATAAGGCTCTGCTACACAAATCCATCACTCTGTGTTCCTGTCCTTCCCATCCTAATCTTACTTTCCTTTGTGCCACCCTTGTTAACCTGAACATGCACTTACAAACTCACGGCTTTGCACTCTTTAGCCCTTTATCCACCGCTATATATTTGCAGGTAAGTCTCTTCAACATTACCCTTACCATCAGCTATAATATTCTAATCACCTTCATGTCCATCACACTCTCATGCCCAACTCACGCACCAAAGATGACCTTTATCCGTGCTCTTAAATTCCAGAGATGCTATCTTCAGTGGAGATGATGGATTCTAGTTCGGGTATTCACTGACAGACATGTCTAGTCCATGTAAAGAACCAGAAATTATATTGCTATCTGGCAGAAGTGTTCACTTCTTGAAATGCAAAATCAATCCCCAGCTTCTTTTTAACTATTTCAAACAAGCCTTAACACTATTAATAAGACATTCAGCACTGGATGAACAGAAGATTCCTGATACTAAATATTAGGAAGATTAAAGCCATTGTCTTTGGGTTCCCGTCACAAACTTCATTCCCAGCATTTGATTCTGTCTTCCGTCACAACAATCTTCTACATAAACAGACTGTGCAGATCCATATTATCACACCATTATTAGTAGCAAATTCTTCCACTTATGAAACATTATGAAACTAGCTGAACTCTACATAGTCAGCACCTCAGGGTTTATTTAATAACTGTTGACCAGATCCCCAGCGTCCACCCTCTGTAAACTTTAAATTATCAAAAATTGTGCTAGCACTGCCTTTATTTCCTCATCTACAATTACTTCCATTTGAGCAATGCTTTAATTTTAAAATATGTCATTTCTGCTTTCAAGTTCCTCCAAGGTCTTACTTCTGCCTGTCACAGTAACTTAATCCAAACCTACAATTCTTTGAAATATCTGGTGTCCTCCAGTCTAATCTTACTGTTCTCCCTAGTATTTTATTATGTCCCCACTGTTGTCTGCTGTGCTTTCAGTTGCCTAGACCCTAAACAGCACTTCACTCTCTAAACCTTTCTTGCACTTAACCTCTCTTTTCTTCATTTAGATGTTCCTTAAAACCTACCTCTTTGATCAAGCTTTTGATCATTTGTCCTAATATCTTCTAATGTGGCTCGGTGTCAAATTTTGTTTGATAATATTCCTTGAACGTTGTGAAGTTCCTTAGGATGGTTTACTACATTAAAGGTGCTATATAAATGCAAGGTGTGTTGTTCCATCTTCACTAGGGTGTACAATGACTTCACATGCCTGGTCAAAAGGGTTACAGAGGAAACATCCATTTTAAATAATATCAAACCTGATTTTTAAAAGGGAGAAGAGGTACACCAGAGAGAAAAATATATATATAAACCATCCTCCAGTGGTGAAGGCGATAAATATAACCTTTCAACTAATTTTGATTTGTTGGAAAGGCTATAATGTTTGAGCATGGTTTGGAATATCAGTAATAATCATGAATACGGTGTTTTGTATTGATGCTCAGGGTTGACATTAAGGGTGACATACTCTAGGAGAAGAAATATCGAACAAAACTAAACTTTTATAATTTAACACTGAAGTCCCATGGCACATTATGTGATTTTATGAGACTTTCCAATTATATAAAAAGTAACATTTACACTTTTTGTTTTCAGACTATTACATAAACAAATAAATTTAGAATATCAGATTATGTTTATCATTTGCTATTTATCTTTTACAATTAAGTATATATTTGGAATTAACAGCAATATATTGAAAATAAGATAACTAGTATGAATACAAAAACCTGAAGAATATTTGTGAATTTATTATTGTCACAACTAAAATTATCTTTTACCTTTCCTGGTTTGAAAGCAAAATCCATTTTTCATCGCTGCACTGTTACAAATTGAAAGTTCCACCAAAGTAAATCTATCATATTACCTACCAGGTGAAAAGATGCCATCACCATCCCCGTTAGGCCAACCAATGATCTCTCGCATTTTCTTCAGTGTAATTTGTTCCATGAGGACAAACACTGGTGCTATTTCATATGTGAACCTGTGAGATAAGTATCACATAAAATAACTCTTCTGAACAATCTTCTCATTTTTAATCACAGTGCCTTTAATGAAAGATTGTGCCATTCATTTATGACAAATAAATCAAAATTATTCCCAGGTCCAGATATTTGGAAGACAATGAAATACTGTCTTCTGTATGTAAAATATAGTCATATCTGCCACTTATCCAGTGCAATTCAATTAATTTTATTTTAAAGAAAGGTCCTATGCCATGATATATCACTTGTAAACATGTCATTGTAAATGATGTGGAATGCCCGTTATTTGAACTCACACAGACAGTCCACCGAACAGAATAAATATAGACAAGCAGCCAGCAAAGATAATTAAAAATATTGAACTGGGTTGCAAAGTCCAAAAGCAATTATTCACATAAAATTATCCAGGTGATGATCCCCCAAGGACAATTTTGTTCTGTAATACAAGACAGTCAATAAATGGCAAATGTAATTATAAATGATGATTTCCCACAACTGAAGAGTGAAAAAAGTCAGCCTTTATGTTAAACTCACAGCAAATGTAAATGGAAAATGCAGCCCATACAATGGCAAAATAACCTGATCAGACTTTAGTCTAACTTGTCTAAAGAATGGAATACCAGATGATTTAAGGAACAGTAACACGAGCCAACATTACCTTGTGTATATCAGCCACTTACATCGGTATTGCCTCATTAACACAATATAATATTCCAAATTGGTTAAAATGTGGACTGGAAGCCAAGCAATAGAAAATGGAGACCAAAAGCGCAGTCAAAATGTAGGCTTTAAAGACGCTTTGAATGACCTTTCATCAGATCTGATCTCATCAACATAGAACTTTGCTTCCTCTCCACATTGCAGCCTGACTTGCTGAGTATTTCTGTTATTATATATTTTTTTAATTTCAGATTTCCAATAAGCACAGTAATTTGTTTTGTATAGATAGGGATTTCCAAGATTAGAATAGAGTCAAGTGATCAAAGGTCTTGTGAAGGGAGGATGGAATGCATTAGGAATCAGTGACAAAAGATTTGAGGATATTATTTGGGTAAGGTTTCTGTAGGAAAGAACATGTTCATACATGACTTGGAAATGAATATGACAATATTAATTGCAGTGCATAGGGGGATGAAGCAGCAGAGTGGATCAACATGGATACTGTGGGATAAAATGGGGGTAGCAGTATTAGGAATGAGATGCAGAATTTCAAAAACAATGAGAAGGATATTGGCAACAAATTAAGAGTTAATATTTCTGCGAATAAGATGATGACTGCGGTGAAGTTGGAAAATTGGGGGCCAAGGGTAAACTATGTGGTTGTATTAATGGATAGAATGTGGGGTTTGAAACAGGGCTATGGGACGGTAATGTCTGTTACAAGCAAAGTTTGCATTCTGGTTTGGAATGAATTCAGGGCAAGAGTGAGAATTCTGAATAGGGTAGATTTAGTCTTCTTGTTGTTTACCTGGAGAAAGATCAGGCTCATCCATAACTTTATTTGCTGAGCAAGGAATCTGACAGCACATAGAGTGTTGCAGAGTTGAGTGTCGAGGAAGTGAGATAATGGTGGGTGTTGCAGCATACAGAAATTGATGGATACCAACAGATAATGTCTCCAAGTTGCAACTTCTCTATTGGCAACTATGTGGGGATAAAAAGAGGAACTTTAAAATAAAGTGAGCTGCATTTTCTTCTAAGGGAAGACGAAAATTATCACCACTCATGACAAACTGCATTGCCCCTCCCATAGGTTTCAACCTCCGGCAGGCTTGCAACAGGCCTGTGTGCTTGGACAAGCACATTATCATTCTGTTACAAAATCGGCCCGTTTCTCTTCCCCTTCTGCCAAGTCCAGAACCATCAAGCTACCATCAATAGGATTATTTGACAACTTTGTTGAGACTCATTGAGGTCTTATTCCAGCCCAGTGGAAAGCTATACATTCTACAGTATGTTTCTGGAAGTGGGGTGTTGAAGTAAGTAATTTAGTGTTCTCTTTAACTGCCGGGAGAGCAAGGCTCTGTGGACACACGAAGCTATCAGAAACAAAATTCCAATGTGGTTCCACTTCACTCAGAATCAGATTCGAATCACTCTTCAAAAGAGTACTTGCTTAGTTAGCCACTAGACACCACCGTGGACACTGATCGCCGGTTGCCCGCGGCAGCTCAAATGAAATCCCTGCGCCTTCCCTGCCCTCCACTGCTCTCCCACCCCACCCACCCCCTTCAACCCTGGAATCACAAGTAACACGAATCAGTTTCAAATATCAATGCTGAATTGTTTTTCATTTATCACCTGGTATCTACGCCCTAGCTCGGGTCAACCCTTCCTACAATGTTTAAATTATTCCGAGTGTTGAAACTTTAACGTTTATTTCGGAGTGAGTCACGTGGGACTTCGTTTTGTGATACAAACTGGAAGTAAAAGAAAGGTAGAATTAAGTGCACTCCTGAACTTACATATTGGTATTAGCTGTTGATGTAAGCCATTCTCCGGCCAAGCCGATAATATCAAGACCAGAAGAAAGCTGGTTGAAGAACCGAGGATGTCCTGTGGGGATTCAAATTAAAATGTTAAGGTGCTGAAAACAGTCTCATCCTTTCGCCTAATGTTCTATTATTTGCTACATATTTATAGATTGATATTCATGCTCACAAACACTTGGGTAACATTCCACGTAAACTGATCAGTAACTACATCAACAAATCAAGACAGACTATCAAATTGATCTAGATATAGATCGTCAAGCGGAGAAGCACTTGTTCTAAAAATGCGACGAAGTAGGTTAATATAAATTGCGCGAGTGTAAAATATTTATTTCTGCTCCAAGTCTTCTAACGCGTTAATTTAACAACTGTCCCTTAATTTCACCTTTGTAAGTTCCTCTAAAAATAGTGGGTTAGAATATAAAACACGCAGAATGTATCTTTTGGTGGCTATCGGAGCCCCTCTCTTCACTAATCGGATAAATTGGTTTCGTTCATTGATGTGGTATCTTCTTCGCTCTGGAGCTGATGTCAATTGTATGGGTAAGTATTCTCACTTAAACCGACTACAAAGCTTTTTGTCCGGGTCGTCTGTTATTACCGATACGTGGCTTTGTGCAGACTGAAAACATAAGATCTGCTTTGAAAATATAATGTTAGTACAACACAATACAGAGGCAAAACAATATTAATTACGGTTTGGATGATTCTTCTCGGGGTAAATCATTTCAAATTGAGACACCGGGGACTGCAGGTACTGGAATCTGCAGCAACACACTATCTGCTAGAACTCAGCGGGTCGAGCAGCATCCGCGGGCCCCAAACCCGCATCAGTCTGCAGGGTGTGAAGTGCAGGATCTCGGCCCGAAACGTCGACTATTTCTTTCCTCCCACCAATGCTGCTTGAACCATAGCCTTCTTCCGGTAAACTGTCGACCGTCGAAATCACTCGGCAGCACGCGCGGAAATGCCGGCGGAACTCAGCGGCCCGGACAGCAACTGTGGAAAAGAGTGAACAGTCGACGTTTCGGGCCGAGACCCTTCTGCAGGAGCTGAGTTCCTTCAGCATTTTGTGTGTGTTGCTTTGAATTTCCAGGGTCTGCAGGTTTTCTCATGTCTGTGTTTCCAAATACTTGATCGCCTACAGGTAGAGTGGAATTAAAGGACAGCAAAACACGTTAATCGCCTAGGGCCAGTCACTATTCAGAAAAAGCTGTGGTCCAAAACGGACCTTTACTTTTAATGGACCAAGCTTCACCGGTTGGGTCGCAGTGCTCGATGACAGCCTGGATAAAGGCGGCTGCTCAGTACTGATTTCAAGAAGCCGTACTGAGATACTCGGGCACTTAAAAATCCTAATTGACAGTCGCTATCGTTGAGAAATATTCACGATACGACACTCGCTGACAAATTCTGGTTTTACGACCTGTCCCTAATTGCCCTTGAGAAGATGTTAGTGCGCCGCTTTCCCTAATCCTGCAATAACGGTACACTGAATGGCTTGCTATTCGGAAGGGCAGCTCAGAGCCAGGAGACTGGAGTCACATGGAGGGCCAAGGAACTCGAGGACGGCACATTTCCTTCCCTGAAGGACAGCATGGATGTCCAGTTTTTATAACAACTTTCTGTTCGTGATGATCTTTTGGTGACTAGATTTGTTTTGAGACTCAGGTTATTTCACTAAGAAAATTTAAATTCCACAGCAGCTGGGTGTGACGCTACTCGAGTAATATGACTATTGCATTCAGCAAGTCATCTCCCACGAAAGCAGCTGTGCCATTCTTGGTCACGCTTAATGTCAACTTTTTAATTAAGAGTTTATCAACGGTGTGTTCATTTCACAGCATCAGGTAAAAGGATAGGAGCTGTGGGTGATAATTCTTCAGCAATAAAATAGGGCACAGAAAATCAAACCTGGACTCTGTCCGTCAGCTGAATTTTCCCGGCATGACTCGCACTTCCATGTCAACGACTCAAGGCACAATGAAGCAAATGTAGTTTAAAATGTAGTTATTTATCAGAAATGGGTTTTAATTAAATTAATTAGCTTTTATAAGCACTATAATCAATGATCTGCGTGATTAGTATTTGCCATTTAAAAAGCAAATATTCACTAGGAGAATTATGCTGTTTCCTGTGGCATAAAAATCGCTGGTTAAAAATTGAATGATTAATTTGAATAATTTTTCGGTCAGTTTCACCTCAGGTGTAAAATGTAATTTTTAATTTTAGAATAGAATATTTACAAACGGGAGCAAGTGCTACAGCTCGATAATGACATCATTGAAACAAATCACATTGGATCCTTAAAAATATGGGTGGGTATATTTGAAAGTGCATCCTTGGGCATGATCTAATTCGACCAATTCCACTGATATATATTGAGTAGGACAACTGCCGTCGCTTCGTGGTAATTTTACCGCAGGTGCTAATGTGTGTCGTGGACATGACTGCACAATTTACAGGAGAGGATTCTGGTCTTTGACGTGATTTGCTCACAGTTTGAAACAAGCTGACTGGCTTTATACTATAAAACTGATGAACTAGGGAGGTGATTTACTTATGGCTCAGCCTAGTGAAGAACACCAAATGTGTTTTTTTTACACACTCGATCATTTGAAAATGCTGAATTACAGAATGGAAACGGGCGTCGACGGGAGATCGACAGGCACAATTTTTAAAAGGGTGCTTGTAATGTAGGACAGGATGTGAACAGATCCTTTCTGTCGCTATTTTTGAATGACAATGGTGAAATATAAAAAGCGTAGAGACGACGCAAATAATTTACTGCATATGGCTCCGTTTTGCATCAATGCATTGTGCAAATTGATATTGTTCTCTTTGTATGTTTTTTGCGACCAACGAGAAGTTTAACGTTATATTGTTTTTAACCTGGTCACCCCGTTTGAAGGCAGCAGACAACACCTGAGACTCAACGTGCTGCTTTGCTGGGTTTTTGAGGGGGCGGTGATGTTCGATGGGACAGCGAACTCATTTGTCATTTAGTGGCAATCACAATAGAATTCCTTATTCGAGCCATGGTTGGATCAGATAAGGAATGTTAGCTCCAAAACTCACAATTCCGGTGATCCATTTAATATCCCATCCAGTCCGAATTTCACTTTTGTCCAAATACAACTATGGACATTGAAAACGGAAGTATTTGTGGAGACCGTATGTAGCAAATCATCATGGCTGTTGACAGAATTTCTTTTTAAAAATGTGCATTATCTTCCAGGCGCTGTTCAGAAGCTCAGTGTAGTCACAATGGATCCACGTCGCGTCACGATCAGTCAGACCGTTGACTGCGCTTAGTTAATTACAACGTGATGAGTCTCGGAATAAGTAGGGTGTAACTATACGGATTTATGTCAGTGGCAATCACTGAACTACTCACATCCTTACCAAAGCAAAGCAACCCAATTTGCTGAGAGAGGGGGAGATATGCCTCGGTTAAGAAAACAGCCTACAGCTGAGATAAACTAGCCAAAAGGCGCGTGTGGTTGGGCGGAAGAGGGAAACGTCCTCCTTCGGAACAATTTTGACTAATTACAATAAAAATACTTGATTTTTTTCCCGTCTCATTGCAACAAACGACCTATAAAAAATGAAAACTAAGATAATCTCAGTCTTTATTGAGAGACAGAGCAGAGCATATCTTCCGCACTTCTGGCGGTACTGCCCAGCAACCCTCCGATTAATCCTAGCCTAATCATGGGAAAATATACAATGACCAATTAATCTACGAACCAGTAGGTCTTTGGACTGTGTGAGGAAGCCAGAACACCCGATGAAATCCACGAGGTCACGGGGAGAACGCACAGGCAGCGGCGGGAATTGAACGACAGTCGCTGGTACTGTAAAGCGTTGTGCTAACCCTACGCTATTCATGCAAAGAAAATGTTACTCAGATTGCCAAGTGAAACAGCATATCCATCTATATCACATGACATAAAGCTTCATTTGCGTCAATTTAAGGATTGTAGACAAGAAACACTTCTCATATCACACGATATTCATCCTTTTGACAGTTGTGGGCGGACAGAATTATCACACTAATGCAGCAAGTCTTTGTTTCGTTTCCCGAAGGCGGAAATATGCCAAGATCATCTATAATCGACTAGAATCTAGAATAGATCATTACACACCTACACAGTCTTACTCTCCTCGGCATAACAAACACGCACGAAAAAAAAGCTATTGGACAACAATGTCGGAGAAACAGAATTTCATGACTACTTTGCTCAGTGGCAAAACCAGAAGAGTGGAAATGTCCTGTTTTTACTCAAAGTGGTTAATTTAAGACAAACTATGGGAAAATATTAATTGCCTTTGCCTTGAAGGACACTGAGGTTTACCTGTCCTGACACCATATTTAAGCGTGTCCCTGCAGTCGACCAGTATCTGTTCAAGAGATTCAGGGTTGTCCGACAGCTCTAGGTTAAAACCTTCTATCCCCTCCAAGAGTTGGTGTGGATGGTGGAAGTCCAGAACTTTTGTGGACCTATCGAAAGTTTTCTTTATATAGTTGAGAAGGATATCAACCACTTCCAGAAGGAACTGTGTAGTTTGCTCTTCCCCATTTTTGGCTGGCAACAAGTCTGGAAAATAATTCATCGTACAAACGTCACCTTTATTACAACATAGATAAAGAACATGGAATAAAGATCAACGATAAATGCGGCGGTATTTTACATAACAGGGCATTCGAAAACGATGCTTACACATTCACCCAATGGATCACAGGCATTATTTTACAAAATGCATCATAATCAGTCAAATAATACATAATCAATAAACATAAGCTTAAAAATCCCAAAAGGCCCCTTGATTTAAAAGTTGTAACATTCTCTGAAAACAGGCTAAATAACGGGAGCTCGTTATAAAAACCCTGCTATATATGTGATTTGCTCCAAGATCTGAACGGTGTATTTCCAGTGCCTATGATTGTGTTTGAGGCTAAACCCGCTTATCTCCCGAGCAATAAATTACCTCTGGCGTAGAGATTGGAGAAGTCAGTTTCCGTGCGCCTGAATATCGAGCCCCTATCGCCGTTTTCACTGGAGTTCAGGTTCTTGGAGGACTGCCGATCCTTCAGTGAACTTACCGCCCTGCTTTTCTCCTCGATGCTGTTCGTCCTTTGCAGAAATCCTACATCATTACGAGAAAGATCTGTTAGTGATTGCAATTTCCCCCTCCCAAACATACTGTACGAGTCTTGTCTCGTTTTAGGGTAATTATTGCAAGATGTTGAGTGGTAAATAGGGAGATGCTGCTTGTTAGACCTCCACTGTAACCCCCAACAGATAATTTATATGGAATATTTGCCCGTAGGAGGCTGAGGTCACGATGTCGTCAGCACAAAACCGACCATGCGAAAACAAATACTCGTCGTATAATGCAGTGGCAAATTCTCGTTAAGTAAACCCGATATAATAGACGGCTAGAAGCAGCCACTAGAGCAGAGTCTGAAAGAGCCTCCGGCCAAACTTTCCAGTTTGTCAAAGTGAGAGGAACGATGATGAATGAAGGCACCCCGCATCGTGCTCACCATCTTCGGGTTTGAATCCCATCCAGTCGAGATTCCTTTCTCAATACCTTCTTTATACCACTCCACCTAAAATAACCTATGTATCAGCATGTGAATTTAGATCTAAAACTCTCCGTAGCTCGTTAATATTGTTGTTAGTTGAGAGCGAAAAAAAAAGAATTCGATTTTGGCTCCACCCAGATTTGAAGTTATTCAGCCTGGGCGAAAGGGTTATACTTTGACAATGATTTACATTGGAATAAAACTGCTTCAAATGTAAGCAATTTCAAGCATTGTCAGAACGATGGGAAAAGGTTGCACTAAATGTGAAAGATCGGCTCCACATACGCTCGTCTACTTTAGCTCTAGGGCTTGATTGCAATCAGACTTGCTGAAACGGAATGAAATCCCCAAATCTGAAACAACAGAATACTGCTGTGGCTCAGCCCCGCGCTCCGAGCTACCGGCTCAACAACAAAAAAAACACTCGAATTTTAATCTTTGGCCATTAAGCTAAAGTGGAATTTTTATATGAAATGTTCAGAACAGATCGATTCAGGAGTAGGGAGAAATTGAATAAATTTCTTCCGTGCTTGCCTTCTATGCATGCAGGTGATGGTGTTCTTGATATAATTGCAAATTTTTCAGTATTCACATGTAATTCAAAATCTGTACATTTCGCAGGCCTATTCATTAATTCTAACAGTAATTGCTCTTCCGCCAGCTGTCTGTGAAAATGGTCACACGAAACACAACTCGTCTGCCGTTAAAGTGCCAGCTATTATTAACCTAACACGACGTAACTAACCCGACAAGAACCAATGCTGCTCTTCATTATTTATCCAGGCTAGACTGCTTTTATGTTGTAATTTCGGGAGTTTGTGCTCGCTGGCCGCGCTATCTCAGAAAACAGCGAGGTGACGAATAAGCGTTTAATAAGTTCCCCATTAATCTGTTCCCCGGAGGAAGGCGGTGCCTGGGTAGATAAGGGTGATGAATCCAGAGAAAAAAGGGACTGCAAATCCACGATACCAAATCACACCTTCTAATTTCTTCTCAACAATAAGTTTTATTTTTTGGCGTTCCAAACGGTGGTATATTTGATCGATTCCATCCCCACAATAACAACCACTGCTGCGGAATAGTGATTAACTCAGTGGATTAAATGTCCTATAATTGGAAATTGTATGAAAAGCTTTACTACCATTAAACTATACACCGAGAGCAGCTTTCAATACTCCAGCCAAGTGTATGATACTCCCTTTGCAAAGTATGGTTAGAAAAGATTAAACCAGTATATGGTCTTCGTAGCTTAAAATGCTTGAGATGTTAAAAACATGTTTTTTTTACTGCAAAACATCTTAACCAGGATTGCAAGAACAAAATCCACTTTTCACCTCGGAGTGACTGTACTAATTGTCCAAAATGCACTGTTACTCAATAAGGTTTGGGTGATTTGGTTAGAAGCATAATTCATGATTCAGAATACAACACTTAGAGATGATGAAGGTTGTATCAGGTCGGATTAGTTCCAGTCCACTAAAATCACAGCACAGTTAACCACCAGGTGGCGCACCGGTTTGCATTGCTTACTCCTAAAAAAGTAATCGCGCCAGTTAGTCCACACAAGTAATGCAATTTGTCTCCCAATTATTCTCCTTAATAAGTAGTTCCTTAAGCTTTTAGTGGTAAAATTTAATTGGCGGTATGGCAAAATACTGAACTATCAGGCGATATCTGAGTATTTAAAAGGAGGCACAGCAAAAATGGTTAACACGGCAACATAATATTATTCCAATGAAGATGTTTTAAAAGAAAGTAATTTGTGAAGAGAAACTGTGACGCAAACATTTCTTGGGGAAAGAAACAGTCATAAATCTTAAAAGGTTAAAATTAACAACTTTGCTGCGAGTGTAGACGTATAGTTAATTGCATCTGCAGATGCTGGGAATCCAAAACAACATCGGGAGGAAGTCCCGATGAAGGGTCTCGGCCCGAAAAGTCGACTGTAATCATATCCATAGATGCCGCCTAGCCTGCTGAGTTCCTCCAGCATCCTGTGCGTTGCTTTAGCTAATTCCGTAGAAGGTTAAATTGTGTGTTCGAAGTGCATTTTTATTGAAGCTCCTTCCACTTGGGTAAGGATTTGCTTTGGATCAGGCTTTAGCTGAGGCGGTAAAGAACGGTAGTTTGATCTCGGTAGATGAGGAATCCAGAAGATTCTCCATTGCCAGCTCTAAAGTGGGACATGCCAAGAACATGGAAGTTGGGAGGAGGGTGCAGACTACAGGGGCTTTCTAAAAGCCAAAGAGAACAGTGAGCGCGGAAAGAGAGAATTTTCCACCATAATCGACAATGACGATTATGAAAACCAAGCAGTTGTTCGGGTTAATAAAACACACCCCATTGTTCTTCCGACAATTTAAAAAATGTTATATCATCGATCTCTCCATAGTTCGAACATGATTAAATGTATTGCCCTTAAGATAATTCTGTCAAATTAATTACGTCATTTACCGTTAAATTTATTCTCACTGGTGTCCAGAGTTCCTTTGTTGATTATAAAACGAGACCCTGCTCTCAATGCAAAATAATATCCTCATTTATTGGGGCTGGAAAGCATACTCAGATTATTCAATTACTAATTTACAGGAATATTCACTCTGATGATAGTGTTCAAACCTGTGTCTTTTATAATAGTAATAGTAGATAAACTCTGAGTTATTGAGAAATACATCTAATCTTCCTCGAGTATAAACATAACTGCTGTAAAATGCTGCTTAAAACACCCAAAACTGCATAAGTTAAGCATTAATCGAATTGGAAGTTTATTATCAGCTAGCTGTTTAGTTATGAATAACTCTGGGGGTTAGAATGCAAATTGTCTGGCAATCGGAGAATTTATCTTAAGGTACAGCTATACAGGACAGTAATTTATTTTTGTTTACCATTAATACATATCGCATCATTTTAAAACTCTTTCAGAAAAGTCAAATGCCCTCTGCCAAATAGGTGAGAACTTCCGATGCTCCCGGGCCTGCTGATCATTCCACCGCTTTATCAAACAAATGCTGGAACGTCATTGCACGTGTTATTCTTGCCCCGTCCGCTAGGAGGAACCCATGAGTAAGGAAGGTGATTCACGCACGAGTTCCCTCAAACCACATCCCAGCGCCCCGCCGCACAGTGATTAGATTGGAACTGGATTATATCTCAAAATAGAAAACTTGAAATGTCTTTTTAACAGTTGTAGTGCTTTGCGTATTTATGGCGTGCTAATTATTTAGTAAATTGCTCAGATTGTAAAATTTTGTCAATTTTCAGTATGAATTGAAAAATGAAATGTACAAATATGGAGCATGAAAAACGGTACAACGGTGGCGAATCATAATGAGCAGTGTTTTTTTTCCCAGTTTGGAGCCTCTGTAGTCCATTTTTTTAAAGTTTATCTTTCTGTATCCTTTCAAAAAAGTACATGCAGGATGAAGACCAAATCGAGCTAGTGAGCTAGATATTTTTCCTATGAATTAGGGTGAAATTTAATTCACATTTCATTGAAAACTAAAATTATAGTTTTGTTGTACAGGGACTAAATTATCTTGGGAGGAAGATAAATTAAATGCAATTAGATGGGGGGGGGGTGTATTTGTTTCATTAAGTTATCGATATAGGGTAACCCGCAGATAAGTCGTAGTTTTGCCAAACGTATTTCATTAGGTTTCATAGAGTGTCCAGTTTCCGGACTCTCGGCAAACCCAAATTGGCTGCAGTTTTCCCATCATTAATTAGCATATTTGTCTAATGACCTTTTACTTCTCCAGAGAATTGATAATATAGACTGACGTCTCGGCGCACAGCCAGGGATTGCTACACCGTCACGGATGTCATCTTTTGGACAAGGCGTTCAATCTGCCTTTTCAGGAAGACACCAAAGCTCTAAGATCCATTTCCTCCCCAAGATGATCTGCAACATTTTTACCGCATCTTGCTTCAATAAGCACCACCAAAATAAATAAAGGGCCTTCCTCGTGTTGATTAGTGAGGCATTTAGCTGTGGACAAGATGGTTACTACATTGCTTTACGAATCAAAACTGTTCGAACAGAAGCCATAGAGCACGATACCTCAATATAGGCCCTTCGGCCCATCTAGTCCATACGGAACTATTATTCTGCCAAATGTAAGAAAGTTAAGATTTAAGAGAGTCCTTTTTGCTCAAGGTGGGCACAAGGGCAAATTAAAAAAAAGGCTAATCTCATTTTCCCGTTCACCATCCGTAATTCTGTAGCAGAATTTCAGACCGTGATTCAAATACATTTTAAATAAGAGAAGGGAATTCCGGATCCTACCCGTGCTATTCTTTGGCTAAAAAAAAAGTTAAAATATCGAAATACCAAAAGTTATAATTGCCCAGAAGCGTTTTGATGAATCTTGACGCTATAAGGGTTTTTTTTCCTCGTTATAATTGATTGCAGTAGCGAATCCGCCATTAATTCGGTTCTGACAAAAAAAATTGCTTAAGACATAAATGTCTTCACTTTGCTGGTGAACACCACGACTGTCCCACAAATGGGACCTTTCATCAAACAATCTCCATGAGTATAAATCAATGGTGTGTGCATCAGATCCTAGGTGATCCACTTGGGGCAATTTAAAGGGAGAATTCTTTCGATCTTGCCAGCTCAGATCAGCGGTTACAGAATTGAATATTTAACGTTACGATTTAAAGGAACCAATGCTTGTTTTAAGGTTTCCTTTTAATATTAATAATACTGTATGAAAATTATTAATATTAAAATGAAACCTTAAGGCAAACGTCTTGTTTACCAAGTGGGGATTAACCAGTGTTTAATAATAAAATCAATATAGTCGGCGAAGCCTCCAGATCCTACGGCATGTTGGACGGAGTTTGATTATCCAACTCGTGTTTTGATGGAGCCTGGCATATAGAAGTTACCCAAATAGTCTGTGTGTTTATTCATATCAAACAGAGAATTACATACCGCAGATCTTTAGACCAAGTTTTCTTGTACAGCCATGAGCAACTCCGCACCAAGTATCGTAGGCTGAAATAAAAGAACCGAAAAGAGACGTCAAAAGCCCAAATCTAGGTTCTGATTTTTCCCCCGTGAAGCCATCTGACAAAAGCATTTCAGCACATTTCCGATTTATTGAACTTTCCATCCTGAGAACAGCCGTTTATTCAGAGAAGGTCTGGGCTTATTTAGTGATCTATTACGCTCCACGGAAAGCTTCGAAGCGGTTCAGATGGCATTCAAAACATTGCTGGAGTGTAATGATGATCATTATGCAAACGACCTCAAACGAACGAGATTCAGACATAGCATGAAATTATCTTATTAATTATTTGGTGCATTTGGATAATTTTGAAAACAAATATTTTTAAGTGTAAAGGCACAAAGGAGTTGCTCAGCTTCCTGTTCCCCCCCCCCCCTTTTGTGTGTTTTCTCCCCCTGAAATTCCGAATCAGGTCGTCCTAGACGTGAATATCTAATAAATGGTGGCACACTCCCTGCAAATTGGAAGCTTAAAACAAACCTGCGTGAAATGAGGTCGGAAGGGTAGTCCATGGCTTAATTGGCTGAAAAATGATATTTGACTACCTCGGATCTGCACGACTAGCCGCCAGCCAGCGATTTTTGCACGAGTGCAACTCGTTTTATTTTTCAAACATCCACCTTCATTTACATTTGTGCATTATCCTATTATTAAGTATCCCTTTTTTAAGTAAGTTAATGATTCGTGCAGCAATTTATTTCAAAATCTGACCAAGTAATACGCCTGGCAGTGCAGCCCAGCTCAGCGGGTTACTAAGTGTGTTGTGTGCGTCATACGCTTGAGAATAAGAAATATGATTGAGAACATTTATAATCATTAGAATCTTCAGATTTAGCGAACGTATAATCTTGCGTATAGCACGCACATACCGATGTATTTAATTAAAAATTAGGAACATGCAGTATATATTTCTGCTTGATTTTAACGGCTGAAGGAAACGGCAATTTGGAAGTCGCTCGCTAGTCTGACAGTTCCAAAGCCTGGGTTTATGAGGCGTGTAAATACTAATAGCCTCACAAAGACAGCACAGTAGCTACGCAACAGGAGAGAAAGTGAATGATATAAAAATATTTTACCACTGTGAAATCCAAAATCAAATATACAGCTTAAAGTGAAATCCGGAGAAAGTATGAAACAACATCCAACTTGTAGATTGCATTTGTGTGATTACATTTAACCGTCATTAATAAAATAACATGTTAATGATGCAGTTTGTGATTCCACTTGTGTAGGTTGCAATATGCATCTTCGACAGGAAACTATGTCATTTATCTACATTAACAGATAATTAGATGGGGATTTCAGATCGATGGAATAGAGTCTGGACTAGAAAGAAATGTTTGGATTTCGCGAGAAATGAGGAAATTGCCGCCCGACTGAACCCTAACCCTCCGCGGTTGCCTTTTGTAAACGTGGGTGTGTTTGGCAAGCACACGATCTCTGTAGCCTTTGTCCTTTTTGGTGATTTTTGTGACTCTGACAGCCCGAGTGAAGCTTCCTGAAGCCTCCTCATGACACTTGTGTGAAAAAGCACTGACACACAAGCGCGCCTCAGGTCACTGACTGGGAGATAAAGCATGCCACGAGCTAATGATATAGGACTAGGACAAACAAGAAACACGATTACAGACGGAAGGACAAAAAAATACACACAGTATACTCTTCACAATTGCTGACACTTACATTCGGTACACCGGGTCAATCATTTGTTGACCCACTTACTGTTGCTATACAGGCGCTGTGAAATGCAGCTAAATATACCATTTCTTACTTCTATTTCAAATTTTAAAAAGGGAAGTTAAATTGGCTTAAATCGTAAATCCCGTGTGGTAAAGAATGGCAACGGGTTGTTTTCTTCTTGAGGAAAGGTGCGAAGGCCAATTACGCCGAAATAACGAAAGATGGGGAAGGCTAATGTGGTTGCGTGCATGTTTGTGTCCGCGGGTATGTATGTGTTCATGTGCGTGAGCGTGTGTGTTGTGTGTTCGTGAGTGAGAGAAAGGGAGCGTGAGAGTGAAAGTGATAAAGTGAGAGAGAGAGTGAAAGAGTGAGTGAGAGAGAGAGAGAGAGAGAGAGTCTGAATAAGGGGCGGAGATGAGGGTGGTGGTAGCAAGATATGAAGATGTTGAGATAAGGCGGCGTCGTATAATTCCGGAATTTTAATGCTTGAACATGGACAAAAGCAAAATCTAGGTTACTCCGATGCTTTCGTTCGCAGTGTGTCGTCGTGGCTATTAGCACATTCATAAGAGCTACAATTAGCTGCATCAGCCGCTTTCGCATTCACTTTCTTATAATTACACGTCCACTCAGATTCTGCACGAAAAGGGCCTGTAATAATGAGCAAATTGCATAAATCGCCTTAAAATTACTGCTTAGGCGGTTTCTTTTTCCCCCAGCATGCAGCTGTATGCTTATTTCCACTGAGTGGAAATACCTTTCAGCCTCCAGGTGTTGTATTTGAAAGAATACATTAAAATGGCTACATTTTCTGCATTCTCTAAGTACAGAAGCATAAATTAGGCAACGCTAATGGGAACGTTAACGCTGCTTATATTACTTAAACGCTTCTGTTCATTCAAACATTTCTTTGGAAACGTTCAGATTTTGCAACGTTTTCCAGACTTTCCGCCAACAGAATGACAATTCGACGATTGCGCTGTCGTGAAATCTTCTTGAAATTGGTTAGAAACCGCTTACTTGTATTTCTGTCTCCCGGTCGTAAATTTGTTGGGGTGGGATCCTGACCAGCCCCGGAGGATGAAGGAGTAGAGGAAGCCATCGGTTCTGGCAGATGCAAAGTCTTTGGTCAAATGGGGCTGACACCTTTTTTTTACAATCCTTTCTCTTCAATGTATGGCACGAAGTCACAGGCTCCTGTAAAGAAAATAATTAAGTTTCGTTTGTTTTCTTCGGAAGCTGCCGAGTGTCTGCGCGTGTGTGAGAGACAGAGCGAATGGCTTTGAAACGCGCCCTGCGCTTTCAAACATTTCACTTTATTAGCATTCAGGGCGCCAAAGTCTCTCACGGAAGGTAGGAGAAGCAATGAATCGCGCCTGTACAGACATGACTCACGCAATCGCAAGCGATATGCCCAATCAATCAAATAATAATTCTAGAAACTCCTTAAAATGGATGAAGTTCGATATAGGACAGACATTTTAATGGCTCGACGCGTCGAAATATTTTGCATTCTGGTCAAAGATTTCATTGGAAGCATTGACTGAAATAATTTCTACTGTCTTTACTTAGCCCCCAGACATCTTACATTATGCACTTGATCAGGAAGGACTTCCAATAGGACAATGTCACCCACCAACCATTGTCAATCAGCAATACAATAATGGCCACTGTCATTTTAAATCCACTTATGCAAAGAAATGTTTGATTTAAGCAGTCTCAACTGCAAACAGCAAAGATCGTAGTGAGATCTAACGCGACTAAAATATCGCCCAAAATAATTTAAAAGAATTGCAAAAAATAATTAGTACTATGGCCAGAAAGAATTTTCGGTTAGTAACCATGCACTGAACAGACTGGTTTGACCTATGGTACTTTTAATCAAACACAAATGCATTATGTATAATTAGTAGCGTAACTATCTGTCCAAACGAACAATCGAATTTGTGGCACAACGATAATTGAACACGCAATTTATATACTTGGACAAACCGGTGGAACACATAACGTTTCACATTCAAGTTTAAGTTTTCTTTTGCAAATGAAGACATATAATACTTACCCACTGGGATTTCAAACCTCCCAAAATATAATCCGTCCATTTGGAGATGCACAGGGAAGTTAGCAGCGGATTTTAGCAAAATAACTCGCACAAGGGGATTGCTAAGAAAATTTAATTTTCAGGTAAACAATGAGGAGGACTTTACCGTGTCACGAAGATGCCCAGGTAGCAGCCTCAACCAATTGGCTCCCAACAACTAAATTACATCTGTAGACATACAAGTTTCTGTCAGCACGAAGGACGCTTATAATACTCCAAGGGAAACGACATCGGAATATAAATCAAGAACAAAAAAAATCCATTCAGCGTGACCTTTTTATTCCAGAAGTACGTTTGATTTGCAGCTTTAAAAGTGTGAATCGCCCGTTTATCCGACACGACGCACGAATGAGTCACACATCACCTCCTCTGCTCCAAAATGTGTCACGCCAATATTGTTCAGGTTGCTTTGTCTGCAGAAAACCAACGCCCCGCCACCGTTCCGCTGGAGTTACGTGACTTTTCGTCAGGTACTTTTAGTGCCTCTAGACTAGAATTTTAGACTTTGTTTGCGAATCCTGATCACGGAGCAGGTGCGCCAGAGGAAGGTCGGAATATCTAACAATAGGTATATATCCAGGATATCTAACATTAAGGGAAAACAAATTCAGACGACATAGGAATAATTTTTAATTTAAACTTTGAAGAGGCTTTTTTAATACATTCGTTGTTGTGCGAACAGCTAGCTGTACTTCGCATTTATTACAATCAATGTGGAATCACGCACGTCTGCTTTACTTCATTTATATCAGCAATATTAAAATAGCATCACGGGGGTTCCTTTTTCTAATGCTATTTGAGAAGTTTTTTCTTATCAACTACTAAATCGCGGCATTATTGGTTTTACTTGGATTTGTACAAGGTCGTAAACAGAAAATAGAACTGACCAGAAGGGGGCGCCCTAGGTCGCCAAACCTTACAGTTCTTGCTTCATCCAAGTGTCAAGAATCTGTCTGGGGGAATCCGGGTAGGCGCGAACCTGTCACATCTTTCACTAGTTACACTTCTTGGAAGAAAAATTGTAAGAATACATCCAGGGATGGGAGATTATTTAAATTCGTGACAGTTGAAAAGGTAAAAGATGTAGCAGTCCTATTAAAATGTTATAAATTTTCAATCGCGAAGAAAACGGGAGAAACGCGAGTGAAAAATAAAAGTGGTAGCATTTTGACTGACAATATAAATGAAACGGCTAAACTGTAACCATAAGTAAATTGTTGCTGGGGGGAGAAATGAGGAAAATAGTTTTAAAGCGGACCTTCATAGACAATGGATTTTGGGCTCGATTCAAGTGTTACCTGATGAACGAACTATTGAGAGAACAAGATCAGATACTTACAAAATTCTAATTTCATACGATGTTTTGAATGGAACATACATACATTGCTACAGACAAAAATGCGTTTTCAAATGGACGTGACAATAAATTTGAAGCAGGGTTGTTATGTAAGTTCTATATAATGAAATGTGAGTGGAAAGGACAGGCTTAATCACTGGAGAAAAAGTGAATTAAATGGAAGAAAATGATACAACAATGACAATTACCCAGCATCCTCTCCAAATGATTCTAATGTCACCTGAGATACTAGTCAATTTCTATGTCGGTGAATATAGCATTTCTGATTGTGTTGAAAGTGAAATGATTCGATCCAAAATAACGATAGTGAGGGATTGACGTTAATATGAAGAACAGTTCGTGCACCTATTGTGGGAACTAATTAGCAATTTCGTGACGGAAACTTCGCATCTTTAAACGGACTGTGCCATGCCTTTAAGTACTGGTTCTTTTGTTATATCTCTTACTACACAAACACTGAAATTATCGAGCGCGAGAAAACGAAGCAAAGGCAAGCCGTGCTTTAAATAGTTGGATTTTCTAGGAAGGATGAAATAAATTAACAGATTTGCTGTTTCACAAAGAACTTAAACAATAATGACGTGCAGAACAGTCGCTAAAATGGACACCACGATTTTACAAGAAAATCCAGATATCAGAAATTACAATTTTGAAACTCTGAGAAGAGGGCAAGGAACATTTATATCACGGAGAGTGTAATGTCTAACTTTTTCAACCATGTATTCTTGGAAGTCAACGTGCTGGTTTTAGTTAAAAATATTATGGTCGCTGGAATAATTGCATCTTGTGTCACCACATCAACGCGTACCTTAATGTATCCGATAAAACATTGACAGCACTGGGACCGCCTGCAATTAGAAACAGTATTGTCTATATTGTTGAGCGTATTTGGACAATCCAGATTTTAATTATTAAGAACATTTGAGGAAATATCATCTGCTTACTATTCCATCCGCTGATATTAGGGTAAGTGTGTCGCCCATCTTCGTATTTTGCAAGCCAAAAAAAAAATCTAATCATCGGTGAAATCGAAGCTGTCTGCCTAGTTATGTTTTAATACTGACCACGATAGCGGTATACAGAACTCAATATTATTCACTGGAAGTATAGGAACCGCTAACAAATTTGTCTACATTCTGAGAGATCAGTCTAATCGTTAGATTACATTGACGTGCGTTACAATTTCCTGTTATGACGCACAGCGTTGTATCTCAATAACAGCTACTAATTCCATGCTGTTGGAATTCTATTTCATATCCACATTATAAGACAGTGCAAAGCTAGTCTACTAAAATCACAGTATATAACAAGAAGACGTTTCATATAATTGAGGCAGTAAACTACTAACTGAAAATGAACTCCAGACAACATGTAAGTATTCAAGAAGATTTCAAGCTTTCACTAGAGTACTCCATGTCACAGGTGTGTTGCTCCTTTAACATTAAAGGGGGTTTCTAAGTTTGTTTATTGCTCGTAATGCTTACTTGATCTTAAATCTAATTCAGTGAGTTTCAGGCTGGTTGAATTTAAGAAAACGTAACGACTTTGATTTTATATGACGATTGCTAGCCGGTAATTAAATGCCCAGCACAGAACTATAGGCTATGCCCCAAAATACCGGATGTGCTACTGAGAGCGCCACGACGAACGCTACTGACACACTGGGGTGCAAGTTCCTAGCTACCAGCTGACTCCTAGATCAAGGTTGAAAATAGACTTTGAAAGAATACATGAAGTAACTAAGGTATGGAAGTCACTTAGGAGCAAGTCTATTCTTACATTTCTTGATAATTTTGGTCACCCGAAAGAAAAACAACGCCGCGTTAAGACAGCAAGGGGAAAGAATAGGAACAGAAAATGTGAGAAAAACTCGGGAGGACAGGCCACTTCTTTGAGAAGTGAAACAGAGTTAACGTTTGAGGTTAAAGATCCTTCTTCCAAACTTCTGAAGTTAACCGGGTGCTTTTTCAACATGTGGTCTGACCACCAGAGTATTTCCAGCACATTTTGTTTTTGTTAAACTTTAGATGTACAGCATCTGCATTTTTAATTGACAAAATATAAGCTGGAAATCTGTGACAAAACAGGATCTGCTGAGTTCTGATGGCGGGTCATTGATCTGAAAGGTAGGTGTGTTTCTCTGTCCACAGACACTGCCTTGACTTGCTGAGTGTCCCCAGTCTTTCTGATTTTATTACAGTTTGTAGTCTTATTCTCTCCTAAACACTGTGAAATTACACCAAGTCCTTGTCTGGAATGCAGCACTCAACTCTTGAAACTGCTGAATTCTTTCTCACTGAACTGAGGCAAATGAGCTCCATGCATGGCTACACAGATGATAAGTTTAATTTGGCAAGAGACAGGCTCATATTTAAGTTTTACTGGATTTGAAACCATTAACCCATATCCCAAGCCTCTCCTAGCAGAGAGGAGAAATTGAGAGCACTACAAGTTTTAGCACACAATCAAGCTCCGATTAATGAAAAGGTCTTTAACTGGAAGTTCAGCAGTTAATCTGTGACATGTCTTGCTGTTGTGGTGTTTCCAACCAGTGTTTTTCTTAGAGTACAATCTCCTTAAATCATCTCCTCTGCCCTCTACTACAAACAAGTGTGTTGGGTTCATGAACATTTTTGTTTCTAATTTTCAGGTAATTTAGTTCAGCTGCTTCTGTGCATCACTATATTTTCCCTTTCTCTAAGGTACCACTAGTTGAGCCCTACATCTTGTCCTCAACTCTAATAATTTTGGAATCAGTCTCAGGGTTTGCTCAACCTATTTATCTTCCTCTCCTATACTGTTTGAAGTAATTTAAGCCACAAGAGTGATTTATTTTCCTTTGACTCCTCTCAGTCTTTTAAACTGCTAAGCCTCCAATGCTCCCACGTCATTCAGACTATAAGACCATAACATATAGGAGCAGAATTAGGCCATTTGGCCCATTGAATCTGCTCCGCCATTTCATCATGGCTGGTCCAATTTTTCTCTCAGCTCCAATCTGCTACCTTCTCCCATATCCCTTCATGCCCCAACCGTTCAAGAATCTATTTGCCTTAGATGTACATAAAAACTTGGCCTCCACAGCTGCCTGTGGCAAAGAATTCCACAGATTCACCAGTCTTCGGCTAAAGAAATTATTTCTTATTGCTTTTCTAAAAGGACATCCTTCTATTCTGAGGATGTGTCCTCTGGTCTTAGACTCTCCCATCATAGGAAACATCTTCTCCACATTCACTCTAACAAGGCCTTTCACCATTCGATAGGTTTCAATTAGGTCAGCACTCATTCTTCTTAATTCCAGTAAATACAGGCCCAGAGCCATCAAAAGCTCTTCACATGACAAGCCATTCAATCTTAGAATCATTTTTGTGAACATCCTTTGAAATCTCTCCATTTTAGCATGTCCTTTCTGGGATAAGGTGTCCAAAACTGCTCAAATACTCCATGTGAGGTGTCACCAGTGCTTTATAAAGTCTCAACATTACTTCCTTGCTTTTATATTCTAGTCCCCTTTAAATGAATGTTAACATCGAATTTGCCTTCCTCACCACCGACTCAACCTTTGGGAAATCCGGCACAAGGACTCCCAAATCCCTTTGTGCCTCAGATTTCCGTATTTTCTCTCCATTTAGAAAATAGTTAACACTTTATCTCTTCCACCAGCGCATGGCCTTACACTTCCCGGCAATATTCCATCTGCCTCTTCTTTTCCCATTCTCCTGATCTGTAAGTCCTTCTGTAGCCTCTCTACTTCTTGAAAACTACTTGCCCTTCCACCAATCTCCATATTGTCTGCAAACTTTGCAACAAAGCCATCAATTCTATCATCCAAATCACTGACATTTAACAAAAGGGTGCAGAGGAGATTTACAAAGATGTTGCCTGGATTGGGAAGCATGCCCTGTGAAAACAGGCTGACTGAACTTGGCCTTTTCTCCTTGAAGCGACGGAGGATGAGGGGTGACCTGATAGAGATGATGAGAGGCACTGATTGTGTGGATAGTCAGAGGCTTTTTCCCAGGGCTGAAATGGCTGCCACAAGAGGACACAGGTTTAAGGTGCTTGGTAGTAGATACGGAGGAGGTGCCGGGGTAAGTTATTTTACTCACAGAGTGCGTGGAATGGGCTGCCAGAAAAGTGGTGGAGGCGGATACAATAGGGTCTTTTAACAGACTTTTGGATAGGGACATGGAGTTTAGAAAAATAGAGGGCTATGGGTAACCCTAGTAATTTCTAAGGTCAGGACATGTTCAGCACAACTTTGGGCCTGTATTGTGCTGTAGGTTTGCTATGTTTCTATGTAAAAAGAATTGGTCCCAACAGAGACCTCTAAAGAACACCACTAGTCACCAGCACTCAACCAGAAAAGATTCCCTTTATTCCCACTCTTTGTCTCCCGCCAATCAATCACTGCTTTATCTATGCTAGAATCTTTCCTGTAATACCATGGGCTCATATCTTGTTATGCAGCCTCATGTGTGACACCTTATCAAAGGCCTTCTGAAAATCCGAGTGCACAAGATCAACCAATTCCCCTTTGTCTATACTGCTTGTTATTTCTTCAAAGAATTTGAAGAATTTGAAACCACAGCCTTAACAATCAACTCCAACATCTTCCCTACTACGGACATCAGATGAACTAGTTTATAATTTCCTTTCTTCTGTCTCTCTCCCTTCTTGAAGAGTGGAATGATTCTTGCAATTTTCCAGTCTTCTGGAACCATTCCAGAATCTAATGATTCTGGAAAGATCATTACTAATGCCTCCACAATCTCTTCAGCCACCTCTTTCAGAACCCTGGGGTGTACACCATCTGGTCCAGATGACTTACCTATCATCAGACCTTTCAGTTACCCAAGAAACTTCTCTCTAGTAATGGTAACTTCACACACTTCATGACCCCTGACACTTGGAGCTTCCAGCATATTGCTAGTGTCTTCCACAGTGAAGAGTGATGCAAAATACTTATCCAGTTTGTCCAGCATTTCCTTGTCCCCATTACTACCTCTCCAGCATCATTTTCCAGTGGTTTGATATCCCCTCTCACCTCTCTTTTACACTTTATGTATCAGAAAAATCTTTTGGTATCCTCTTTAATACTGTTCTTGCCCACTATTACTATCATCAATATACTTACAACTCCCACATCTTCTCCAAAGGTTTAAATTTGGTGTCCTTCTTGCTCTCATCTGCATATATTTGCTTGGTGATATTATTCAGTATCATGGGCACAGATATCACATGTAGTCCATCACCTTTATCTCTTCCTTACTGGTTTAGAAATTTCCATCATCTAGTCTTGAATGGACTGTTGTTTCCTTCATTTAAATATTGATAAGACCAAAGAAATTGTTTTTACCTGTTATCTTAAACAATGTACACTTACATTTGATTTCATCTCCTTCCTTAGCAAATATTTTAGGCTGAATGAAATATTCTAACTGATATTGTGAGCAAATTGTTGGGGAAACAGTCAAATACCAACAGATAAAAGGAGATCCAGTGATTGAGAATTGGGTCTGTGGAGAGATGAAGCATGAGGGATGTAGACCAATGCAGAACTCTGAAAGACAAAATCACAAAGGATATCGTTGTCATGGAAGAAGTGGATTGGAGGATAACAATATATAGATAACAATATACACTATAAATATTCTGTGCACCACAGTTGCTAGGAGATGTTGGATTTTGCGTAGTGAGTGAGATTTCAAAAGAGAGCAGGGGCAGTCAGGACATTTGGCATGCCACAGTTCCACACTGGATTTTTCACAATTAGGCATTTAACAAGGGCCCATAAAAAGAAGCCAGGTTTAAGCAGTGTGGGCATTGTGGAAGTGGGCTAGTGTTAGAGTGGGGAATTCAGAACTTTGCTCAGTGAGGCTTAAACAGAAGCTATAGGTAGATTTTTCCCATTGAATTTTCCTTGGCATAGTTAGAGCAGTGCACAGTACGACAGGATCACAGAATGTTCCTCTTGCAGGATGTGGGAAGATAGGGAGACCTCCAGTGTCCCTGATGACTACATCTACATGAGGTACATCCAGCTGCAGTTCCCTTCCGACTGTGTTAAGGAACAAGAGCTGGAGCTGCACGAACTCCAGATCATTTGTGAGGCTGATGGAATGATCATTAGGTGCTACAGGTAACTGGGTGACGGTCAGGAGAGGTAAAGGAGATAGACGGCCAGGGCAGCATTACCCTGTGGCCATTACCCTCAGTAATAGGTGTACAATTTTGGATGCCGTTGGAGGGATGAACTTATAGGTCCCTGGCATGGAGTCTGGCTCTGTGGCTCAGAAGGGAAGTGGGGAGAAGAGGTGAGCTGTAGTGATAAGGGATTCAGTGATTAGGGGACGAGACAGGAGGTTCTATGAATGCAAATGAGATTCTGGATGGTATGTGGCTTCCCAGATGCCAAGGTCAGGGATATCTTGGATTGAGTCCACTGCATTATTAAATGGGAGGGTGAGCAACCACAGATCGTGCTCTACATCAGTTACAATAACCTAGGTAGGAAGGGTGACAGTGTCTTGCAAAGTGAGCTCAGGGAATGAGGTGGGCCTTTAAGGACAAGGCTTCCAGAGTTGTGATCTCAGGATTGCTACCCATGCCACGTGTTAGTGAGGCAGAAATAGAGAGATCATATAGATTAACATGGCTAAGTACATGGTGCAAGGGGGAGGGCTTCATATCTTTGGATCATTGGACTCTCTTCCAATGAAGATGGGATTTGTACATAAGGGATGGTTTGCACCTGAACTGGATGTTGACTAATATCCTTGTGGGAACTTTTGTTAGTGCTGCATAGTGGTGGTGGGGGGGGGGGGGGTTAAACTAGATATTCAAAGGGATGAATTCCAGACAGACTATGGAGTGGTTGTGGGGAAAAAAAATTGTTAAGTCGTTAAGTCTACATACAAAGTCAGATATTGAAAGGCTGAGCATGGTGGGGCTAATGTTCTGAGTTGTGAATATTTCGATGTAAGGATTATTGTAGGAAGGTGCATGAACTTAGAGCATGGATCAACATGTGGAATGATGACACTGTAGCAATCAGTGATACTTGGTTTCGGGGGGCAAGACTGGCAGCTCAGTGTTGTGGGATTCTGTTGCTACAGACATGATAGAGTGGGAGGGATTAAAGGGTGAGGGGTGGCATTACTCTTCAGGGAAAATATCAGTCTGAAGAGTTTAAGGAATAAGAAAGGGATTACCACATTAATGGGATTATATTATAGACCAGTGGGATTTAGAGGAGCAAATTTGTAGAGAGGTCGCAGACTATTGCAAGATACATGAAGTTGTGATTTTAACTTTCCCAAGAGTGCAGGAGAATGAGGGGATATTTGATAGAGGTATACAAATTTATTAGGGATATAGATAGGGTAAATGCAAGCAGGCTTTTTTCTACAGAGGTTGTGTGAGACTTGAACTAGAGGTCATAGGTTAAGGGCAAAAGAAGAAATGTTTAAGGGGAACATGAGGGGGAACTTCTTCACACAGAGGTTGGTGGGATTGTGGAATGAGCTGCTAGTGGAAGTGGTGATGTGGGATCATTTTCAACATTTAAGAGACATTTGGTCAGGTATATGGATGGGATGGGTATGGAGGGCTTTGGTTTGGGTGCAAGTCAATGGAACTAGGCAGATTAGGTTTGGTATGGACGATATTTCTGTACTGTAGTGTTCTATGACTCTGACTCTGTAATATGTGCCTAAATATTGAGATTGAGCCTACAGCACCCAGGAAGTCAACACATAGAAACAAATGAAACAGTAAGGGTCACCAGTGTCAGAGTGAATCACTGAGGGTGTGAACCTTGGTTACTAAGGGTCAGAATGAATTTGTCTCTGCCACCAATTGTCACTATATGTCACCAAATATTTCCAGCATGAACCACCAATAGAGTCAGAATAGGTCTTAGAATGGATTACTGACCAAGTAACCCTGGACTCCAAAGGGTCACAGTCTATCAACAATAACATCAAGGTTGAGATGGACAAAATGACTCATTAAGGTGTCTTCCATGGCCTACTCTTCTGTCCTATCAGGTTCCTTCTTCCCTGACCCTTTACCTTTCTTACACACCTGGCTTCACCTATCACCTTCAAGCTTGTCCTCCTTTCCTGCCTCCCCCTTCTTATTCTGGTGTCTTCCTCTCTTCCTTTCCAGTCCTGATGAAGGGTCTCAGCCTGAATGTCAACTGTTAGTTCATTTTCATAGATGCTCCCTGACCTGCTGAGTTCCTTCAGCATTTTTTTGTGTGTTGCACTGGATTTCCAATATTTACATAATCTTTTCTGTTTATCTTTAAGGAGTTTACGTGAAAATGAAGTTGATCACAGGAGTACTCCTCTCCATTCCAAATGTATTGCTTCATATTTCCCTGGTTTGATTTGCTACTTCTCACACAGCCAATTGTTGTCACACCTTAATCACGGCTCCTTTTCGAGGAGGATATCACAAATGGATGGGGATCTGTCAAAGACCCTGTCCTAGAGCTATCCTCAAACTCTGGTTCTTTGCATCTGTTCTTCCATAACCCATGCATAAGGCCTAAAAGACGAGCGCACCTTTGGGTTCCAAGGCTTTGCGGCACTGGGGATGAGCCGATTCTATGCCGGTGCCACCAACTGACGTGTCACTGAAGAAAATGGAACATGGGGAATAACGGTTCAGCTATCGGCGAATCGCGCATTATCTCCCCTTCTCTTGCTGATAGGGGAGAGTTCGCTGCTGATTCTTGAATCAGTGAACTTGGGGAAAAAATGATGAGGCAGACTTTAACACTGTAAATTAGCGAGTTACGTCTCTCCTTTCACTGTGAAAGGGTGACAGCTGTCTGTCCCTTTATAAAGGAGAGAGAAAGCTTGTGGTATGTAACGATCAGTTTTTGTTGTACTACAGATCATGGTCTTTCTTGGGAGCTTTGCTAGTGCTTGCTTGGTGGGTGGAGGGTGCTGATGTAGTAAGTGGGCAGGGGGAGGGTCTTTGCTTTGCTAGTGCTTGCTTGGTGGGTGGAGGGTGCTGATGTAGTAAGTGGGGAGGGGGAGGGTCTGTAGTAAGTGGGCAGGGGGAGGGTCTTTGCTTTGCTAGTGCTTGCTTGGTGGGTGGAGGGTGCTGATGTAGTAAGTGGGCAGGGGGAGGGTCTTTGCTTTGCTAGTGCTTGCTTGGTGGGTGGAGGGTGCTGATGTAGTAAGTGGGGAGGGGGAGGGTCTGTAGTAAGTGGGCAGGGGGAGGGTCTTTGCTTTGCTAGTGCTTGCTTGGTGGGTGGAGGGTGCTGATGTAGTAAGTGGGCAGGGGGAGGGTCTTTGCTTTGCTAGTGCTTGCTTGGTGGGTGGAGGGTGCTGATGTAGTAAGTGGGGAGGGGGAGGGTCTGTAGTAAGTGGGCAGGGGGAGGGTCTTTACTTTGCTGGTGCTTGCTTGGTGGGTGGAGGGTGCTGATGTGTTTTTTGCTGTAGTAAGTGGGGAGGGGGAGGGTCTGTAGTAAGTGGGCAGGGGGAGGGTCTTTGCTTTGCTAGTGCTTGCTTGGTGGGTGGAGGGTGCTGATGTAGTAAGTGGGCAGGGGGAGGGTCTGTAGTAAGTGGGCAGGGGGAGGGTCTTTGCTTTGCTAGTGCTTGCTTGGTGGGTGGAGGGTGCTGATGTAGTAAGTGGGGAGGGGGAGGGTCTGTAGTAAGTGGGCAGGGGGAGGGTCTTTGCTTTGCTAGTGCTTGCTTGGTGGGTAGAGGGTGCTGATGTAGTAAGTGGGCAGGGGGAGGGTCTTTGCTTTGCTAGTGCTTGCTTGGTGGGTGGAGGGTGCTGATGTAGTAAGTGGGGAGGGGGAGGGTCTGTAGTAAGTGGGCAGGGGGAGGGTCTTTACTTTGCTGGTGCTTGCTTGGTGGGTGGAGGGTGCTGATGTGTTTTTTGCTGTAGTAAGTGGGGAGGGGGAGGGTCTGTAGTAAGTGGGCAGGGGGAGGGTCTTTGCTTTGCTAGTGCTTGCTTGGTGGGTGGAGGGTGCTGATGTAGTAAGTGGGCAGGGGGAGGGTCTGTAGTAAGTGGGCAGGGGGAGGGTCTTTGCTTTGCTAGTGCTTGCTTGGTGGGTGGAGGGTGCTGATGTAGTAAGTGGGGAGGGGGAGGGTCTGTAGTAAGTGGGCAGGGGGAGGGTCTTTGCTTTGCTAGTGCTTGCTTGGTGGGTGGAGGGTGCTGATGTAGTAAGTGGGCAGGGGGAGGGTCTTTGCTTTGCTAGTGCTTGCTTGGTGGGTGGAGGGTGCTGATGTAGTAAGTGGGCAGGGGGAGGGTCTTTGCTTTGCTAGTGCTTGCTTGGTGGGTGGAGGGTGCTGATGTAGTAAGTGGGGAGGGGGAGGGTCTGTAGTAAGTGGGCAGGGGGAGGGTCTTTACTTTGCTGGTGCTTGCTTGGTGGGTGGAGGGTGCTGATGTGTTTTTTGCTGTAGTAAGTGGGGAGGGGGAGGGTCTGTAGTAAGTGGGCAGGGGGAGGGTCTTTGCTTTGCTAGTGCTTGCTTGGTGGGTGGAGGGTGCTGATGTAGTAAGTGGGCAGGGGGAGGGTCTGTAGTAAGTGGGCAGGGGGAGGGTCTTTGCTTTGCTAGTGCTTGCTTGGTGGGTGGAGGGTGCTGATGTAGTAAGTGGGGAGGGGGAGGGTCTGTAGTAAGTGGGCAGGGGGAGGGTCTTTACTTTGCTGGTGCTTGCTTGGTGGGTGGAGGGTGCTGATGTGTTTTTTGCTGTAGTAAGTGGGGAGGGGGAGGGTCTGTAGTAAGTGGGCAGGGGGAGGGTCTTTGCTTTGCTAGTGCTTGCTTGGTGGGTGGAGGGTGCTGATGTAGTAAGTGGGCAGGGGGAGGGTCTGTAGTAAGTGGGCAGGGGGAGGGTCTTTGCTTTGCTAGTGCATGCTTGGTGGGTGGAGGGTGCTGATGTAGTAAGTGGGGAGGGGGAGGGTCTGTAGTAAGTGGGCAGGGGGAGGGTCTTTGCTTTGCTAGTGCTTGCTTGGTGGGTGGAGGGTGCTGATGTAGTAAGTGGGCAGGGGGAGGGTCTTTGCTTTGCTAGTGCTTGCTTGGTGGGTGGAGGGTGCTGATGTAGTAAGTGGGGAGGGGGAGGGTCTGTAGTAAGTGGGCAGGGGGAGGGTCTTTGCTTTGCTGGTGCTTGCTTGGTGGGTGGAGGGTGCTGATGTGTTTTTTGCTGTAGTAAGTGGGGAGGGGGAGGGTCTTTGCTTTGCTGGTGCTTGTGCTTGGGAGGAGGAGTAGGTTGGCTTTGGGATTCTGTTGTTTTTACTGTCATTTGTTCTTTGAGGTACTCTTTTGTTTTCGTAGATGTCTGCAAAGAAGAATAATTTCAGGTTGTGTATTGTATACACTCTCTGACATTAAATTGAACTATTGAAAAAGAGGCCCAGCATGGGGATGAACAGAACCAATCAGCAGTCTTTCAGATATAAAAACTTCCAATCTTGAGTCAAACATAGATCCATCTTGGCACTTCCCTGGGATCCAATTCTCTTTAACATTTATAATCAGTATTCCATGTGGGTCTGTGTCTAGTGTTAAAACTGATACAAACTATATCAAATATGCTACTTTCATCAATGTTCCATGTTAACTTACCAAATATTTAATCAACATTATCAGCTGTCTCAAAAATCCTTGCAAAGCCTCGTAGCTGGCTGTCTTGGAAAAGAGAGTGACATTGGCCTTCCTTATGAGACACTTGATGACAAATCTGGAGATGTTGCAAACGTTTAGATATAAAGTATGCTGTCATATTCACACAGCATTAACACAGGCCCTTTGGCACCAGTATGTCTAGGTTGGCTAGCAAGTACCTATCAATATAACTCCACTTCCTAACACTTAGCTCTTAGCCTTCTGCTATTTCACGTGCTTATCTAAATCCTTCTTAAGTGTTTGAAAACACCTACCTTTACAAATCCACAGGCACGAGTTCAACCACACTCTGGGTGAACTTTTCTTTTCTCAAATTGCTCTGAGTATTTTACCATTTATCTTAATCATCTTCTCAGAAACACCTCTGCTATGGGGAGAAAGAAACAAAATGCTAAAGGAACTCAGCTGGTTAGGAAGCACCTCCGGAGGCAAAGGAATAGTTGATATTTGAGGTCGAGACCAGGAGAAGAATGTGGGGAGTTTAAGAGGGGAGGCAGGAAGTGGCAAGGAAAAGGCAGATTATGGTGAGCAGGGCATGATGGGCAGATTGAGCCAGGTGGGGGAGAGGAGACAGTGACAGAGGCTGTCTTCCCTTCCCTACCTGTCAACAGTGGGACAACAAAGGGCTTCATCACCTAGTAGTAGTAGTAGTAGTTTCTTGAAGTCCAAGGAAGACGGATGTGTTGTGCAGTCAACATCTGTGGGCACGCATATGACTTCTGAGGCCGAAGTCCGAAGCGCAGATACGGCTGCAGATGGGGCAAGGAGCACCGCCTGTTGGGCCAGGAGTAGACACCTTCCTGTGCCTTTCTTGACTCGCCTTGAGGCACTGCATGCGCCAGTTGGCTTCAAGTTGTTTGCTGCCTTGGAGCATAGATTGCGCCACTTGGACCGATCAGCAGCAGTGTGTTCGCGACTGCATCACCTATAGTAGAGGGAAAGCCACATTTCCTGAAAAAGGAGAACATGTGCGCAAAGAGACGGTGGGGGGGGGGGGGCGGGGAAATCGAAGGTCGGTGTCCTGACAGGAGATTGGTGTGTCGTGGGAGTTGGAAAATCTAAGGCTGTGTTGCCCGGAGACCTGAGATCTTTGGTACCAACTCTCCAGGAACAGAGCTCAGAAAAAGCAATGCGACAGACTTTTAACATTATAAACCAGCGAGTTGCTTGTTATGTCCCCTCTTTCGCCTCAACAGGCTTACAGGTGAAGTGTCGCCTCATCTGGAAGGACATTTTGGGGCCCTGAATGGTAGTGAGAGAAGGGGTCTAGGGACAGATGTGGCACTTGTTCCGCTTGCAAGGATAAGTACCAGGAGGGAGATCAGTGAGGAGGGTAGAATGGACAAAGGAATTGCACATGGAGTGATCCCTGTGGAAAATGGAAAGTGGGGGGAGGGAAAGATGTGCTTGATGGTGGGATCCCACTGGAGATGGTGGAAGTTATGGACAATTATGTGTTGGATGCGGAGGCTGGTGAAGGCAAGTGGAACCCTATTCCTGGTGTGGTGGCAGGTGGATGACTGAGGGCAGACTTCCCTTATTTCTACCTTCCTTCCTCACAGGTATACAATCTCTATTGAAATGACTAGGTTCACAGATCCAGCACTAGGTTTAAACTGCACAGCATCCAACAGCAGAGTCCTCAGTATTATTGTTGGGAAATCAAAAGGATCATGTTCCATTGCTAAACTCCACATGGAATCTAATGGCAGAGCACATCTGGAGAAATGTTAGATCCCAGTAAGTAAGTTTGTTACTTATGTATCTGCACAGGAGAGCTGAAATTGTATCATTTACAGGATTATATAGAAATATGCAGTTCTAGCTGTATTAAATTAATAAATTTTGCATTTGATTTTAAGTGTAGAGCTTATTGTTTCAAATATGAGAGTGGAAAATTAGCAATCTGTATAGAAGAATAAGGGAATTGTAGGTAATGATTTGTTTGCATTGGCATGGTACGAGGATAGATTAGACGGTTATGAGTTCTGATCTTTTATGTAGTTCCAACCTTAAGGACTGAGTACAGTTTTGGATAGTACAAGAAATCTATAAAAGTAGTAGGAAAATGCAACTTCAATTTAGTGAGATATCTCAGTAGAATAAGAGATTATAGAGAAGAATGTTGAGAAACAAGGTGGTCTTCACTACAGTTCTGATTAGGTAATAGGGTCTTTAAAGGTCATGATAAAATATTTAGTGATAGATAAATATTGGGCTCTTAGAGGCAAAAGAGGAATGAAGAAATGATTGGGGTAATAAATAGATTTCTGTATTTGTCTTCACTGTGAAAGATAAAGTATTGAGGAACTCTTAGGATCCAGTGGATCTAACATTACTAGATTTTCAAAGATATTTAATAATGGTAGTAAATGAAAAATTGTGGGTTCATGGGATTGGGGTAACTATTTGAAATTGAGTCATAAGATGCTACAGATGATGGAATCTTGAGTTACACACAAAAAGCTAGCAGAAGTCAGCAGATCAGGCTCCATCAATAGAGGAATATGCACAAACGTTTTGGGTTAAGACCCTTCATTTGAATTGTAAGGAAGATGGGAGATAGCCTATATACAAAGATAAGAGGGAAGGGGTGGGGCAAAAGCAGCAAGTGAGAGAGATCTAGGTGAAGAGGGTGATGGATATATCAGGGAGAGGAGAAAGGAAGTGACTGCCTTTTGCCACTATTTAAAAATATGGAATAACTAATTTAAAAAAGGAATAAGGCATCTTTTTTGAGCCTTGTGAATCTTTGGAATACTTCCCTGAAGAGCACTGCAAATTAAATCTTTGAATATTTTTAAAAGCAGAGATAGTTTTATTGGTAAGCTTGGGGGTCAAAAAGTTACTGCAAGTGCATAAGAAAGCAGAGAATTTCGTTGCACCTGAGCATTCAAGCACTTGAGCATATACCAATAAACTGAACTTTGACTGTGAGATTAAAATCAGATCAAACATAATTTTATTAAATGCTCAACAGGCTGGAGTAGCCTATTCTGCCCCTGCATCCTTGCATTAATTTATGGAAGCAAATCAGCATGTCAATGCAGTACTTCTGCTTCAATGTTGATTGTTATGTTAAATCTCTTTGAGGTCAAGTGTTGGTTTCAAGAAAATACTCTGAAGCAACACACAAAAAATACTGGAGTATCTCAGCAGTTCAGGTAGCATCTATGGAGGGAAATGAACAGTCGACTTTTCAGGTGGAGACCCTTCATCAGGATAAAAGATTGGTAAGCTTGAGGGTGAAAGGCTACTGCATGTATACAAGAAAGCAGAATTGCACCTATGTACACATGTACTTGTGTATAAGATTTCTTGCATCTGCAGCCTGTCCGTGTCTCCACTACAGTACTCTTCTTCTATAACTAGCACCTAAACATTCTGAATAGAAGTGATTTATATTTAATTAGAAATGTGGAAATGATTCACTTGACATATAAGTTGCAGAAGTACACCATACAGCAATTTCTATAGCACTAATTTGTAATAGATCGGATTTATTTACACTATATGAGGCTGAGATACAAACATTTGACCTCCTATAAGGGAAACAGAGCATTTACCATTGGAAAAATCTTAACTTTAACAAATGAATAATCTCGAGTATTGATAGACCAACTTCTAGTGTTTTTGATACACAATATAACCTGATTGAATGTTTTTGGTTGAATAAGGTAAGATGGGTGATAGCAATGTGATAGATCTTATATGCAATGTTTGTATGACAAATACAATCATTGCTTATTCTATAACAACTAAAGGATCCAGCATTTTTCTGTAATTCAAGCTTGCTGATAATCAGAATGACCCAAGATATTTGCATGTTTTCATTCTTTACTTGGTTTATCCACAAAGTAGTTTTTAACTTCCTTTGTAATCATAAATTATTCCAAAACTTCCAAATTGAACTATTGCAAATTATCCAGTAGCTCGAACTAAGTACACCTTTGCATAAGCACCTTTCTACATTTTTATGTTACACATACATGTAACATAAATATATAAAATATTACATACAGACATATTATGTACATTTCTTCTCTGGGATTTTTTTCTTTTAATATGTCTTGCATTGATAAAACAGCTTTAAAATGCTTTAAAACAGCTGTAAAAATGAATATATTTCCTAGATTGCAATATTTATTTCAAACTTTACCAATACAATTACCTCAGAAGTTTTTTCAAGAACTGAATAAATATGTAAGGAAATTTCTTTGGAAAGATGTCAAGAATATCATTGGAAAAATTGACATGTACATTTGATTTAGGAGGGTTACAACTTCCAAATTTTAAGAATTATTATAAAGCAAATCAACTTAGATTTATTGCATCTTTTTTTGATGAAGAAAAACCAGCATAGATTAGAATAGAATTAGATAAGATAGGAGAAAATATACCAGAAGATTTTATATATAAATGGGAATCCAAATGGATACGGGGAAAAAAAGAATCTCCTATATCAAGACACTTGATTGATTTATGGAATAAGGTAAATATGGACGATGAGATAAAGAAATCTTTATTAGCAAAAAGAACTTTAATTCAAAATAGGCTTATTCCTTTTACAATGGACAATAAACTTTTACATAATTGGTTTCAAAAGGGGATTAAATATATAGGTGATTGTTTTGAAGGAGGTATATTGATGTCGTTTGATCAATTAAAAAATAAATATAAAATATCAAATAACACTCTTTACTGTTATTTTCAATTAAAAGCCTATTTACGAGAAAAGTTGGGACAAACAATGTTGATGCCAAAACCTAGTGAGAGAAATATTAATTCAGAAAGGAAAAATTAAAAAATTTATATCTTGTATGTATAATTTGATTCAAAAGCAGACAATTAAATTAGGAATTCATAAATCAAGACAAAAATGGGAATCTGATCTGAATGTTAAAATTGATGGAAAAACGGGTCAAGATTATGTTCTGATAGTATGAAAAATACAATAAATGTTTGACTTAGATTAATACAATATAATTTTTTACATCAATTATATATAACACCACAGAAAATAAATAGATTAAATTCAAATATGTCTGACCAATGTTTTCGATGTAATCAAGAAATTGGTACTTTTTTACATTCTACTTGGTCTTGTTTTAAAATTCAATCATTTTGGATAAATTTAAGACTTTTATTGGAACAAATTATTGGAGTACAACTCCCACATAGTCCACTATTAGGAGATATTGAAGGGACAATAACAAAATTTAAATTGAATAAGTATCAGAAAAAATTTATAAAAATTGCATTGGCAGTAGCCAAAAAAGTTATCGCAGTTACTTGGAAATCTGATTTATATTTAACTATGGATCGTTGGAATAATGAAATACATAGTTGTATTCCATTTGAAAAAATTACGTATAATCTAAGAAATGAATATGATATATTTTTGAAAATTTGGTTCCCATACTTACAAAAATAGGATTAAATACATAGGTCCTTTGAAGATAAAATTATAGTAATTGGGGAAAGTAAAAATAAATATCAAAATTATTTTGAACTCCATGGAGCATGTGGGGATCCTCTGATATCCAGGCAATCTTTCTCTTCTTTCCTTTTGTTTTCTTTCTTTAGATAAGGGTTAAGGGGGGGAGGGTTAATATTATTTTTCTTACTATTTTATTATCACATTTATTCTTTGTAATTTCTAAAATTTAATAAATAAATAATATTTAAAAGCTAAAACAGCTTTAAGAAATTTCTTAGCCAGATTTTGCAACGGAGATAATACAGTAAAAGTGGAACCAGATTATTATTTTTAAAAATTTATTGTTCCAAACTAGGGGTTCCCAACCTGAGGTTGATGGATCCCTTGCTTCATGGTATTGATCCATTGCATAAAAAAGGTTGGGAACCCCAATTATAAATTGTAACTTATTGTAGCTCTCTTGTTTGGATCTGATTTCTTATCTATGTAATGGATTACTGTTTACAAGATTAAGATTTGAGACTTTTGAATGCCACTTGGAATACAAGCATAACATAAAATATGAGCGGTCTGTTACATATGGTTGGGGAGGGAAATTGGCTATGTTGCAGAAAATTATATATATTCATAAGTTTGGGAAAGCACAAATTTTGTAGGCACAGCGTTAAACATGAAAATTGGAAACTTATTTAAGAATTCTGTCATTTGCACTTCAACATAGGTTGAACAAATTCACTATTTTTTGTTAAATCATTCTATATTTAAGAAGCCAGGGTTAAGAAATAATCATGGGCCATTTAAAAAAAAATTGGATGCTAGGACAGTTTTAACATGTTTAAAGAAGATTCCAACCCTCATTGACTGATGAAAGTATAATCTGAAATGGTCATATCTAAGGTACTATGTTCACATGTGTACTACAAATCTGAGGTACAAAACTACAACTCAAATTTTCCTACTGCTTGTACAAAATGTTGCTGAGACTTCACTGAACTTTCTGGACATTGTAGCTATTGTGGAGGAAGAAGTATGGGAAGTAACATTACACTTTATCACAGGTTTAGAAATAAAACCCAGGCGCATTAACAGTACATGTTACTATTATATTTAATCACAAAGGGCAAATTTATTAAATGGTGTGCAAGAAAGCCAAGTCATTAAACAAATGACAGGCTAAACAACTGATGAAACCTTTCTGTTCCGGCAAAAGACTCATTTTGATTTTTGTTCAATATCTGCAAATAGTTGATGTACGAATGTCCAGGATGGAAGCAAGATTTGAATTATAATCCATTATAACAGAATCTTAAACATGACGATTCATTGAGTCAACTGTATCTACTAAAATGTGGGAACAAGAGAGGTCTTGATATTTAACAATGCAAAAAGATTGCAACCTAACAAATTCTTGTTTGATGCTTGATTTTCATATTTTGCTGATCACTAAACTAATAGCAATTTATCCATTTTAAGCTAAGAATTGAACATTCTTTAAAGGTGCCACTTAATATAAGAAAAATGATGATGAAGCTTGCTGATCTTAGAAATAATAGTAATATGAGCATACTTTTCATGGAAATTGTGAATTTCTATGTATGCTATTCACTTTCTGGTGAACCAATAAACTCTTCATCTGATCTTTCATCTTCATCGCTGTCTTCATTATCGCTATCTTCACTGTCATCTTCATCACTGCTGTCACTTTCAGTACTGTCTTCTACATCATTTTGACCAGTTGATGCAGCTTCATCTAAATGCAAGTTGTTAATTCAATAATATTTATTCAATTATATTTAATCAAAGACAAATTTACTGTAGATTCAGTCTTTAAATGCAATAGTACCAGAAGGGTAAAGAATAGTCTGAATTATAACTCATCCATTAGTGTGGATAGAATGAGGTAATAGAGGTCATTGAGAACTTAATTTACAATTAATCATGTGGAACAAATTTGGAACAATTACAAGGTGAATGAATACATAATTAGCATCAAAGGTAAGGAACAGAGTCAAGTAATTGAGATGAGGTATTACTATAGAGTCCATACTTCATATCCCAAGCTATAAAATGGAAAAGCAGATTCACTAGGATATTGTGAGGGATGAAAAACTATTTCCACTGGAATAGAATGTATAAAGGGTAATCCGATCAATGTCTTCAAGGTCATGAAAAGACTGCAAAATGAGTAGTGGTACATTCTGCCTGTTTCTCAACAATGTGATATTGGAAAGAGCACACGTTAATATGATAAACATTAATGGTGAGATTAAAAATGTCACAAGAAATAGCTAGAATTTAGGACTCTATACCATAGACAATTTTTAAGGCTGAGTCCACAAATTGTCTAGTAAGTGAATTAAAGGGCATGAGAAATAGAAACAGATGAAACAAAATATGAGTCATAGTGAAGTACAGCACAGAAACTGGCCATTCAGCCCATCTAGTCCATACTAAAACCATTTAAAGTACCTAATCCTATTGATCTGCACTAGGACTATAGCCCTCCATACCCGTATTATCCACGCATCTATCCAAACTTCCATTAAACATTGAAATCAAGCTCGTATACAATACTTGGCTGGCAGCTCATTCCACACTCTCATGGCCCTCTGAGTGAAGAAGCTTCCCCTCTCGTTCCCCTTAAATTTTTCAGCTTTCACCTTTAACCCTTGATCTCTGGTTATAGTCCCACATATTGGCTGCATCTTGATGAGTAAGATGTCCAGTTCCTTACCGTGATACAGAATCAGAATCATGTTTATTGTCTCTGTCTTACATGATATGAAAGTTGCTGTTTTGCAATAATACAGTGAAAAGACATAAAATTATGAATTACAAAATAAAGAGTGCAAAATATTGAAATGAGATTTGCAATGTGGGAGTAAACTGAGAGGTACTGACCACCATTCAATTTTAACAGCAGTGTCCCATTTAAACAAAGGTTGGAGAGTCTACTCTCTAGACAGCAGGAAGAAGCAATGAAACAGATTCAGTAAGATGTATATGAAGACTTTCAGGAACAGAGTGTGGATGTTAGTGAGAGAATGGGCCTGGAACATTGTTAGGGTGATAGAAGATTAATGAGGGTTTCTGTCATGTCCAAGAGAAGAAGGAAACACCCAGGAGGTTCTTGAGAGGTTTGGTGGATATAGCTTTCCAACTTAAGACTTTTGAAAATATGGTTCTTCCAACATATTTCAGTGCATAGGGCAGAAATTACATCATACCCCACAAAATTATGTGGCAGTGGAATGATGATGCACAAACATCAAAAGTAAATAATTCTGCGTTGCTAGTGAGTCATCCAAGATTCGTCAAATAATCAATGTTTTTTGTGGGAGGTGACTGAATGTACTAAAACTATTATTATAAATCAGAGTAGAAAATCAGGCTGTTTCCATAATAAGTGATCAGTTAACAATGTCAGTTTTAGATCTGAGCAAAAAATAATACCTTGAGAAGCTATGTATATGCTAAGGTGTTATCCATGGTTTAACACAAAAAAAATCAGTCATATAATGTCACACTAATGATAAGAATAAAATCCAGTGGACTAAGGTGTTAGCAAAATGCTTCATGCTCAGATTAGGCAAAGGTTAGATGAAATATCCTCCACAATCAACTACTAACAATGTTTGTAGTGAGATGCTGAAGATGTTCTATTGGTCAGTTGTGGAGAGTGCCCTCTTCTTTGTGGTGGCGTGCTGGGGAGACAGCATTAAGAAGAGGGACGCCTCATGTCTTAATAAGCTGGTAGGGAAGGTGGGCTCTGCTGTGAGCACAGAACTGGAGAATATGACATCGGTGGCAGAGCGGAGGGCGCTGAGTAGGCTACGGTCAGTCATGGAAAACCCTGAACATCCTCTGCACAGCACCATCCAGAGACAGAGAAGCAGCTTCAGCGGCAGGTTGCTGTCAATGCAATGCTCCTCAGACAGGATGAAGAGATCATTACTCCCCAACGCCATTCGGCTCTACAATTCAACCACCAGGGACAAGACATGTTAAGTGCCAGGGACTGAGCTTAAGTTACCACTCAATGCACTTTAGTAAATTATTTAAGAACTTTTTAAAAGCTATTTATTAATGCTTTTTGGGAGGGTGATTTTAGATGCATATCATATTTATGCTGTTAAATATTGTATGTAATTAGTTTTGCTACAATAAGTGTATAGGACACTGGAAAAATGTTGAATTTCCCCTTGGGGATGAATAAAGTATCTATCTATCTAACGAGTTGAGTTTACATTGCTTCTGAGATCAGATGAGATCAGGAATTTCCAATTTAGTACCAAACGCTGTACATAATTTTCGAATTTCCTTTGAGTTTACCAATAAAGACATTGTTGCCGAGTTAAGTGGGGAGTAAAAGTTGATGACAGATTTTAGCATGTTAGGAAAGCAAGAGAAGAGAGCAGTTGAATTCTGAAGAAAATAATAGTTTCAGATAATATTTTAATGGGAAGTGAGTGGAAGAAGTTAAGTGAAATATAAACATTGAAATATTTTCAAAATAAATTGTTCTTTCAAAGATTGCTGTTGGTAAGTGCAAGCCTCAGAAGATTTTATCAGGATAAGGTAAAATTGGGAGTGAGTTTTCTGTCATGATCAAAGGAGTTAAAAGACTTCTTGAGGAGCATTGTGGGCACATTTTCCTAACTTGGAATTTAAACAGTTAATTCAAAAACAAAATCATGGTCTCTTCGCTGCTTTGCATTTTCTTGGAGTAAGTGCATTGCCGCTGAAGTGATAGGTTGGAACAAACTGGAACTCCTTTTGGCAAATGCTGTTGTTGAGCATCTGTATCATGAGGAGTGACTGCCTGATCCCCAAAAGCTGAAAAACGCATACACCTTTGTTGGTTTTAGGGATGAAATGAAAGATATTGACAAAAATAAATTACTACCTTCAGGAGCTTCTTTAAATAATTTATAAAATATACCAAATTTTTAATAGGGCCAATGTAATGGTTCTTGGATTAACCACAATGATGTCCCACATTTGCCTTTTGAGATCTTGGTAACCCCAGAATACACTGTGCTATTTAAAACTTGAGATATGGCAATCTCTGGGTTTCACAGACACTATGGAAGTCAAATTGTTTAAGTCCCGGACTGGATTCCATTGCAGATTTTCCAATTAAGTTTATAATTATAAGACATTAGAATGGTCATATTGGACAACTTTACTGAATTTGGAATTTCAAACAAACGCTGCAGATAGAAGCAAACAAAGCAGAAAAGCAACAGCTAAAAATAAAGAATATCAAATATTAAGATTTAGGAAGAAGAATAATACACAAAGAAAATTGTGTCAAAGCTGACATTATATTAAACTTCAAACTATAACTTGTTAACAGTTTAAAAAAGAAACAGTACAATTCAATAAGGAACATAAGAAATATAGGCTAAAACAGAATTTTTTACAATATCAGTAAAAAAATTTCTTAGTATGAGTGAAAGTACAATTAGAGGCAAAATAGTGAGGTATTGTTTCAGGAAAGCAGAAGTTAATAAAAGTATTTGACACATTTGAAAGGTAAATGTAAAAGATGGAATATTCAGTTTTTGAAAGATAAATGTGGAAGATGGCCTATTCAAGTTCACACACAGCAGAAAATTGGCCAAACATTGTGTAATTGTGTAAACTCTAAATAATATATTATGGAATCTATATGGAAACACTTGTGCTCTGAACAGAAAAGCCTACAAAAATAGTAGATATGGCCCAGTCCATCACAGGTAAACCCCGTCCAACCATTGAGTCGGGCTGTGGCAAGAAAGCAGCATCCATTATCAAGGACCCCCACCATCCAGACCATGCTCACTTCTTTCTGCTGCCATCAGGAAGAAGGTCTAGGAGCCTTAGGTCTCACACCAGCAGGTTCAGAAACAGTTATTATCCCTCAACCATCAGGCTCCTGAACCAGAGTGGATAATTTCACACACTTTCACACAGTTGCCTTGACAACTCAGGTTTTCAATATTATTTATGTATTTATTTACTATTATTTTTTTCTATCTTTGCATTTTGTTGTCTTTTACACATTGTTTTGTCCATTTTTCATCAACTTAACTGTGTTTCTTTATATTTACCGTGAATGCCCACAACAGAAAGAATCTCAGGGTAGTACATGGTGACATTATACATGGTGATAATAAATTTACTTTTAACTTTGAACAGGGATCTGTGCTCTCAATAATACTTGGTTGAATGAGTTTTCATGGTGGTGGTGTGGTCAGGAAGCAGTATGCTCTCTTCCTAAATGAAAAAAGCTTAATGTGATGCTATGGCCACACGTGCCTAAGTTCACTTTATTACTAAAACTGACCATGTGTGTCCTGAAAAGCTGACAATATTAAACACCTAAGAATGCCTCCAATGATACTATCTGTTAAAAGGTAATATTTTAGAATTAAATGTATATTTCTCGGCTGACAACTTTTGGAAATAACTTCTGAAATGCAATGTTTTGCTTAACGTTACAACATTATTATTGGTTCTACATCAGTAAAAGCTACAAAGTAAAACCATTTACTTTAAATAAGCCTTTACCTTGTGTATTGCCAGGGCTAATACTTTATGAAAAACTCCTGCCCTTTACCTACAATGTAGGAGTCCCAACACCCTAATGCAAAGCTGCCATTAACTGAGCCCATCTGGTCTCTGAACAAATTCAGGTGGCGATGTCCTTCTGCATTCAGTGGCTGATTATTCATATTTCTGTACAGAAATCATGTGTATTTCATTAAGTGTAGGTTGCTAGACAAAATATTATGCTGTTGTTGGCTTCCTGGAGCATAAGTTTTGAAAAATTTATTTACTTGAAAGTGTGGATGATGTCAGTAAAAAGATTAGTGGAAAACACCAATAAAGACTTCTTCTTTAAAAGGTTTTTATCCCACAACTGCCAGATTTCTGAGGGTGAATTTCCACAGATGGAATCAACTGTGTTTTACCCCATTAAATGCATTTTTAAACTGATCATAAAGCCATTTCTAAATTGAAACCATGGCTGATATTTCATAATAATTTTAAAACATCAGCTACATATTAATATTAAGCTACAATGTCTAAAGTGAATCCAAAATTTTATGGATTTGGAACAATAAGATGGCACAAAGTGCAGCTGAACCATATAAAAATTTTTACCACAGAACTTCTTTGGTCTAAGATTGTGCTGCCCTTCTACTGCAATTTCTTGTGGGTTCAGCAGGTTCTGTGGCAGAAGGCAGGAATTCTGCTTGGGGGCAGTTTAAGGTAATAGTTTAGGATGGAAGCGACATGGCATTTACCTCCTTGCTCCATTTTGATGTACTTTTCCAATTACTTGATTTGAAATAACATTTTACAGGAAAATCCAGGCTATGGACAATGATTTACTGGCTTCCTCAGATCACTTATCATGTTACAGCAGCGATCTCCATGCCTTGTGGGCCTTGACTCAGAGCTTTAGCTGTGATAATGTAATTCCAGCTGAATATTTGAGGTCTCCATTGTTCATCCAAGTCCATTGCTTTGCACTGATCTTTTTCCCCTTGTTGCTGTAGAACTCCCAACTAAGCATTACGGCTACCGCATAATCTCCAGTGTGTTAGACGTTGTCTATATTTCAGTTGTACTTTAGTCAAGAAAATGGGCAATACAGGGACAGCATAGTCTAATTTATTTTCCCCCAAGGAACTCCCCTGATCTTAAATCGCTTGAATTAGTAAGCAAATTGACCGAATGGTAAGAGAAAAAGAGCAGGGGTAATGGACATACCCAATTTGTCAGGATCTGACTAGCATGATACTACAAGTGTCCACAATTATCTCAAAGTTTATAACAACTTGGCAGATGGGCTAGAAAGCCACATATCCAGTTGTCAACAATATAAACCATTGTAAGAGTAAGAGCCTTCAATCCGAACAAAAGATTAATGTATTAACCAAATGAATAAAACTGTGGCAAACTTGAAGACAACATGGCAATAGAAATTACTGAGCTATAAAGAAGTTCAGAAAAGAAACAAAATGTTAGCATTTATAATGAAATACTGAGTACAAAGGAGTAGAAGTGATCTAACAGCTCTTTAAAGTTAAAACTGAACCATACCTACAGTTCTGGGCATTGCAGAAGAATGGCATCTGAATGCCACAGATTATGTTACGAAATTAGTTCAAATTTAAGGTTTTTTTTCTGAATTTATTGTTTATAGGTGATTCCATTGCATTTTCAGAAACTAATAAGAATTATAGGCTACATGCAGATACTTGATTTCGTCTAGTTGGGCTTCTCAGAACTGGGACCTGACTTTACAGGAGAGAAGTTAGAAAACACTTCTAGACTGAGTGACTTATCAAATCCAACTACTTCCTCTCTGTATACCGAGCGCTAACAATCAGCAATGCACAGGTCATAATTAATTGTTAATTGTAAGCTTTGGTTTCAAAATAAAAAAAACCCTTGGTTTTCAAAGTCCAATTAGGATGAGGAAAGATACTGTGAATATCTCTCTCAATTTAATGTGTTACCATTAATCGCTTGTTGTGGTGCTGATTAAGCAGTCATTTGGCAACCATAAATATATAAGCCAAGTCAAAGGTCAAAATCAAGCCTATTAAATCTCTTCTTTAATACTTTCATACTTATTCTCTATAAAATGGTGTTTAAGTTGACCCAAGATATTGCAGATAATGAATTGAATATCTGATGTCAATGGCAGATGCAATCTCAATAGCTCTCCACACACTTTAGAGCACCTGGACCACAAAAACACTTACATCAGGATTCTGTTCATCAACTATAGCTCAGCAATTAATACCATCATTCCCACAATCCTGATTGAGAAGTTGCAAAATGTGGGCCTCTGTACCTCCCTCTGCAATTGGATCCTCGACTTCCTAACCGGAAGACCACAATCTGTGCGGATTAGTGATAACATCTCTTCCTCACTGACGATCAACACTGGTACAGCTCAGGGGTGTGTGCTTAGCCCACTGCTCTACTCTCTGGGCATAGCTCAAGTACCATCTATTAAATTTGCTGAATGATACAACCATTGTTGGTAGAATCTCAGGTGGTGACGAGAGGGTGTACAGGAGTGAGATATGCCAACTAGTGGAGTGGTGCCACAGTAACAACCTGGCACTCAACGTCAGTAAGATGAAAGAGCTGATTGTGGACTTCAGGAAGGGTAAGACGAAGGAACACATACCAATCCTCATACAGGGATCAGAAGTGGAAAGTGTGAGCAGCTTTAAGCTCCTGGGTGTCAAGATCACTGAAGATCTAACCTGGTCCCAATATATCTTTGTAGTTATAAAGAAGTCAAGACAGCGGCTATACTTTATTAGGAGTTTGAAAAGATTTGGCATGTCATCTAATACACTCAAAAACTTCTATAGTTGTACCATGGAGAGCATTCCGACAGGCTGCATCACTGTCTGGTATGGAGGGGCTACTGCACAGGACCGAAAGAAGCTGCAGAAGGTTGTAAATCTAGTCAGCTCCATCTTGGATAATGGCCTACTAAGTACCCAGGACATCTTCAGGGAGCAGTGTCTCAGAAAGGCAGTGTCCATTATTATGGTCCTCCAACACCCAGGGCATGCCCTTTCTTCACTGTTACCAACAGGTAGGAGATAACAGAAGCCCGAAGGCACACACTCAGCGATTCAGGAACAGCTTCTTCCCCTCTGCCATCCAATTTCTACATGGTAATTGAAACTTTGGACACTACCTCACATTTTAAAAAATATACAGTATTTCTGCTTTTGCACTTTTAAAAATCTATTCAATATACCTAATTGATTTACTTGTTTATTTATTTATTTTATTTATTATTTTTTAAAATTTATTTATTATTTCTTATTCTCTCTCTCTCTCTCTCTCTGCTAGATTACATATTGAATTGAACTGCTGCTGCGAAGTTAACAAATTTCATGTCACATGCTGGTGATAATAAACCTGATTCTGATTCTGATGTACTGAAACATGCACAGCATACAGTATGTGGTGATCAAAACTATCAAGCAATTTGGGGATGGAATAGGAAAAATGAACTGAGATAGAAAATCAGTCATATTTTATTTTATGTTGGATCCAGATCACTGGGTCTACCTCATGTATCTATGAAGATTCTTGTTAATAATGATTACAGGCAACATTTTGAAATTAAAATGTACAAAGTATAACTAATTTTGAACCTGTTCATTTCTATTTATAATAATGAACAATAGATTTTTAGAACTATAGACCAACTATAAAAATTGCAGAACTGAAGTCATATTTGAATTGGATATATCATGTACTTAATTATAGAGATAACAGAAACTATTATTGTTACTTGATTACTTCATTATTAACAGATACAAATACAATTTCTAAATTATACCAGGAATTAAAAATATCTCTAGATTATCAGTGGTGCACTTGTTCAGAACTGAAAAGTTCTTTTAAAGATTAATAGTCAATTAAAAATTCTGCGTTACTAAGCATATTATTTTCAAAAAACCTCGTGATAATGTGAATTAACAAGCACAAGCAAGTTTCTATCTTTCAGGACACTTACTGCATGTAAGGTAGTTCTGACAAAGGATCACCTATCTAAAATATTAACTGTTCTCTTTCCAAAGGAGCGGTGTGCATAAATATTAAAACTCAGCATCAAGAGAATAATTTAAAATGTTGATTTTCATATCATACCATCCTTTTTACCGAAGATTCAAATCATATCCATTGGGTAAAAGATATAAAACAGCTTTTATTCAGCTTACCCAACTGTAATTTCTTTTCCAGAAGTACCTCAAACTGTTTGGCTTCTGAATTTTCAGGCTCATAGAGGAGAACTATATATATATATATAAGAACAAAATACAATTATTATTCTCACTACTTTAAGCAAGAAATTTAACAGTTAAATGATTATATAATAAATATGCAGATAATGCAGCAGAATTTCTGCTGGAAATCTTAGTGTACTATTATGCAACTTTTTACAGTCTTTTGCTTCCATTTTCACTCTTACACTGCCTCATTAATCCATTGATCAGCTCCCTCTACAACTTATCCACATTGGCCTTATCCTATCACAAATGTTTTCTTTATCCTATCCATTCCTGCCACACTTTCTGAACAACTTAAAACTAACATGTTTTTTATCTCTCTTTTCCAATTCTAACAAAGGGCCTTCAATCTGAAACATTAACTCTGACTCTCCCTCTCTCTATCTCCACAGATGTTGTCTAGCCAGTTGAGTTTCTTCAGTAGTTTCTGTTTTTTAATATCTTGGGGTTTTGATTCTCATTTGCTTTAAATAACCAAGCCATTTAGAAGGAAATTTAAAACACTTTACCACAAACTAGGTCACCGCTAATCCACATTTAATCACCCTGTTGAATAGGGTGCTCAGTCTCAATCACTTCAGGAATATTCATGCATGGTTTGAGCACATAATTCTTCCTTTATTTTATTAACATACAATTCCAAATAAGTGGTTTAATACTTCATTAATGCTAAACTATTTTGGTGCTAATGGAGAGAGGGAGTTCCATGCACTCTGGACCATCACTTTACAAATACAGACTTTTACATTGTTGAAGATGAATCTGAATGGTAAAGGTCTGATTTCTATACCAGGAGCAGATGGAGGGCCTCTGAAGAAAAAATGGTAATGAGGTAGGAACCAGGCAGGAAAAAATCATATGAAATCAAGGATTTGCCAAGGTTATTTCTCTTTAACATACAACTGCACCTCACAAACATAGCCTTGAATGAGAACACAGCTACGTCAATCACATTGAAAACATCAATTCACATACAGAGCAGCCAGTTTCCTAGCTATCTTCTTACACTCATCACTACCTCACTGCCCCAAAGGCTTCCCAAGGAAGTCAAGAAGAACCTCCACTTCATATGCAAGTGTGTCAAAGGCTGTGTGGTAGTGCAAGTTATGCTGTATAAAATTTTATATTCTGAGATACAGCACGGTAACAGGCTCTGCTGCCCAAAGAGGTTGCGTCGCCCAATTACACATGGGAGGAAACCAGAGCACCTTGAGGAAAATCACGCAGTCACAGGGAGAAATGTATAAACTTCCCACAAATAGCTGCATAATGTATGTTGAATCTGCAGTTTACAGATATATCTCCTAACAGTGCCTAAAGAGGAGGTGTATCTGCAAACCAGCTTTTTGCCTTTATCATGATTGGCTTTCTTGATGCTAATGATTCTGCTGCCATCTCTGTGGCCACCACCAAACAATCCCGGAGGAACAATATGCAGCAACAGGAGTGAGAGAATGAGGGGGAATGTGAACATACCATTCCATTGTGGTTGACATCCCCAAGCATTAGCTCAGATACCAGCCCAGCAAAGGTTCAACAAGAAGGATAATAGATGAATATTCTATGTGGAAGACATCAAGCAATGATAGTCCATTATGAGAACATGAGAAATAAGGAAGTTGGTGTGCCAGTCCCACAAGGGAGAAATCATATATTGAAGTAACGAGAGACTGCAGAATTTCAAAGAGCAAAGAGGTCTGTATATTCTTGTGCAACCAAAGCAAGTATTTCAAAAGCTAACAACAATGTTATCATTTATTATTAAATGAATTCAAGTTAAAAGTAAGTATGTTACAATTCAGTTATATAAGTGTAATGCCATGGTTAAGATTTCTATAGCTATGATGTAGGTATACCAGTTTTCAGCAAAAGCATTGTGTCCTGCTGGTAGAATGTTTTGATTTTGGCTAAGATAAGAAGCCCTGCTGTTCTACTTAGGAATGTTGTGTCAGCCATTCAGGACGGTGGGATCTGGAGAAATTTCTAGAGAGCAGGGTGGAGAGAGATTTGTGATGGACAGTAGTCTGGTTTGGGGTCTCTTTGGGAGGAGATGCAGAGCAAGACAGAAGGGAAGGTGCCACAGAATGCTGTGGAAAGGAAAGTCCTCATTGTAAGAAGTACTTCGTGCAAATAAATGTCTGCAAGGAGGGCCAATACTGACAGAGAGTCAGTTTGTTCGAGATGGAATTGAAAAGAAGTTTGGAATGTGGCTGGTGCTTTCATGCGGACTGTGGTTTTGGTGCCATGGATAATGGTTATACTCAGTTTGGAAGAGAAGAGCTCCAATGGTCATGTGCACATTTAGACTGGTTTAGCTGTAATGAGCCCATTTATTTGTTTCTTTCTCTTAATAACCGTTTGATAAAGCTGAAATTAGTAAACATACTTTCTTATAATTTTATATGATGTATGCTCTATTATTTCTTGCTAACCAATAATTTTGTATGGACAGTAGTTACACAGCACTCGCTCATAGCATTTATGCGCTTTAATTGGAACAACATCACATTCCTGTTTGGTTGAAACCAAACTCATACTGACCCTAGACATATATATTTATGAAAGGTGGCCTTCACTCCACTGAGACATGTGGCTGTTAGCCGAGATAGCTATTGAGCCAAGTTTGCATACGAGACTGGTGAGGGGGCTACAAAAGGTATTGATAAGATCGATATTTTCATATTTTGATCATTATTTTCTTCTAAAGATTAGCTTTATTTGTCACATGTACATTGAAACGTAGTGAACTGTGTCCTTTGAGTCATTGACCAACCCATTCTGAGGAGATGCTGGGGGCCGCCCACAAGTATCAGCATGCTTCCACCACCAACATAGTAAGTTGTGAGCAGGCTAACCCTAGCCGTAACCCATACTTCTTTGAAATGTGGGAAGAAACCAGAGCACCTGGAGAAACCCATGCAGTCACAGGGAGAAAATACAAACTCCTTATGACAATGGCAAGAATTGAAGCCCGATCTTAAAGCTGTAAAGCATTATTGCTAAGCACTACACTACTGTGCACCCTCTGGACTACTATACGAACCTGGAGTACTGTGTGCAATATTGATCTCCTTATTAAAGACTATAGTGCTTGGAAACAGAACAGGGAAGGTTTACTAATTGTGTACCTAGAATGGGTTGGTTGTCTAATGAAGAAACCAACCATAAGACAAGGAAGACTAGGAAGTATCTACTAAATTGAAGGGGACTTGAATGAAACTTATAATACCCTGAGGTTTTTTGAAAGGCCTGATGTGGAAGAATCTTGAACTGGGGTCACTGTTTGTAAATAAGAGTTACTCATTTCAGATTCTGATTCAGATTATTGTCATTTAGAAATCACAAATGCAATGCAGTTAAAAAATGAGACAACATTCCTCCAGAATGATATCACAAAAGCATATGACAAAACAGACTACACCAGAAAATCCACATAGCGTTTGGCAGTCCCCAATCCAGAGTCCGGAGAGGCTGCTGCGTATTAATATCGTGCTACCATCTTAGCGCATTCCCCGGAAAGGAGCTCCAAATCCACCAGACAAAACAAGACCAAAAACTAAAGCTACAAGACCTGCTCAAAACCACATAGTTACAACAGTGCAAACAATAGCATAATTGATAAAAAAACAAGACTATGGGCACAGTAAAAATAGTCCAAAGATGTTAAAGGACTATAAGTTCAAAGGAAATCACCACACAGTTTCCACAAGTCCCCAGGTCCCGACAGACTCGCCATCCCATGCCGGCAGCAGAAGGGAATACCCCCGCTATGGACTTCCACAGCGCTGCCCAACTCAGCCTTGCAGACGCCGCACACAATGAAAGCTCCGTCGAACCCAGCCTCGCAGACGCAGCACACACCAAAAGCGACCTGACCGCAGCGGACTCCGAGTCTGTCAAACCTCCGAGCTGACGACCATCCCCTCTGGCACAGCTTCTCCAAGCACCATCCTCTGCCGAGCATATTAAGACAGCCCCGCCAACGGCCATTGGCAACGCGACCCTGAGGACTGGGGGCCTGTTCTTCCCAGCAGAGTCCCAGACCTCACAGCAGCAGCAGCAACGAAGGTCTTCCTGGAGATTTCCCAATGTTCCTCCATGCTCCCACATCCGTTTTCAAACGATTATGATTGCGCACGGCACCCCACTTCACAAATAACAGATAATCAGCTCCGGACTGGCCGCTGCAAGCTGCATTGCACCGCCATCTTGGAAATCATATAAGATACTTATTTATTTTTCTTCAGAGAGTTGAGAGTTTTTGGATTTCTGTTACTTAAAAATCAATGGAAGGAAGAAGTCTTAACACTTTTAACACAGAGACAGCTGGAGTTGAGGTTATGGCCAGATCAACCAAAATTTCATTAAATAGTGGAGCAGCCTCAAGAGGCTATGTGGCCTATTCCTGCTCCTAATTCAAATGTTTTTCCTACTCCAGCATGCTTCCCAGGTACTATTCTAGAATAACAGACATTGGAGGGCTAATGGCCAGTGTTGTCAATCTCCATAAAGGCTTAAACTGCTCACAGGATATTTCGGGAAGCCAGAACTGAATCGTATTCGGTTTGGGAGTGATGCAATATCTTAGTGTCAACCAATATTAACATTCCTACTGGAGGCTGATTAAAATATTTTCTGCTTTCAGTGAGGCAGGTGGAGGTCTTCAAACTCTTCATTTGACATGCTGCTCAAGTCAGAGCTTTGCTTATTGTCACCAATGAAGGCTGCTGCTCAGCAATAGTTCAGAATTTCTGCCTTGTAGGGGTTGATCATCAATACCACTATGATTCTGGAGGTAGGGAGAATCCTCATGCTGTAGACAATGGCTAGATAATGTGTTCGGTACAAGGTTTGAGTCCCAAGCAACTCCTCAAATGGAAGTTGGAATGTTTCAATGGAAAAGACCATTTTTTCCCCCCACTAGTTCTGAGGACTTTGCATAATGTAGGCACTCTCATATTCGAGACTCTCTCCTACTATCCTTCATTTGCTCCGTTCTTTGCAGTGGTGAAGGCATTTTTTGATTATTTTGTGCAGTTCTATTCTTTTTACAGTGTTTGATGCAGCAATATTTATACACATGGTTAAGGATTAGCACAATCTCTGATGTTTACCTTACAGAAAAGAATCCTCTGAACTCAGTACTACAGTTCTGGCAGGGTAATTAGCTGCAAAGTTTGCTTAAGTTCAGCTGAGAATGTCCCTGATTTAAAACATTGCAACCTTGAGCATAAGAGAGATAGTGAATTTTGTGAGTGACAATCAAATACCAAGAATAGAGAGAACATTAGTCTTTAAGGATTCTTTATGAAGTCACTTTATTGGACTGAATGACTTTTCGATATATTGAGAAACTCTCTTGACTGCTGCTGATGTGGATGAGATCATTTTGGTGGAGTCTTTCACTAATCATCAAGGTTCACTAAAGGCTGAAAACAGAAAATCATTTTCTCATTAATTTCTTTCTTTTCCATTGCTTTGTCACTGCTCAGCATCTCACCAAGGAACATTGTCATTTATTGGAAAGTGATCAGATGTTACAACTGACATTTTGAAATAGTCAATACTGGCCATTGGTTTTATTAGAGTAGTGACAATAGTTTAAGTCTACAGCAGTTGCACTGTAGAGTGGAAGTCAAACCATAACTTCTCAGCATGGGCACTCAGCAATTAAGTACCAAAATCAGGCATGCAAAGAAGGCCAATCAATTCCTAAGTTATCACTGATGTAATATGTTGAAAATATGGAGTGAGATCTTTTCTGAGCTTAGTAGCTATTGATCTCAGTAGCTTGTCCAGAGCGACTTCACCTCACTGCTAACTGCCAACATTTTCTTAGAGTCAAACTGCAGAGAAATATGCCCTTTGGCACACTATATTCATGCTAACCATCAAGAACCCATCTATGTTAATCACTTCCATCAGAATTTGGTCCGTAGAGTTCTATGCCTTGGCAAATCAAGTGTCATCTAGATACTTTTTCAATCAGAGAGACCCTACATGCATCATCTATTCAAGTAGTTCATTCAAAGTCCATCCATTCTCTGTGTGGGAAAATATTCTTATTACCAAGTTAGTTTTTGGATCCAATTTGCCTACTTGAAGTAAATGGTGATCTCTCTTGATGGTGAAGTTATGAAGGATGCAGTAGATGGGTCATGAAATGTGGAACTCACTCTGCAGAAAACTGTAGTTTGACCCTGGAGAGGTACAGTCATTGGATTTATGCCCTGAGCACTCTGATGACATTGTACATGAGGCACCTGATAGTCCTGAAGGATGGTTTAAAATGTGCTCTGCTATACTAGTTAGACAGATGGGAATGATAAGCTAAGGAAGTAATAAGATTCAGGTTTAAACATAGGCAAATCTGGCAAATGGCATGGACTGCCCAAGATTCAGTGAACTCCCTGAATATACAGCATTGACTACAAGGTATCTTTTTTCATGAGCTATAGTCTCAAGAAGCATATTTCATGCACTTCACATGGAACTCTAGGCTCTCAAGGGGAGCTGAAAATGCAATATGATTCTAATCTCTACTAGACTTCAGATTAGCAAATTCCCCTTGGCCAAAACAGGCTTCCTCCTTCACATACCCAGCTTCCGTCTCTCTAAGATTGGTCACCTATAGTCCTAGTATGGATTATGCATTTTAAAACATTGTATATTTTTTTCAGGAGGTTCCTTAAGGTTGTCATAGTTGGGGGAGATAGTGGGGATATCTATTAAATGCTCCCAATGGCTTGCATCTCAAATAGGGTCTGACAAAGCAGCTCCTAGCCTTCACATATGGCTTAGCTATGTAACCCCATTGGAACTGTTACTGCTGACAGAAGAATGGGCAAAAGCATGTTATTGGGGCCTTAAAACTAGTCACTTCAAGCAGATGGGGCTCATTAACCATGGTTGGCAGCTCATCCTGGAGAAAGAAAACTCTGATTTCAAACCTCCAACCTCCGCTACTTTACGGATATACCCACTCATGGGGAAGGCTTTGTGAGTAAACCCCGAGGAAAAATCTGGAGCTGGAGTCTCTAAGGCAGTACTACATTGAGCTCAACACTGACTGGCAACTCCTGCGACACCACTGGTGCCAAACTGTATTGGTCTCTGCCATTTCTTAGGGTTCATCAATCAGCTGTGTAGAGAAGGGCAGTCTGCTGCATGGGCAATAGCTTGCTCTCCATATTGTACTGCCCTGGCTTGCGTATTACATAGACAACAAGGAAGCAACATACATAGTTGACCCCGAGTAAAGGAGGATCTCAATTTTCAGGATGAATGCGGGTCATGCTGACCAATTGTCCTGAGAAGAGAAAACTGTCCTCCATCGTGAATTCCACCAAATCTGGTTTCAATTGACACAACCTTTTATATCACTGTGAATTTATTTTCATTTCTAATACTTAAAAGGTAAATGTTTATTTTACAATTACCTAATTGTAAAAGAAACATTTGAAAAATATTTTAAAAATCGTAAATCATAATAAGTACTCAGAGGTAATTTTTTGTACTTACTCATTTGGCAAAGCTTGCTTGACAGCTTGTAGTCATGGTCCATTATTGCTTTCAAGAACTACCAAAACAAGAGCACAATAAAAGTAGTACAGTTTTTGTAATTAATGCAATGGTACCTGTAATTTCATGAAAAATATTCCATTGTTCTTTTAATTATAACAATCAACACATAATCTGGTAATCAAATGAGAAATGGCAAGGTATTTAAATAAAAAGGCAGATAATAGAAACACAAATCTATGGTGTTATTATAGTTACCTGTATCCAGAGTTAATTTAAATAACAGTGCAATAATAATATTGCAACCTGGCTACAGCTCCAGTAAGGCAAAATTTAGCTTTAAAATCTTCAGTTTATCTGAGGAAGCCATAATCAAATGGACTGTACAAAAACCCTAAAATGAGGCTACATCTACATTTTCACAGGATTTTTTTTTAAATCGCAAATGAAAGATTACATTCCAAATTGTGAGATTAGCAATGCACATGAATTTGACTTAAGGATACTAAAATATCAGTCCTTGAGGTTATTTGTCCGAGTAGATTTACTACATGGAATGCCCCAAGGTCAGCAGTCAAGATATGTATGCTGCATTCAAAATGAATTTGTCAATTCTAAAGCTTATATCAAATGAAGAGCAGTAAGCTTAGAGGCAAAAAAAATGACAGAATTTGACAGAACAAGTGCTTTATGATAAATAAAATCTGTTAATATTAGTAGGAAGGTAAAATTACACAAAATCTCATGAATGGCTTTGAATTACTGAGTGTTTTGCCAAATGAGATCTACTAGTCATATCAGTAGAAATCTTATTCCAGGTGTATTCCTAAGATCAGCACCCACATGTTCCAAGTCACCAATTTTGAAATAATATGAACTAATGTCCAAGCATTCCACTTATTAAGAAAGTTACTTCTCTGCATCAATACATGCAATGTTTGTTATTTAACATATATTCCTGCCAAATTTTTAATCAAGTATGTCTTTGAAAGTCACATTAATGCCCGAACATTTTGACCATTACATGGTATTAACTAATTCAAAATAAAATGTACTAAATCAAGATTGAAAATTTAAAAGGTTTTCCATGATATCATTCACATGGAAATGTGCTTTTAACAATAGCGATATAATCAATACAAGCAGTCCCCAGGTTACAACAGAGTTCAGTTGTTAAGAACTGTTTATAACCTGAACTGTTTGTAAGTTAGAAATGAATACCAACAGTTTGCAGAAGAGAATCAAAGAAACAGCCGTGATGGGAAAGTGAACAGGCGAGGGAACAGAGGTCGCCAGCTGGCCTCACTGACGCAGTGAGTGAGCAAGTGAGTTTGTTCAACACTGTCAGCTCTTACTGCTTCATTCCCACCTGGCAGAAGACACCTGCAACTATATAGCAGCCAGCAAATCCATCCACATCCATCTCACAGGTGCTCATGAATCAGGCAAACATAACCAAGGAGGATCTATAATCATACTGCAAGACTATTGCCCATTTTTCTTGGGAAGAATATTGGGTTTAATCCTCCCATTTCTGCATTCACATGATAAGTTTGCCACTGAAAAGTCACCATTTGTTTTTCTTCCCCAATTAACAACTGAAATAGAGGGCTTAAAATTTTAAAGGCCATTTAAGAAGATGGCGGAGAGTCAATTATACCTGTAAATCTGGATATAGGTTAACCCAGAAAAGATTGACATTAAGGGTATTAGTGAAGCAGATGGCAATTTAGAAGTTTCATAGTCACCATTCCTATTTTCATCATCATTTTCCAAATTTATATAATTAGCATATATTCTCTGGCTGTTGTTGGTGGGATTGCTGTTCTCATTTCTGGGTAAAGAGTCTGAGTACGAGTCCAATAAGGTAAGCACCATTCTATCATACCCACAATGATGCTATTAATCAAATCACACACAAGAGAAAATCTGGAGATGCTGGAAATTCAAGCAACACACACAATATGCTGGAGGAACTCAGCAGGCAGCATCTATGGAAAAAAGTGCAATTGATGTTTTGGGGCGAGACCCAGAAAGTCAAATGTACTTTTTTTTCCATTGATGTTGCCTGGCCTGCTGAGTTCCTCCAGCACTTTGTGTATGATGCTATTAAGTTATATTTGACTTATGCATGACCAAGTCCCAAGATGCAATCTAAAGAGTTATGTTTATTGGTGTTTTGAATGAATAAGTGAAATAATTAACCCAACTGTTTACTAATAACACCTGACAATTGCAACTTGTGTCAATGAAGTCCTTTATTTCATTTTAGAGAAGTTTTCCAACACTAATTATTACAGGAATCTTGGCTACGGTAGCCAAGTTCATAATGCCTCTATAGAATGAAGTACTGTACACCCATAGTAGCAAGATCCAAAATGATATGCAAGTTGAAAAATTACTGAATACCTTTGTGCCACAAAAATGCCAGGCAATGGCCATCTCCAATAAGAGAAGGTCCAATCAATAACCCTCAGTATTCAAAAGCATCACCCTCATTGAATGCCAACCATCATATCCTAGGATCCACATTGACCAGAAAATCAGCCAGTCAAGTTACATAAATCCTGTGGCTCTGAGAGGCCAGAGGTTGACGTATTTGCAGAAGATGATTCACCATCTGACACTACAGAAACACGATGAAATTTTGCTAACTTGTCTGAAGGACTGCTGTTCTCACAACAATCAAAAAGTGTAAGAAGTATAGGGTAAAGCAGCTGAATGACTAACACATTTTTCACAATTGTTAACATTCCCTTCACTACTGGTGCACCACAATTGCGATAAGTTTCATCTACAAAATACTCCACCATTACTTTCCAGGAATACTCTGCCTACACCTCTCAAACAGTGATCTCTACCTCCGTTTCAGGAAGGGCAGAAGATACATGGTAACCTTCCAATCCCTCTCAGTTGCATATCATCTTAATTTGGAAATATATCCTTGTTATTCATTGTCATTGGGTCTAAATCAAATGCTCCCCACTTAATTGTTTTGTACCTTTATCAGAAGAACTGCAGTGTGCAAGGTGACTCTCTACCAAAGAAAATATAACATGTGCAACAAATTTGCAAATGACTTTGTAGGTTAATGTAATTGGTGGAAATGTACATAATTCACAGTCACTGACATTGAGTTGGGGTTTCACTTTAAGAGGCTGGTCTGATGTGATGACATAATTACATTAAGGGTTCTTAGCATGATTTGAGTTTAGTTTTTTGGCGTTCAATAAATCAGTTGCTATGGCTTTTCTGAAACGTAAAACAAAAACCTGCAATATATGTTCAAAGATTCAAAGTACATTTATCATCAAAGTAAGTATGTGATATGCAACCCTGAAATCTGCCTTCCCCACAGACAGTCATGAAACAAAGAGCTAACCTGTTCAAAGAAAAACATCAACCATCAAACCCCTCCCCATGCACAAAAAACTTGTGCAAACAGCAGCAGAAGAACCCGAGCAAAAACACAGAACATAAAACACAAAATCAAAAGGCATATTTCAGTACAGTTCAGCTCAGTGTTATCTGCAGGCTGCCAGATTCAGAAATTGCCCAAAAATAGTAACAAAAAAGAGTAACCAGGATTAGAACACATCATAAAACTAAGAGTCGAAGTCTACAATCCACGTCAATTAAATCTTGCTACAGCAACATCCAGCAACAACATCAAGGGAGAGAGAGATCACTTGAATGCAAGGACCTTCCCTTGGGAGTAGTAAGCAACAGACTGCCATGTACAGTCACCTTTTCCAGTAGCAGCAAGCGAGAGGCTAGTAGACGGCACTGAACACTTGCTCATATTCCACACCCGCTTCAATGATCTCAGTCTTCCACGGCACTTTAATCAGCGAGATTGGCGAGAGATGAAGTCAATCATGTGTTCATGCCCCACCTTCTGGCTTCCTGGCCTCTATGCAACACAGCCTCATGGAAGATTGCAATAATCTTCAATAGGATTCAGATGGGCTGGTGGAATGAGCATATAGTTGGCAGGTGTAATTTAGTGCTGAGAAACCTGCTGTTACATTGTGGTAGGAATAATGAGAATAGGCATTATCAATCAGAAAGCATATTTCTGAAAGGATTGTGAAAGCAGAGACATCTGAGGTTATATATACATTATACATTGAGTTAGGGCAGATTGAAAAAGTAGTTGAAAAAAGAGAATACAAAACACTGAGCTTTATAAATAGCAGTATGCAGTGAAAGTAAATCATGGTGAACCTATAGAAAGAATTAGTCCAGCCACAACTGAAATATCATTCAGGAAAAGTGTGAAAGTTTTGATTAAGTGGAGAAGAGGTTTATCTAAAGATCCAAGGAATAAGGGGCCTATGATGGAAGTAATAAAATTATTATGTACAGAGAACAGAGTAGAAAGAAATAAGCCATTTACTGTTGCGGAGGTGGTCAAGAACTAGAACTTTGAGTTGGATATTCTCTGCGACATCATGTGAATCTCCTGTGTCCTCAAGTTTCCTCTTTCATTGTGAAGTAATGCTAACTGGTTACTGTAATTTGATATGGCTTGGAGGGGGGAATGGTGTAGATAAGTGGCAGGAGAATTGTGAGGGGGCAGTTGATGGGGATACAAGAGGAAAATGAGATTAGTATATATGAACGCTTGGTGACTGGAACCAACATAAGGGACAGAGCCCTTTTCTATTTGGTACAATTCCATGACTTTCAATTGTGGACAAAAAGATAATATGCAAGATTGCCACGTGGCATGTCAACAAATACACTCAAAAGCTTCTATAGATGTACCAGGGACAGCATTCTGACAGGCTGTCTGGTTTGGGGAGGCGGGGGGGGGGGGGGTCTACTGCACAGGACCGAAAGAAGCTGCAGAGGGTTATAAATCTAGTCAGCTCCATCTTGGCCTTAGCCATAAATAGCCTATCCCTTATTTTGAGGATGTATCCTCCCTGCAACCAGCCTGTTGAGTCCTGTATGAATTTATTTAGTTTCAATGAGATCTCTTCTTTCAAAATCTAGAAAGTAAAAGATAAGCCTACTCAATCTCTCCTCATATGAAAAAAAACATCAATTGTGGAACTCATCTAATGAAATGTTGATGCACATCCTCTATGGCAAATATATACATTATTAGATGAAGTGACCAAAATTTTACCCATTACTCCTGATGCCATCTACCCATAACTAGGTGTTTTGCTTCAGTACTTAAATCCTCTAATGATAAAGACCAACATGCCATTTTACTTTCTAATTGCTTGTTCCACTTGCTTGTTGGCTTTCAGTGAATTTTGTGCAATGTCAAAAAATACATTTTTTCTGTTTTGCACACTTTGTGGATACTTTGATACTTTGAAGAGGATATTTTATCTTTTTCCACATTTATTTCATCTACCATCATCTTGCCCAATTACTTTTTGAAATCTTTTACATCCTCCTCCCTAAGCACAACCCTGCTTAGTTTTACATCACCAGCAAACTTGTAAACATATTTGGTCCCTTCTGCCAAATCAACTGCAATATATAATGAATATCCAGTGCCCAAACATCAATTCCAGTGGCACTCCTCTAGTCAAAGCCAGCAACGCCAGAGTCATCTATTTATTACTACTCTTTGCCTGCTGTATAATACCAAATTCTCAATCCTCATCAGTGTATTACACCCATTTCTGTATCCTCTAACTTTGTCCATTATCCTCCTGTGTTGGACCTTATTAAAGTCTTCTGAATATTTAAACATTACATCCACTTAACTATTCTGCTAGTCATATCCTCAAATAATTCCAGTGGATTAGTCAAACACGATTTTCCTTTCATAAATGCACAGAGACTCTTTTCAGTCCTGTTGTTCTTTCTAAGGGGTTCTGTTACTACTTACCTTATTATAGATCCAACTTCTATTAGGTAAAAAATACCATAGTTCCTCATTTTCTCTCTCTTTTCATCTTATAGTAAGCTTGTATTTGCTTCCCTCTAATCCAAAAAATTGACAGTGAAAAAGCATTGGCAGTTAAGAACAACCTGCTTTGATTTGTGAGAGTAAGTTTTGTTAAATTTATTAGCTTTTGAACAAGAAAATAGGTTGCTGACAAAAGTTTGGAGGATGTCGCCCTAGGTTGTGTTGTTCACTGATGACATTATCTTCCGGAACTACTTCTTTCACTTCCTTTACTACTTTTTTTTTCAAATGAGATTTTGCTAGTGTTGGAGCCTGTGATCTACATTTTGGGCCAATTATGCTAACTGGTGCTTTGCTGTCTCTGAGTGAATTTGGTGAGGTATCAAGTGAAGCATGGGGCCTGGAAGCCAAGATGTTTTAAGACAGGCCACTTAAGCTTATGATTGACTCTATTTTTCACCAATCTCACTGATTAAAGTGTCGTGGAAGATTGAAACCAATGAAGATGAGAGCGGAAGTGGGGTGGGTGTTCTGCGCAGACAACCTACAGGTGCCCAGTCCCTCTCTCCCTCTGGCTTGCTGCTGCTGGAGGAAGGTGTCTGCACGTGACCTGTCTCTCTCTCTCTTTCGCCCATTCTCCCAGAGGAAGATGTCTGCTTATGAACTCCTTGCTTGATGCTGCCAGAGCATGATGCTGGAGTACTGGGTCTTGGGCAAGGTTTAATTGATGTGATTTATGGTTTAGACTCTATAGTTCATGTTATGGTGTGTTTCTGGTCGCTCTTTTTTTTTGGTTGCTATTGTTGTGCAATTTTGACAGGGCGGACTGCTCCCTGTGGCCTGCAGATAACAAAGACACAGCGCTGAGTTAGGCTGAAATGAGCTGGACTGAATATGCTTGGACTCTTTTGATAACTGTATGGTTTGGTGTTTTATATTCTGTGTTTTTCACTAGTCGCTTTGCTGTTTGTGTGATTTTTTTGCACATTGGGGTTTGATGTTTTTCTTTGAATGGATTTCATGGCTTTGTTTTGTGGTTGTCTATGGGAAGACGAATCTCAGGGATTTATACTGCATGCATACTTTGATAATCAATGTACTTAGAATCTTTGAAATTATTATATTATGCATGTATATTTTTAAAGTTGACACTACAGTATTGAACACTAGTTGATGAAACATACATAAACATAATTTAAAAGGGAATGCAGCATGAGATTCAACAGTAACTAATCTTTACCATACAACTCTATATGTTTTACATAAAGTGTTGTTTGTAAATTCTGAACATAAAGTGGAAATTGTAAGATATAATTGGTAGGTTTCCCACAGGATGAGGCCTCCCCGGTATATTTCCACTCACTGTGTCCAAGCAATTCTTTGCATCAGAAAACAATAAGGAAACAAAACATTTTGCAATCAATGCAACAGCAGGCTTCACAGAATGGCCAAAACCTTTAACTAACAATAAATTTGAATATACAAATATTCATGTGGTATGGGAATGTGTCCTAAGATTCACCAAACTGAAATATATTTGAGATCAAAATGATTATTGGAGAGATTTCACAATAATCTTGTCAAGCAACTTTCTGGCAGCAAAAGGCAGAGTATATTACGAATAAATAGATTCTTGTAATGACATAAGGGCTTCTATAAATATGTAAAGGGGGGGGGAAAAGATTAGCGAAGCCAAATTTAGCTTCCTATCATCGAAAATAAGAGAAATTATAACTGGAGGAAAGAAATGGAAATGGAAAAAAAAAGAAATGGAAGAGGAATTAAAGTCATATATTGATGTTGTCTTCACAAAGGAGAACATAAATACCTCCTCGATATGTTAGGAAATCAAGGGTCTAGTGAGAGAGAAAAACTGAAGGAAAATCAGTATTATTAAATAAATGGTAAAAGGTAAATTAATGGAGTTTTCAAAATGTGCAGTTCTGTTCCTCAAATTTGAAGAAAAATATTCTTGCCATAGAAGGAGTGTAACAAAGGTTTATAAGACTGATATTTGGAATGGCAGAGAGATTGGGTTGATTAGGCCTATATTTGTTAGAGTTCAGAAGAATGTAAGAGAATCTCATAGAAATCTATAAAATTGTAGTGGAACCAGACAGACTAAATACAAAAAGTATGCTCCTGATGACAGAGGAGTTTAGAACTAGGAAATCACAACTTTGAGATATGGGACATGTCACAAAGAACCAAAATCAGAAGAAATTTCTTTACTCAGAGGATAGTAAATCTGTGGAATTTTTTACTGCAGAAAGCAGTGGAAACCAAGTTATTAAATATATTCAGAGGGATAGTAAATCTAGTTCTTAATGCTGAAGGGATCAAGGGATATGGGGAAAAGCAAGGGTAATGAAGTAGATGATAAGTCATGAGCATTTTGAATAGTGGAGCAGACATGAAAGGCTGAATGGCCTTCTCCTGATCCTGTTTTCCATGTTTTTTTATTGCAGGACTGGCCTAGACTCAAAGTCATAAAGTCTCTGGTCCAATAATTCCATGCTAACCAGACTGCCCACCCATCTAGCCCTAATTTCCTACATTTGGCTCACTTCTCTCCATGTACCTATCCAAGTGCTTCTTAAATGATATTATTGTACCTGCCTCAATCAATTTTTCTGGCAGCTCGTTCCATATACTCACCAGCCTCTGTGTAAATATGTTGCCCTTCAGATCTCTTTTAAACCTTTTCCCTCTCACCCTATATCTATGCCCCTAGTTTTGGTCTCCCCTACACTGCGAGAATGACTATTACCATTCCTCTCATCTATGCCTCTCATAATTTTAAACATTTATATAAGGTCACACTTCATTCTCTTATGTTCCAAGAAATGACAACCTTGTCCATCTAACCTCTTTCTACAATTCATTCCTTCTAATCCTTTCTGTAATCAATCCAGTTTAACCACATCATTCCTATAACAAGGTGAACAAATCTGTACATAGTACTCCAAGTGTAGTCTCACCAACAACCTGTACAACTCCATGTACTCAATGCCCTGACTGATGAAGGTTAACAGATTAAATGCCTGCTTCATCACCTTTCTGCCTGTGACGCTACTTATAATGAATTGTGCAATTTGTACTCCTAAATTTCTCTGTTCGATTACACTCCCTAGTGCCCTACCGTTCATAGTACAAGTTCTATGCTGATTTGACTCTCCAAAATTCATCACCTTACTTACCTGTATTGAAATCTATTTCCCACTCCTCTAACTGATCAAGATTCCCCAGTAATCTTACAATAACCTTTCTCACTATCAACAACTAAGTTTGTGTCATCTACAAACTTACTGATCAAGCCCTATGTATTTCCATCCAAATCAGATTCAGATTATTGTCATTTAGAAACCACAAGTGCAATGCAGTTAAAAAATGAGACAACGTTCCTCCAGAATGATATCACAAAAGCATATGACAAAACAGACTACACTAGAAAATCCACATAACGTTTGGCAATCCCCAATCCAGAGTCTGGAGAGGCTGCTGTGTATTAATATTGCACTACCATGTTAGCGCATTCCCCTGAAAGGAGCTCCAAATCCACCAGACAAACAAGACCAAAAACTAAAGCTACAAGACCTGCACAAGACCACACAGTTACAACATATAGTTACAACAGTGCAAACAATAGCATAATTGATTTAAAAAAACAGACTATGGGCACAGTAAAAATAGTCCAAAGATGTTAAAGGACTATGTTCAAAAGAAATCACCACACTGTTTCCACAAGTCCCCAGGGTCCCGACAGACTCGCCATCCCACGCCAGGGACAGAAGGGAATACCCCCGCTATGGACTTCCATGGCACCACTGGACTCAGCCTTGCAGATGCAGCACACAATGAAAGCGACCTGACCGCAGCGGGCTCCGAGTCCGTCTAACCTCCGAGCCGATGATCATCCCCTCCGGCACAGCTTCTCCAAGCACCATCCTCGCCAAGCGTATTAAGATGGCCCCACCAATGACCATTGGCAACACAACCCCAAGGACTGGGGGCCTGTTCTTTCCAGCAGAGTCCCAGACCTCACAGCAGCAGCAGCAACAAAGAAGGTCTTCCTGGAGATTTCCCAATGTTCCTCCATGCTTCCACGTCCATTTTCAATCGATTATGATTGCGCACGGCACCCCACTTCACAAATAACAGATAATCAGCTCCAGAGTGGCCTCTGCAAGCTGCATCACGCCACCATCTTGGAAAAACACCATTCTCTGCTTTCATTCCTAAAAAGCAGTTTTCACCCATTACCCTTTGCTTCCAACCTCTGAGCCAATCTTGAATTCCCCCTTACTAGCTTTTTCTGGATTCCATGGGACATAACCTTCCAAATCGCCCTATGTGGGCTCTTGTCAAAAACCTTGCTAATGTCCAAATATGAGTCTAGGCTAATGAGGAGATTAAGAGGAATAGACCTGTATTCTCTTAAGTGTGTCTCCAATGCTATAGTCCAATGGTTCCATCCTTAGAAGCTCTGATACACTGTAATCTAAAGCCAAAGCTGGGGTGTTGTTTTGGTTTCTCTCAGTTGTGAAGCAGTTTTAATGAGTTTGAAAACATTTCTGATAGTCAAAGACATTTAAAACCAATTAATATAATGAAAAGAAATCTAATCTTTAAATGAAGCTCATTAAAACACTTCTGAATCATTAAAATTATTGAACTAAACTAACATAAGTTACTTTTTTATCTTCCCTTCTGAAATGAGCAGGGTCTCCAATTCTACACCAATTTCTTCAAAGCAGTTCTGCAGAATTTAACAAAGAACTGGACCCAACATTGAACCTTATAGAGTTCAGCAAATGAGTGTTTAGCAAAGGTGAAGTATCTCTCATTCTAAATCTTGGACTTAGACAACTCTGCACAAGTCCAATATTAATTTCTATAGCTAAGGCTAAACATTATCGGTCTCCTGCCAGACCTCAGGCCATAGCAAGGATGATTTAGTACAATCTGTTTTAACCAAACTAGCATCAGATTATGCATTACAAAATGTAATTTCATTGCAGTTCTTCATGTACAAAAATTGCATTTACAACTTAAAGTTCACAATATTATTTTTAATAATTATAAATAATATTTGTAGGCTTTTAAAACTGTATAGTGTACTCTTCAAGCCAGCAGGTGACACTGCAGAACAGTACCACTGCTCCATAACTGTCAACAGATGCCGCTTGAATAAATGAAATACTACTACCTACCTAAAATGATTTAATCCTGCAAAACTGGACTGAATAATATGACCATCCTTGAATATTGGGCAAAATATTTCATGGAAATAAGGAATGCCGCTGAAATGCAGTATAAATAACAGGTAAATGGTGTGATTTACATTACAGTTGCACATGGGTTGTAGTGAATGGAATACCCTTTCATTACCTTACTGCACTGTTATTCTTGGCAGCAATTTTTGGGCCCTCTGAAAAATGAATGCAGCTGAGCCATGTAAAAAGTGTGATGGGAAATAACAGCGATTAGTTTCCTCTATCCCAGAAGCTGCCCACAGAGTATATATACACCAAGAATTTTTTTTAATTCATTGGAAGAAGTCAGTCATTTTTTATACTTTCAACATATTATACAGTCTATAGCTTCAGTCCAACATCCATCAAAAACGAGAACACTTGCTGTGGCAGTCTGTTTCCAAACTGATGATCTGAAAAGTGATAGAACAGCAGATAGACCACCATGATTCTCAGCAGCTTTTTAAAAATGTTAACTAATTGCAAAATACATCTGCTTGAAGTTAGGATTTGATTCAGAAGAAGAAAGATAACTAAAATATAGATCTATTGTTTCCCTGTAGTGATCTAACTATAGAACTTTTAATTGTAATTAGTAAAGGCAAAAAATTCAAAGCACCATGTCTTGAAAACTCCATTACCATTTTTAGTCAGAACAGTCAACCAGCTGGCAATATACTACATCAATTTCCTTTCTCCTTTGTTGAGTCAAGACGCTCACAGTAACAAATGTGGCACAATAACAAGATTAGAAAAGAGGTTAATGTCCAGATCTTTACCAAACTACATCCCTTTGAGGCTTCTTCACAACTAACACTCCTAGCTACCATTGTATCATCAATAAACCTAGCAACCAAACTATCAATTTATCCACATCATTAATATAAACATATAATAAATTGAAGTCCCAGCCCAAATCCCTGAATCTCATCACCCCATTACCTCTTATGCCAAATTTTTCTGTTTGCCAGCTAATGACGCCAATGTAGAAACAGTGTTGCTCCAGGTGGGATTGGTGGGTGGGTATCTTCCAAGGGATTATGGTCCTTCTGCTGTTAATAGTGTGCTTATCTATGTGTGAAAGTGTTTAGTATTAATTTCATTCAGTTGCTCAAGTCTTTTTAAAAAAAAATGTCATTCACAAGATGCTGATACTGCAGTAAAGGACAGTCATTCTGAAATATATTCCACTGAGTCCTGCAGATCTCCATCAAATCCTTCCCACAATTTACCTCTCACCTAAAAGCTAGGAGCAATTAACCAACCTACCTATGCATTTTTTGGAATGTATGAGGAATCAGAATATGCCAGATAACATGCAAACACCACATACAGGCAACACCAGAGTCCAGGATTGAATACTAGTTGCTGGAGCTGTGAGCCAGCAGCTCCATTAGCCGTGCTCTTGTGCTGCCCTAACATTTGGTGCCAGTGGGCTGACTAAGTTTGCAGGAGCTATTCTCTAGTGAAGTTAAGAGAGTCAACTACATTGCTGAGAGTTTGGAAACGTATCTCTATCAGACTAGGAAAGTATAGTAGCTTTCATTTCCTGATGTGAACCAGATGGGTTTTTCTAACAAATATAAGCTTTAAATTCAATGTTCATACAATTATAAAAACTGAAATTCCTCAGTTGCTCTTCAAGATGCACTATGGCCTTTACATCACTCTTTCAGACTTCTGGATACCACATAGATAATTCAAACACTATGCTTTATGCCACTTCATTCTTTCTCTGTCTCAATGCTGTTACCAGTTGTGTGTTAACTTTAAGTGGAAATCAAGCAGCAAATAGAGATTGTTCTTATTCTCAACATCCAACTAATTTGATTTTAAAGGCATTTAAATCATGAGGAAATGCTGTTGCTTTCAAACCTTAATATAGCTGGTATTTACAGAGTGTTAGCAATTCAAACCTAACAACAGCTCCATGTGGCAGACAACTGTAGAGCTGTCTTGTTCCATCATTTACTTCAGTCTCATTCTCTCACAGACAAGGAAATACACAGCTTCGCTGCTTGGTAAAACATAGTCTCATTAAACTTTTGAAATGTGAACGCTAGTGCTGGTTAGATGAAAAGGTGGATTTTAGACAGATCATCCATCTAGTAGAGATCTGTCTGTATCAGAGTGATGACAGGATAAGGATTTTCAGCGACAAGGAGCAAAGAAGATTCAGAAAATAGTTGACAAAGTACCTTAGGTAAGATAACTAGGGGAAAACTATTTGAAATAATATATGGTTTAAGAAGCAGGGGACAAAAGGTACATGGGGGATAGGAGGAAAAACTATTAGAGTGTGGTTATGACTTGGAATTTACTACCTGTAAGATTCTTGAAAACAGAATTAATCAATGCCTAAGGAAAGGAATTAAGTAAGTACTTGAAAGAGAATAATGAGTTGGGGAGATAGTAGGGATATGGGACAGATCTCTCTTAGAAATTAGCATAGACTTAAAAGGTTGAAAATGGTGCAGTAGAAAGACTGAGGTCTGGGCGGAGACTTTTAGAACATCTGACACTACAATGTGAGTCAGCCAATTGGCATAATCTAAATGGTTGATAGTATAAATGATAGCTGCAATAAGTATGTGGAACTAGATGCTAAGGCATCACAGATTGATCAAGCAAAAAAAAAACTTTTACACCAGGTCACGTGTTTTATTGTTATTTACAGGCAAACTTTCAGAGATGGACCACTGAAGTTGGATTTGGAATTGGTTTTATTATTGTCACTTGTACTAAGGTACAGTACAAGCCTTGTCTTGCATATTGGTCAAATCATTAGATAGTGCACTGAGATAATACAAAGTAAATGAATAACAAAATGCAAAGTTCGAAGTTCAAAATAAATTATTAAAGTACAGTACATATACTACCCTGAAATTCATTTTCTTGCAGGCATTCAGAGTAAATACAGAGAAACACAACAGAATCAATGAAAAAAACTATACACACAGATGAACAACCAATGTGCAAAAGAAAACAAATTGTGCAATATAAAAATAAAAACAAAATAATAATAATAGATAAATAAGTAATGAATATTGAGAAGATGAGTTGTGGAGTCCATAAAAGTGAATCCATAGGCTGTAGTTTGTAGGCAAAATTAAGTGTACAAACTAAAAAGAAAATGCAGAGCAGGGTGCAACGACATAGATTTTGAAGTCATGAGTACACCTTATTGTGAAGTGAATGCTGGGCTATAGGTACGTGGTGTAGTGATGATCATCTCAAGCAGTTGAAAGCTTTGACCGCCAGTATACCCAAAGCACATTTTGTTATAAATCGGGCAAAAGGCAAGTCAGCCAAGGCTAAGATCACATTTTTATATACAGTGACAAGCAAAAGTTTGGGCACCCCGGTCAAAATTTCTGTTACTGTGAATAGCTAAGCAAGTAAAAGATGACCTGATTTTCAAAAAGCACAAGGTTAAAGATGACACATTTCTTTAATATTTTAAGCAAGATTAATGTATTATTTCTGTTTTGTACATTTTAGAGTGAAATGATGCCACAAGTGGTTGAAGCATTATCAGGCCTTTGTTGGTTCAAAGTGAAGAGAGAAAAAAAAACAAGCTCTTGCATAAATGTGCTCCACAACCCAATGACACACACTGAAAGAAATATGAAATTTGTGTGGTCAGAATCACATACAAGGGGCCTATGAGAAACACACACATAATGCTAGAGGTACTCAACAGACCAGGTTAGCATCTAGGAAAAGAGGACAGTCAATATTTCGGGCCAAAACCCTTCATCAGGGTTTTGGCCTGAAACGTCAACTGTACTCTTTTCCATAGATGCTGTCTGGCATGCAGAGTTCCTCCAGCATTTTGTGTGTGTTGCTCAGATTTCAAGCAAATGCAAATTTTCTCATTTGGCATATGAAAAAATCAAATTTGATAAATAATGTCATAATTGCAGCTCCAGGTTTTAGTACATAATATATTTAAATAAAATGTTTCCTAGTGTTTTCATAATTTGTTGAATTGTGGTTAATATTTAATAGTTTTTCCAAAGCTTATGAATGTTGCAGAATTTCACAGACTTCTTGACATCTCTGACAGATTGTTTGCTCAATGAACAAAGTTTATTAGCTATTAATGTATTTTTGTGTCACTAGAGGGACATGGAGACTGGACCCAAATGCAGGCACTGAAGTACTGGGGCAGGACAGGAACAACTAAAGGATAGAACAAGATGGGGAGACCGTGGCATGCAATGGTGATCCTGGGGTTCAGAGAGTTCATGGCAAAGGCAGGACTTTGGCTAGGCTAAAGGATGGGTCTATGGGACAAGGAATGCTGGGAGGATAGCCTCCCCCACAGGCTGCATTACTTCTGGGCAGGGATCGGCCTCGCAGGTCGTGGGGCACCTGGGCAGGATGCAGGGTACAACCCATCAGAAGTGAGGGTAGGAAAGGGTCAGAGCCCCCCCTGCCGGGCAACGGCAGTCCAGCTTGCAAGGGATGGAGGCAAGGGATCAGAAGGGAGCTCGGTCCAGAGTGACTACAAGAACAGACTTACAGAACTAGATGATTAACAGTGGGTACTCCAAGCCAGGGTCAAAACAGGATAGCCAGGCGAACAGCATGTAAAAGACGAACAGGACAACCCCACAACTAGACTCAGTCCCAGAGCCTATATATATACGCACACCTGCCAGCTGTCAGGTCTCAGGTGCACCTCCTTAAGCCAAGATGATCCTATTTGGGCTTAAGCATGAAAGGAGGGACGGCTACAAGACCCGGAGTCCGCGGACCGGATCAAGACCCGGAAAGCGGGCTCCAGACTGGACCATAACATTCTGTTATCAATCAGGTCAGAAGTGCTTCCATTGGGCAGTTCTCGCCTGGGATCATTCATGATTGGGAACAAATTTAACAAGTTGGTAATCAGTATGCTACTGAATGAACTCTAATCCTAGAATACAACGACTTCTTGCTGATTCAAACCATCTTCCTGGAAAGATACTCTTTTGAAACATATGATTACATATTTAATGGATCACGGTTGAACCAGTGCTGGTTGGTACAAATTCAATGAGAGACTTTGGACTTCATAGTTCGTTGAACAAAGACATATTTTCATTATTTCTAGGATACCAGTATTTTCTTCACAGTATTTACCAAATTTTCAATAACAATGCTCTTGCAGAATTTACAGAAAATACCTGTTTCTTCCCATTCTCTGGAAAAGGCCACAATCTCCTCCAGAGGAGATAATACATACTTGAAATAAAAATAAAATAAATATTTATCTCACCTATACATTGTTAGAATTCCATGATATTACTGTGTCACACAGTTTAGATTACATGCTGTATTTGAACAAATTTCTTGATGAGTGAAAGGTTAGTTATATTAAGTAAACAATTTAATCAGCTTGCAGGTAGCACTAATCATTGAAGTTTAATTGTATTTATCAGAGTACTTTATGTTGACCTAATTAAGTTCCACCTATTGTCTCCCAGTTTCTTAATTCATCCCTTTATCTATTCCACCTATGCTTTCCCAGATTCTTACTTCATCCCCTTCACCTGCTCTCACCTAACAATTTGTACTACAACTCCTCCCCCCACCTTCTTATTCCAGCTTTTGCCTCCACCCTGATGAAGGGTCTCTACCAGAAAAGTAGATTGTTTATTCCCTATCAACACACAAAATGCTGGAGGAAATTAGCAGGCCAGGCAGTATCTATGAAAATGAATAAACAGCTGATGTGTCAGGCCATTTCAGGACTGGAAAGGAAGGGGGAAGATGCTAGAATAAAAGTGTGGGGGGGAGGGGAAGGAGGACTAGTCAGAAGGTGGTAGGTGAAGCCAGCTGAGTGGGAAAGGTAAAGGGCTGGAGAAGAAGGAATCTGATTGGAGAGGAGAGTGGACCATGGGAGAACGGAAAGGAGGGGCACCAGGAAGAGGTGAGGAGAAGAGGTAAGAGATCAGAGCGGAGAACAGAAGAAGATGGAAGCGGGAGGGAAAAATACTGGAAGGAGATATTGATATTCATCCCTTCAGTTTGGAGGCTACCTATATGGATTAGGAAGTGTTGCTCCTCCACCCTGAGAGTGGTTTCATTGTGGCAAAAGATGTCAGAATGGGATATTTATTCATTTCCATAGATGCTGCCTGACCTGCTAAGTCATCCAGCATTTTGTGTGTGGTGCTCTTGATTTCCAATCTCTCAAGTTTATTCCCCATATGTCCACCCTCACTTGCTGAGTTCCTTTAACATTTTGTATGTGTGTGTGTTGCTGAATAAAGTGCAGATGAAATAAAAACAGAAAATGCTGGAAGTACTCATCAGGTCATCCAGCATAAAAGGAAAGAGAAACAAAGTTAATTATTTCTGGTAAACAAAAGAAACTAAGTTATATTAAATTGCAGGGAATGAGGGGAAAGAATGAACAAGAAAAACAAAATATCCATTAGGGCAAAGCCAGGATTGCCTGTGGATTATCTGTAAACAAAAACATCTGGTCAATAAGTTAAAAGGAACAATTGGGGAGAAAGAACTTGATTCATAAAATATCATGGGCAGTTAGGTAATGAAGGTACAAACAAGGGAATGCCTAAGTGATGAAATGCAGAAATGTCTAGCAGGCCAGCCTCTGCTACTGGAGGGAAACTTTCAAACAATGCCACACATGGATGACCTAGCCCATTCTATTTCAGTCAGTTGCCTGACTTGCAGAGTGTTTCCAGAAATTTCTGGCTTACAAGACTCTTAATTAACCTTACCTACTTACAAACAAAGACAACTACAAGTTGCCCCTTGGCTGTATTAATTTATCTGATCCCCAATTCTTATCTAATTTTGTCTAATGCTCCACTGCTCTGTGCCACTTAATTTACTCTTTCCTAAGTAAGCTGCATCCGATAATTTGAACAGATCCGTACTTATAAGTATTTTTTTTAAAAAGACCATAATTTTACCTCTCCCATCAACTCAATTGGTGCCCTCCTTTCTTCCTCTTTATTGCCCTCATCACCATTGTCCTCTTCAACATCACTTAAACTATCATTAGCTTTGTAGTCTTCTAAAGTTCTGTTCGTGTTACTTGTGGTTGCTGAGTCATATGATTCAATAGTAATTGCAGAGGTCTCCAAAGCTTTTGCTTCTTTAGCGTCTGAATTTAGATTCATCTTGAAATCTGCAATAAAGACAAAGAAAAATGGCATGAAAAAATGAAGTTCAGTGTTCAGTTCTTGCTAAAAAAATATTTTTAAAAAATGATTTAGAACCTTGCAATGTTTAAATTTAGTATGGTAAACACCAGTAAGAGTCATCTGATAAATTATTTTACACTTCTTTGTTCTCCATAAATGCCTAAACAACTAGAGGCTGAAATAATTTCATCATACTGATAGTATGGTTGAACCCAAAGCAGTCATCATTCCACCATGTTTACTTCCACAAAGCATTCAGGATATGAACTTTTGCTGGTTGGTCTTTGTGCATCAGCCTCTTTTTGAATTGTCTCCCAGCTTCTGTCACTATTTCAGCTCTCCTCGCCTTTCACACCCTGCACGTGGATCTACCTCTTGCTCCACCCCTTTCCTTTATCTTTTTGTACTTCTGTCTCCCTTTATCTTTCAGTTCAGATGAGGGATCAACTCCCCTTCATAGATGCTGCCTGATTCACTAAGATCCTCCAACATCTTAAGCATTGCTTCAGGTTCCAGGATCTGCAGTCTCCTGTGAGTCCATCCAGGGTTATACATTGATTGATTTACCATGAAACTACTCCACATATTCACAATGGGTATGAGAAATGCACAACAATAGATGAATGTTTCTGCTATCAGTCTTCCTAACACTTAATGCCATGTTCAGGACACAACTGTTTGTCACTTAACCTTCTGGTTAGTTGTATACTCATGGACCCATCTTTCAACACTGAAACAAAAAGAGTATATTTTGGGCATCCGGAGTTTGTACAAACAGACACCAGTACTGAATATTCAAATAGGGATTCTTCTAGTTGGGATGTGCTACCATTGTAATATGTAATTCTGTAAAGTTACCTGCCTATATTCAAAATTTTTAAGTTGGTAATTATAGCAACTGAAACTGTAGCTAATCATTTATTGTTTTCTTTGTGTTGAAGAAGTATAAAACATCATGTCAGGTGAGTAAGATTCTCTTGGATTCTCTCTCTTGAAGGTTTGCTGTGTGAGTAAAGACTTTAATATTTCCCATTTACAGCTTCCATGTGGCTCAGTTTTAGTCAGTCACAAGCAGTAGTTCTACTCACTGCACATCTGTGCTGCCTTATCTAGTTGTGCAGGGAAGTGCTGGTTAAGTAAAAGATCAGCCAAAACCATCTTGAATGGGAGGGCAAGCACAAGGGCCCACATAGACTATTCCATTTTATATTCTCATGTTCATCTATGACTTTTATTGTAGAAAGGCTGAGACAAGCGGACGAAGAATTTGTCAGTAAATGTACAAACAATAGGTCGAGCACATCTGTTAGTCCCCTTTACTTTAAGCAAAAATATATTTACTTTGGTAAGTATCCAATGTAAAGTCATTAGATTGATCACCAGATGAATTGTTTACTTTTGAGGAGAGACTGAGTAGGTCTAGCTGACACCGCAAAGATTAGAACAATGTGAGAGGTTATCTCATTGATACACATGGAAAGACTGAGAAGGTAAATGCCAAGGGCCATTTCTCTGGGAAGTCTAGGAATAAGATAATGAGTCAAACTTGTTAGTTTCCTCAATTAAGAGATCACCACTCTGCAAGCATTACTAATAAATTGTTGTTTCATTGGAGAGTGCCCAAATCCCAGAGAGAGATCAAACCACACTTAAATGGTGAAGCTGGTGGAACATGTTGTCCATCACAACGGAGTAAGAGGCAGCAGAAGAAGGACCAGAGTCATCTTGCATTCCATGCCACTGAAGCATGACCCTGATCTGTAGAGGACCGTGTGGTGGCTGCCCATGCATCAGCCTCACCACATTAAACAAAGTCACACACAGGCATTCTCCATTAAGGAACACCCTAACATCCTGGCTATGTGGGTCCCAGATCAGCCAGTAAAGCCACCCAATGAGAATCCACCAACAGACAACTGCTTACTCAACCCAATTGATATGGCTGCCACCACCACCGCCACCTCCTCCTCCTCAAGTACCAGGATCTCTGGAAAGGATGAAGTAAGAGGACAAATGTTATGTCTCTTCTGTCTGAGCAGGAATGTACTGCTGAGGAAGGGTGGGCCACAATGACTTGGACAGTACTGTCTCTTCAGAATACTGAAAGGAGACTTGATAGAGATTAACAAACATGTTATATGGTGGCATCATATCAGACATGAAAGAGATTGTGGAAAACCATCCACTGAATGTGGAGACTGATAGAATAAGTGGGAAAGGGGAGTGGCACTTTTAGTCTAGATGGGAGGGCCTGCAGCGAAAGAAGTGCAAGAAACAAAGCAAACTTGGTTAGGATATAGTGGGAGGGAAAACAAGGTTGAATGAAAAGGAAAATATATTGGGAGCACTAGTGTAAAAGATGACCAAAGAGACATGACAGCAATGGAGGAGCTGAGGGAATAAAATGCAGTAAGTAAAGCCAAGGTAGTGGTGGAATCCTTGGATTTATAATTGACAATGACAGCTAACTTATTCTTGAAAATAGAGACAGGGAAGTTGAGAAGCGGTGAAAACTGGCAGCAAAGGCAGTATCCATCATTAAGGACCTTCACCACCTAGGATACACCCTCTTACTACAATCAGGGAGTAAGTACAGGAGTGTGCAGATGCACACTCAATCTCTTAAGAACATCTTCTTCGCTTTGCCATCAGATTTCTGAATGGTCCATGAATCCTGCTATTTCTCTTTCACACAAAATATTAATTTTGTTGTAACTTATAGTAATTTTTGTTTTGCATTGTATTGCTGCCACAAAACAGCAAATTTCATGACATATGCCAGTAATAATAAACTTGATTCTGATAATCCAAGAGTTACGCATGAGTGCAAGAAGCAGCACCTATACAGTCACCAAAGAGGTAAAGAAGGGAGCATGAAGTAGAATTGAAATGAAGAATATTCCGCAAAGACATAGGCACAACATGAACTAATACTGCCTTTCATTATACACTTTAAATCTGTGGTGAGTTATTGGCGCAGAGGGAAATAAGGTGTGTAACAGAGCTGGCATTCAAGCCATTGCAAGGTAGAGATTAACCTGCCAAATACCAGCAGCTATGCTTTCATCAGCAGTCTTGTAAACAGTGTTAAGTATAGACCCAGCATTGAGCAATGTGCTGCAAATTGAAAGGAAACTGATGAAAACAGTGGATGCACAACCAGGAGTTTTGAACAAGGGTGTTATTTGCCTAAGGTGTGGCAAAGTCATGTGTGCCTTTAATTAGAGGCCTTCATTTTAGACTACGTACACAATCCCTAATGTCAGGCCTTTCTGAGGCACTACTCCTTGAAGATGTCTTAGTTACTATGGAGGCTGGTACCCATGATAGAGCTAACTAATTTTACAATTTTCTGCAACTTATTTCAATCTTGTGCACTAGCCTCCCCATACCTGTTGGTAATGCAGCCAGCCAGAATGCTCTCCACGGTATATTTGTAGAGGCTTTTGAGTGTTTTAGTTGACAACAAACCAAATCTCCTCAAACTCCAAATGAAATATAGCCACTGTCTTGCCTTCTTTATTGTTGTATTATTATGTTGCGTCCAGGTTAGATCTTCAGGAACTTGAAATTGCTCACTCTCTCCATTTTGGTTCCTTCGATAAGGATTGGTTTGTCTTCCTTCATCTTACCCTTCTTGAAGTTCACAATCAGCTCTTTGGTCTTGCAGACATTGAATGCAAGATTGTTGCTGTGACACCACTCAACTGGCTGGTACATCTTGCTCCTGTACACCTTCTCATCTCCATCTGAGAGTCTGCCAACAATGGTTGTACCACCAGCAAGATGCTATTTGAGCTATGCCTAGCCACACGGTCATGGGTGTAGAGAGAATAGAGCAGAGGGCTAAGCACACATCCCTGTGGAGAGCCAATGTTAATTGTCAGCAAGTGGGGATGTTATTTCCAATCCACAGATTGTGGTTTTCTAATCAAAACCATTCCTTTCATCATTATGGATTCGTAAGATAAGGACTGTACAAACCTTGTTCTTTCACTCAAGCTCATCATTTATTATATTAAGGATTAATTGGATGAAGATTTCACTCATGGTCAGGCCCACTGAATGACAGCTGATCTTTACTTTTTACAGAACTCATCTGTTAAGGAAGTTGATGACTGCTCATACTCATTCTCAATTGAAAACAAGTCATTCTACCTGTAGCTCTTAAGTTCAATACAAGATACTCAAAGTTCAAAATTCAAACTATATCATCAAACTAAGTATACTTATACAACCTTGAGATCTGTCTCCTTGCAGGCAGCAAGCCAAGAAACCCAAAAGAACCCATTTAAAATAAAGGCCAACAAATACACAATGTGCAGAGAGAGGAAAAACACAAACTGTGGAAACAATAAAAGTAAGCAACAGCATTCAGAACAAAAATGAGTCCATAGACACGAAGCCTGGAGCAGGCCTATGGCCTCAGCAGTCATTCCTCGCTCTAGGACTTGGGCCCTGTCGCATTGATAAGCACTGGGTTTGGGCCATGATGGCACCTTCCAGCCCATGCCCGACCTTTCCAAATCAGCTCAATGCTTAGATTGTTCAGATTTCACTCTGTTTAGTTGTATGGGCTTCGAAACTCTTCTGCTTCGACTGTACTCCATTTCACCTGCCTTAACTCAGTCCCAACCATGTCTGGATCTCGCTCTGACCACTCCTTCTCAAACATGTCTGACCTCATTCTGACTTTTCATCATACCTGCATGCCTTGACCCTTGAGTCAGCTGTGATTTCACTTGTCTCTTCTTGTTTACAGTGGTAGTTTACAATACTTTTACAGAAAAAAGTGTTATTAATAAAGTATTTAGTTATATTTCTTGCTTTGGGAACTACCAATAAGTTGTTGCCTGGTATCAGTAGCACCATCTTAAACCCCATATCATAACTGGCTAAGTAACCAGTAGCATTATTGATGTGCTGCATAACTATACAGAAAACAAAAGATTTGCATGCCCTAGGAGACAGGTTTTTCCAGAACCCTACCTGAAGCTGGCTACAAGCTCTTCAGCCCATCTAGTCCATGCCAAAACCATTTAAACTGCCTGCTCCATTCAACCTGCATTGGGCCCACAGCCCTCTATACTCCTACAATCCATGTACCTATCCAAACTTCTCTTGAATGTTGAAATTGATCTCATTTGCACCACTTATGCTGGCAGCTCATTTCCACTAATGACCCTCTGAATGAAGAAATTTCCACTTATGTTCCCCTTAAACCTCACCATTCACCCTTAAACCATAACCTCCGGTTGTAGTCACACACAACCTCAGTGGAAAAAGCCTGCTTGCATTTACCCTATCTATACCCCTCATAACTTTGTATACCTCTATCAAATCTCCTCTTAAATCTTCTACATTCTAAAGAACACAGTCCTGAGTGAACTCCCCTCCTCAAAAACATCTAATGTCTGAATTGGTCGCTGGTCAGAACTCAAACCGAGCTCCCTACTATGTTATCCATAGTATTAGATAATTGAATAGTTCATCAGGAAATATCTCTAAAGAACAATGTCTAAAGATTAACTTCTGTGCCCACAATTGTCGCCAATTTGCTCTGAAATCTCTGTCTGTGAGAACATTCCATTAGGTATTTGCCATTGGAATGTTTTCAATTTCAGTCCTGCTTAAGATTATCTGGTAAATAGATTTATGATCCGAAGGGCGGGGGGGGGGGAGGGGAGACGCAGGGGTAGGTATAGCAACTATCCTGCTAGCAGGAGTGTCATAGCACAAGTTATAGATAATAATGTGTAAGATATGAAGGCTCATGGGGTGGTAGGTAAGGACAAGGGGAACCCTAATGAATAGGGAACTTGTGGCGTCTACAGTGGGATCCTACCACTAAGCACATCTTTCATTTCCCACCACTGTCTGCTTTCCACAAGGATCACTCTCTATGTAACCTTGTCCACTTGTCCCTCCCCACTGATCTCTCTCCTGGCACTTATCACTGCTAGCGGGACAAATACCACACCTATCCCTACACTTCCTTCTTTACCACTATTCAGGGTGTCATATAGTCCTTCCAGTTAAGGCAATACTTCACCTGTGAGTTTGTTGTAGTCATCTATTGTATCCGGTACTCTCGGTGCGGTCTCCTCTACATCACTGAGACCCAATCTAGATTGAAGGACTATTTTGATGAGCACCTTTGCTCTGTCCATCATAAAAGGTGGTATTTAATGGTGATCAACCATTTCAATTCAATTTCCCATTTTGACATGTCAGTCCATGGGGCCACACTCATGTTGGAGGAGCAACGGCTTGTATACTGTCTGGGTATCCTCTAAATTCTGGTAATTTATGCTCCAACCCTTTCTCTTCACCCCCCCCCTTGTAGTTTCCCCCTTGCCCCATTTCTTCTCATCTGCTCATCAGCTGCCTCCAGTGTCCCTCCTCATTCCCTTTCTTCCATGGTCCACTGTCTTCTGCTATCAGATTCCTTCTGCTTCAGTGCTTCACCTCTTCCATATATAGCCTCCCAGCTTCTTACTGCATCCCCCTCTCCCCCCTCACTTGGATCTGTAACTTGGCAGCTTGTAAATCTTTTCCTCTTTTCCTTCCTCCACATTCTTATTCTGGCTCATTCATCTTTTCTTTTCAGTCCTGATGATGGGTCTCAGCCCAAAATGGCTTCTGTTCAATGCTCCACACAGATGCTGCCTGACCTGCTGAGTTTGTCCTGCATTTTGTGTGTGTGTTGTTCTGGATTTCCAGCATCTGCAGAATCTCTGGTATTTACAAAATATTTCTTCTTTAATCCTCAATATTACCATATAACCATATAACAATCACAGCACGGAAACAGGCCATCTTGGCCCTCCTAGTCCGTGCCGAACCCTTAATCTCACCTAGTCCCACCTACCCGCACTCAGCCCATAACCCTCCACTCCTTTCCTGTCCATATACCTATCCAATTTTACCTTAAATGACACAACTGAACTGGCCTCTACTACTTCTACAGGAAGCTCATTCCACACAGCTATCACTCTAATTATATTAGAAATATAATTTCTCCTATCTCAGACTATAAGGAGACCACAGTTACATTAGCTTATCCTATTAAAATATCCATTATAGATTTTATTGATTATTCTTGTATTTTTCCTCTTTATCAATATCTTGGCCCTCCTTCACTAAATTGTAGACAATAGACAATAGGTGCAGGAGCTGGCCATTCAGCCCTTCAAGCTAGCACCGCCATTCAATGTGATCATGGCTGATCATCCACAATCAGTACCCCGTTCCTGCCTTCTCCCCATATCACTTGACTCCACTATCTTTTAAGAGCTCTTTAAATTCTGAAATATACTACTTTTTTTTAACAACGTTATAAGCTATTTCCTTCGATCTAAAACTATTTAACTTCTCATGTGTGACAACTGGACAACGTTTCCCGTTACTTTGTTTTAATGATACATGTATTTATTGCAATAATTCTTTAAAAGTTAGTCATTGTTTGTTTATCGTCACTTTTTCATATAGTGCCTTTAATTGGAGTTCCACTTCAATTTTGATTGAAATGTTTGCTTTACCTCTTCATGACTGACATTATTCTTTTGATTTGTCACACTATTCTCCCACCCACACACTTTCTCTTTTCTAAGTTTTTCCCTTTCTAATTTTTTTCTATTGGAGCATTCTCCTTCCTCTACATTATTGAATTACTGTACATTGGCCCCAGTGAGATTCAAGCAAAGCCAATCTGAATGGACCAGCTTGCACTTTGCCCAATACTGGTACTATTGCTCCATGAACTGAAGCTAATTTCTCTTTCACTAATCTGAGAGTCACATGTTCAATTTACTGATTTTATGCAAATTTGCACATTGATCAGGAAGTAATCTAGACAGTGTCATCTTTTTGGCTCTGCTTTTTAATTTAGTTTATAGCAGCAAAACTATTTCTTTAATCCCAACTATGGATTAGTCACTTTGCTCATTCTCCTTGCAGTTTCTGCTCTAGTCCACACAGGCTGCAATAATCTCATGCCTGCTGGACAAGTGCAAGGGCTGAGATGTCTCTTCAATGCTATTACCTGGATCCCCACACATGACTCACTCATAGTCACACACAAAGGTCACTCTTGACTGACCAATTCTGCTATACTTTAAGAGTGTGTATATGCCTCTGAATAAATTGTCCAGGCATCACTATACCTAAATCTCAAATTTCAGCTCATTAACTCCGTCACTGTTCTTTATATAGCAAACACTGCAGATGGCATCATCATGAGTCACAAAGGTTTCCTTCAGCCAACGCATACTCAATTGCAGACAGCCTGATAACTTAATTTAGTTCTTTAAAAGTAAGGTTATCCTGTTGCTCTTGCATTACTAAATACCTTACTCACAGTACACATTTGATTGACATTACACTCAGTGAGCATAGTGAGCATGTTTGATTGGGGAGAATCACTGACAGTATGAGCAAAGGAGGAAACTCAGTTAGTAGAATTTGAGCAAAATTATGATCAAGGGAGCAGGAGGTGGCCTTAGAGACAAAACATGTATGAAGAGTAGAATGGGAGATGAAGGAACATCACAGTTAAGATGAAAAAGCTGTAAAAGAAACTTCTAAGAAGACCAGTAGATAGAGGAAAAATTAACTTCGGCTCTAACTCAGCCCTGACTCTTAACCAGTGGACAATTCTGACAATTTAAATATATATTTTGTTAATTCTGTTACATCCATGGCCCCCTCCTTTTTGAGAATCGCAGGATCGCTATTGATTCGGGTCAGGAGACCCAGGAAATGAGAGAGAGACACGCAGATTCCTCAATGTTTGTAATGTGTCCTGGGCCTCCGAGAGACAAAGCCACGGTTAACGGCCATTATCTCTTGGAGACAGAATTGTGTATTGAGTACTGTAAGATTCATCGAAGCCCCCAGGCAATGAACCGGGGGGGGGGGGGGTTTGGTGGAGGGATTGCATCATCCGAACCTGATTGACATCTGAGACCCTGTGAGTCAGGATAAAAGAGGGTCTGGGGAACAGCCCCTTCAGACGCACCAGAAGAAATGCTAGAACTCCTGTAACAGCGTAATAGCGAAAGCCGGTGGAAAAGCCCACGTGCGTCCTTTTCCATTTGCCTCGGAATTGGTGGGCCTTTACTACGGAAGCACGGCTTTAGCTAACCACAAAGGGGAAATCAGCCCCCAACGACTCTCGAAGGATTGACATCATAAAAGGAATGGGCAAGTTAAACATCCGTTTTTCTCTCCAACCAAAAAGCTGCAGCTTGAATGAGCTTGAGTGACTTTTATATTTCCATCGGACAATACATTATCCCCTAGACAACGATAGAGCTATTTCTTATTGATTATTATTATACCCGCACTTTTAGATTTAGTATTGACGATGTATATTATCTGTATGTTTGCATTGATATTATTTTTGTGTATTTTTATCAATAAATACTGTTAAAAATTAGAACCATCAGACTTCAATGGACCTCTCTATCTTTGCTGGTAAGTGACCCAGTTACGGGGTACGTAACAATTCAAACAATAACTGGTATAAATTGTTATAGGTATATCAGTTTAAGTTTACACATATCTGAGGGAAAGACAGCAATAGAGTTGCTGGGAATTATGGCATGGAAAAAGGAAATGCAAATGTTATTTACTTGTAACAGCTAGTATTTATTCAAACTCGAAGATCTACAGCTGGTGAATATTTGTACAAATGCTACCCTTTTAAATTGCAACCTCTCCTAACCACATTTTGCCAAATCAGGCTCAATCAAAAAGCACACAAAGTAAAAGCATTTAACATAATATTGTATTGGATGAACATAAATAATACAAATACTTAAATCTTGACAATTCTGAAGAATCTGTTTATACTGTGGCAGTCAACTTTTGGTGGATTTTCTGCAATATTTCCGTACACAGCCTGGACCTAAGTTTGCAATTTTTTTTTGGCCCTATTCTTGTAGATCTGTATTTTCTCCTGTATTATTAGATCTGTATTTATGGCATGCATCCCAAATTTCCATTTCATCCTTGCAGAGGGGTCATTAATCATCTCTGTATCATCCCAGTTTTAATGGAGTCCCAGAATACCCCAGTCTTCCTAGTTCCTGAATATCCTAATGGATTTCTTTAAATCAGCTGCTAGAAAACCCAAGAGCCTCTTCACAGATAACAATTATGGAAGACATAAGGGCTCATCAAGTGCACTAGATACTCCAATTCCTGATGATTAATGCATTGAATGAACAAAGCCTTCTACACTAGCTTACTGGAGTCCTCTAGCATTGCTTCAGATGTTCTTACAAAGAAATTCAGCTTATCCCTTCATTCTTTCTTTTTCCATCCAAGCTACTCTTTATAGATCTTTCTATCCATTTATATGAGGCATTATTTGCTTTCAAAGTTCAGCATGAGAAAATGAATTTGAATAAAATAAACTTTACATTTGCTCATTCTTTTCTCTCATGGGTAATAGAATATCTGACAAGTGTAAGTAATTAGCATTAACCTTTAAAAACAATCAAAACATGGCAACTATAATTGGGTGCATTTAAAGTTCATGTAATGTTCAAAATAATGTAATTGATAGAAAAGTAATTTCTCTCCCTCACACCCACCTCTTCCCCAGTTTAATTTACTTTTTGAATGCAAAAAGCCACAACATGTATCTGGTGTGACCATCACAGCTATATGGAAAAATAGTGAGTAGAAACTATTTAATTTACAACTAAAGCTCTAAAGCTGAGTAAATGTTACTAATGCATCTGAATACAAATTAACCACATTGCACAATCTGAATACAGCTTTGAGACACCATTATCTTCAAAGTGTATGGTTGGTAATTGGTTTAGTATTGTCATATGTACTGATGGTCAGTGAACATTTCTTTTTGCATGTCCTCCAGACAGATAATTTTAAAATGTAAGTACATCAAGGTAGCACAAAGGGAAAAGCAATAATACAATGAAAACAAAAAGGTTCAAGAAACATTGAAAGAAGTTGACATCCAAAAGTATAAGTTTTAAAACAAACTTCGGAAAAAAAAAGAATCAAAGAGCAAATCGGTAGAATTACAGAATTGTAGAAATTTATATCACAGCTTAAGACTATATGGCCCATACTAATGTAATTATAATTCTACCTTTAGTTCTTGGTCAATGACTTTGTAGTTTATGGCACAAAGTGCACATTCAAGTACTTTGCAATGCTGGCAACATTTCTTTCAGGAAGTGGGCTCTAGATACTTATCATCTTCTGGGTGAACAAAATCCTCCTTAATCTCTTTATTCCTCTGCAAATAACTTTTATTCCCTCTTTTAGGCTAACTGACCTCCCTGTCAAGGAAAGTTAGTCCTTCCTATCAACCTACTTGGACTTCCTCAAATTTCCCCATTTGTTACATTGAAAGCTATCCAACCTATCCAAATGTTCCTCCCAGCTAAAATTCTCCAGCCCATGCAAATGGTCATAAATCTCTGTAACATCTCCAACCTGATAATTTTCTTACTGAAAAGTTTTTCATTGCTCCTTGCCAAGTGTAATAACATAACAACAAACTTGAATTTGACCTTGATAAATTTTTTACATAAGCTAACAAAATAATCTATTCAATTAATTATACTAACTTATCTTCAGGAACAATTTAATCATAGAACAGTATAGAATAGCAACAAGACCTTTCAATAACAATTATCCTGACCATGATGAAAAATTAAACTAGTCCCATCTGCCTGCACATTATTCATATACATCTATTCCTTGTATGTTCACGTGCTTATCCAAACACCTCTAAATGTCACAATTATATCTGCTTTCCATTATCCCACCTGGCAACACATTTCAGATACCTTACGCTCGATATATATAAAAAAAAACTTGTCTTGCACGTGTTTAAACTTTCCCCCTCTCACTTCAAAGTATTTGATATGTCAACCCTGTGAAAGGACTCAAAACTATCTACACTTTTTATGTCTCTCATAATTTTATATGTTGCCTCCTCAGCCCCTGATATTCCAGAGGCAACAATCCAAGTTTGTCTGACCTAGACTTTTGCTAATTCACTCTAATTCGCGTAACATCCTTGTGAACCTCTTCTGTCCCCTCTCCAAACCACACCCTTCCTGTAATGCAGTAATTAGAACTGCACATAATTCTACAAATGTGGCTTAACCAAAGCTTTGTACAGCTGCAACATGATTTCCTCAGTTTCATAATCAATGCAGCAAACAATGAAGGCAAATACCTGTCTGCCTTCCTTACCATTCAATCTACTTTTGTTGCCATTTTCAGGAAGTTATGGACATGCATCCCAAATTCCTCTACACAATAATGCTCCTGCGGGTTTTGCTATTAATTTTTGTCCCCTCACATTTGACCTCAACATATCATACCTTGATGCTGCCCTCTCCCACATTTCCATTTCCCAGACATCCATGCTCACTCCATTTTCCCACCCTAACAGGGATAGAGTTCCTATTGTCCTCTCAACGACCCCTTGAACCTTCACATCCAATACATTATACTTTGCAACTTTTGGCATTTTCAATAGGATCTTACCATGATCCTTAACACCCCACACCCACTCCCCATTTTCTGCAAGTATTGTTCCCTCTGTGATTCCCTCGTCTACTCATCCCTCCCCACTAATCTCCCTCCTGACACGTATCCCTGTGTGTGACAGAAATGCCACACCTGCCAATTCACCTCCACTCTCACTTCCATTCAAGGCCCCCACACAGTAATTCTAGGTGAGGTAACACTTCACCAGCGAGTCTGTTGGGGTCATCTACTGTATCTGGCGCTCCTGATACAGCCTCCACTACATTAGTGAAATGTGACTTAAGTAGGGAGACCACTTTGTCGAGCACCTCAGTTCCATCCGCAAAAAGTAGAATTTCCCAGTGGCCTACATTTTAATTCCTAATCTGACATGTCTGTCCATGGCTTCCTCTTCTGCCACAACGAAGCCACTCTTAGGGTGGATGAGTAACACCTCATATTCTGTCTAGGTAACCTCCAACCTAACACCATGAACATTGCTTTCTCCTTCTGGCAATTTTTTTTGTCCCTCTCCCTCTCTTCCTATTCACCACTCTGGCCTCTTAACTCTTCTCCTCACCTGCTTATCAACTCCCCCTTGGTCCCTCTCCTTCTTCCATTCTCCCATGGCCCACTCTCCTCTCCTATCAGATTCCGGTCAACATTTCCAGTCAAGATGGCACCTGAAAACAATGCTTCTTTGGTCGACATATTCTGGATAGATCATGGAACCAGCTTTTACACTTCTTTTATGTCTTTTATGCTTGTTTCTCGTCTTGAATGTGATTCTGGACCTGTTGGAGACTATGTTTTGCTGAGTGGAGATTGATTGGGTGCTTCAGGGCTCTGCAGTCTCCGAGATTCCGGGAGGTAGAGGCAGCGTGTTGAAAAGGCTTCAGGATGGTATGTAAGCCAACGTTTGACCCTATTTTGCCGATTATAGTTTCCATTGTTAACCAATTAGAGCAACGAGGGCAATTGAAATAACAAGGCAGAAGTTTGGAGATCCAGCACTCTGCAGTCTCTGAGGGGTTTCCAAGAGCCAGAGGCAACATGCACGAACCTCGTAGCGGGCATGCTGCAGGATGGGGTGCAAGCTGATGTTTGGCTCCATTTCACTGATTAAAGCTCTCATTGTTCACTGACTAAAGCAACGAGGTTGAATGAAGCATCAAAGCAAGTGTGGAGGGTGAGCACCAGCTGCTTGTCTTTTGAACCTATGCTACCAGAGAGGGAACAGAATGCACTAAGAAGAGTGTTGCCCAGTTTTTTTCCTGCTTTTTGAATATGGATTTGGACTACAAAAATCTTTTTCTTCAGTCATACAGTTGTTATATTCTTGGGGTATTTTTTGTGTGGGGATGGGAATTTGGCAGTCTGTGTGCCTGATCTGTTTTGTTAAATTTTTTTTGAGCGGGAAGAAGGATTTGGGGGTCGACCTGCCTGATCCATTTTGGTTTTTTTGTATGGGTGGAGGGATTTGGAGAGTCGATATGCCTGATCTGTTTTGTTCAGTGTTTTGTGTGGGAAGAGGGATTTGGGGGGGGGGGGTCGATGCACCTGTTTTGTTTTTGTTTTTTATGGGGAGGTGGGATTTGGGGGTTGATGATTGTGCTGCCTTTCTTTTCTTTCTTGGTTTCATGGCTATCCAGAGAATGGAAGAATTTCAGAGTTGTATACTTTCATAATAAAATGAACCTTTGACCTTTTCTCCAGCCTTTTACCTTTCCAACCCACCTGGCTTCACTTATCACCTTCTAGTTTGTCCTCCTTCCTCTACCCGACCTCATTATTCTGGCATTTTACCCCTTCCTCTCGAGTCTCAATGAAGGATCTCAGTCTGAAACGTCAACTGTTTATTCATGTCCATAGATGTAGCTTGACCTGCTGAGTTCCTGCAGCATTTTGTGTGTGTTACGCTTCATATGCTATTTTTCTACCTATATATCCAACTAATCTATATCCTGCTGCAACTCCATTTTCTTAGTCAGGTATCTTGAACTCCAGACTTTCCTCCATTGCTGAACCTTACTAAAGATATTCACCACACACACTTCACTTTCAGCCGATTGATCCAGACCCAAGTCAACAAGATCTGCACATTTTGTTTTCTAAAATGTGCAACATCTTTTTAGTAGCACCTTGGTAGTCATAAAGTCATAGAGTATGGAAACGGCCTTTGGGCCACTGTGTCCACAGCAACTATCAAGAATCTATTTTACTAATTCCATTTCCAGGCACTCAGCCCATAACTTTCTGTTCCATGGTGTTCCAGATACTGTTTAAATATTGTGAGATTGCCTGACTCCCCAAGCATTCAGTGAATTGGAGTGCGACCATGAAGAGTGTATGCAGATCTGCTCATCACTTTAAAGATATACAGGCATTGGATAGAACAAAAAGAAATACACAAGTGTATATTCACTAGAAATAAGACATGGACCCATCAAGAAAGTACAAACAGGCTAAGTTCAGATGCTCTTCTGCACTATCTCTTAATGAAGTACAGGAAGATAACGTGAACTTAAGAGTCAAGAGATCCAAGAAACCTCTGAAATTCAAATTCATATTACAAATAATGCAGGGCTCATCAAAAAGAGTTATCTCACATTCTTATATAATCACTCAATAAAGATCAACCTCATGATCGCCGTGAAATGCTTAATTTAAAAATAAATTTGTGAGAATTTAATACTATATTATAGATATCATGCTGGACATGGAGCTTGATGGAGGATATCAAGGAGTTTCTTTTACAGCTATTCTGTGATTGATATATGGCTGTTAACGTGCAATTCTACAAAAATGTGATGATATATAGTATGACCAAACTAGATTCGTTTAAATCAATAGAAAAAACTGACATATTACTGAATCAGAATCAGATTTATTATTACCTGCATGTGATGTGAAATTTGTTAACTTAGCAGCAGCAGTTCAATGCGATACATAATCTAGCAGAGAATAAAAATAATAATAAATAAACAAGTAAATCAACTGAATAGATGTTTAAAAAAAACATGCAAAAACAGAAATGCTACATATTATATATTTAAAAAAAATTGAGGTAGTGTCCAAAGATTCAATGTCCATTTAGGAATCGGATAGCAGAGGGGAAGATGCTGTTCCTGAATCGCCGAGTGTGTGCCCTCAGGCTTCTGTATCCCCTACCTGATGGTAACAGTGAGAAAAGGGCATGCCCTGGGTGCTGGTGGTCCTTAATAATGGACACTGCCTTTCTGAGACACTGCTCCCTGAAGATGTCCTGGGTACTTTGTAGGCTAGTACCCAAGATGGAGCTGATGAGAGTTACAACCTTCTGCAGCTTCTTTTGATCCTGTGCAATACCTCCTCCATACCAGACAGTGATGCAGCCTGTCTGAATGCTCTCCACGGTACAACTATAGAAGTTTTTGTATTTGTTGACATAACAAATCTCTTCAAACTCCTAATAAAGTATAGCCACTATCTTGCCTTCTTTATAACTTACATCGATATGATGGGACCAGGTTAGATCCTCAGAGATCTTGACACCCAGGAACTTGAAGCAGCTCACTCTCTCCACTTCTGATCCCTCTGTGAGGATTGGTATGTGTTCCTTTGTCTTACCCTTCCTTAAGTCCACAATCAGCTCTTTCGTCTTACTGACATTGAGTACCAGGTTGTTGCTGCAGCACCACTCCACTAGTTAGCATATCTCACTCCTGTATGCCCTCTCATCACCAGCTGAGATTCTACCAGCAATAGCTGTATTGTCAGCAAATTTATCAATAGCATTCGAGCTATGCTTAGCCACGTAGTCATGTGTACATAGAGAGTAGAGCAGTGGGCTAAGCAAACACCCCTGAGGTGCACCAGTGTTGATTGTCACTGAGGAGGGTGTGTTATCACCAATTCACACAGATTGTGATCTTCTGGTTAGGAAGCTGAGAATTCAATTGCAGAAGGAGGTACAGAGGCCCAGGTTCTGCAACTTCTCATTCAGGATTGTGAGAATGATGGTATTAAATGCTGAGCCACGATTGATGAACAGCATCCTGACGTAGGTATTTGTGTTGTCCAGGTGGTCTAAAGCTGTGTGAAGAGCCATTGAGATTGCATCTGCTGTTGACCTATTGTGGCAATAGGCAAATTGCAATGGGTCCAGGTCCTTGCTGAGGCAGGAGTTCTGTCTAGTCATAACCAACCTCTCAAAGCATTTCATCACTGTCGATGTGAGTGGACCAGGCAATAGTCATTAAGGCAGCTCACATTATTATTCTTAGGCACCGGCATAATTGTTGCCTTTTTGAAGCAAGTGGGAATTTCCACCTGTAGCAGTGAGAAGTTGAAAATGTCCTTGAATACTCCCGCTAGTTGGTTGGCACAGGTTTTCAAAGCCCTACCAGGTACCCCACTAGGACCTTCCACCTTCTGAGGGTACACTCTCTTTAAAGACAGCCTAATGTCGGCCTCTGAGATGGAGATCACAGGGTCATCAGGCGCAGCAGGGATCTTCACAGCTGTAGTTGTGTTCTCCCTTTCAAAGCGCGTATATAAGGCAATGGGTTCATCTGGTAGTTAAGTATGCTGTCATTCATGCAATTGGGTTTCTCTTTGTAGGAAGTAATGTCTTGCAGATCCTGCCAGAGTTGCCATGCATACGATATCGCCTCCAAACTCATTTGAAGTTGTCTCTTCACCCTTGAAATAGCCCTCCATAAACCATATCTGGTTTTCTGGTACAGGGCTGGGTTGCCAGACTTGAATGCCACAGATCTAGCCTTCAGATGACGTACCTCCTGTTTCATCCACAGCTTTTGGTTTGGGTATGTACAGTAAGTCTTTGTGGGCACACACTCATCCACACAGGTCTTAATGAAGTCAGTAACAACTGCAGCATACTCATCCAGGTTCGAAGAGGAATCCCTGAATACAGTCCAGTCCACTGTCTCAAAGCAGTCCTGAAGGTGCTCCTGTGCTTCATTGATTACTTACATAAACGATTAAACACATTTACTATTTGAAATATCAGATGGCACTTTAGTTCAATCAGAAACTGATGAAGTATATATTAAATTTGTTGGTTTTTAAGTTTTAATTGAGAGGAGGGAAATATGCCTCATAAGTGAATAAACCCTATTTCCTTTTATAGTAATATATTCATATTCCTGATTTTCAGAAATTTCTGTAGATGATATATTAATATATGGCAGAGAAGTCTGAGGTGTTGCACATTGGGAGGACAAACCAGGGTAGTGAGTACAGGTGCTGGTATGTTCTGTTGAAGTTGCAAAGGATCTTGGTAAGGCCTAATCTAGTATATTGTGTGCCATTCTCGTGACCTACTTACAGGAAAGATATCAATAAAATTTTAAAAATAAAGAAAGAATTTACAAGAATGTTGGGACTTGAGGACCTGAGTTTCAGGGAAAGGTTGAATAGGTTAGGATTTTATTCCTTGAAGTGTAGGAGAATGAGAGGAATTTGACAGAGGTATACAAAACGATGAGGGGGATAGATAGGGTGTTTTTTTCCCCACAGAGGTTGGGTGAGAACAGAATTAGAGGTCACAGGTTAAGGCTGAAAGGTGAAATATTTACGTTGAACCTGAGGGGGTACTTCTTCAAGCAGAAGGTGGTGCAAGTGTGGAATGGGTTTTGATTGTAAGTGGGGGATTTCAACATTTAAGCAACATTTAGATAAGTGCATAGAATGAAGGCGTATAAAGGGATATGATCTAAGTGAAAGTTACATAAGATAGAACATAGTCCAGTACAGTAAGGGAACAGGCCCTTCAGCCCACAATGTTGTGCCAAACCAATCAAATGACTAACTAAACCAGGGGTTCCCAACCTTTTTTATGCTATGGACCACTGCCACTGACTAAGGGGTCAGTGGACCCTAGGTTGGGAATCCCTGAACTAAACAAATCCCTTCTGCCTACACAATGTCACTATCCTTCCATTTTCCTTACATTCATGTGTCTATCTAAACATCTCTTAACTCTCTAATATATCTGTCTCTACCACCATCCCAGGCAGCACATTCCTGCTACCTGAACCCTCTATGTGTCTCCGTTAAACATACCCCCTCTCACTTTAAATGCAAGCCCTCTGCTATTAAACCTTGCAGTCCCTGGAAAAAAGATATTGTCTGTTCTACTCTCTCTATGCCTCTCATAATCTTACAACCTCTATCAGATCTCACTTCAGCCTCCTCTGCTCCAAAGAAAGCAACTTAAGTTTGTCCAACCTCGTAGTATAGCACATGCCCTCTAATCAAGCAACATTCTGGCAAACCTCTTCTGCATCATCTCCAAAGCCTTCCTTCCTTTAATGTGGTGATCAGGACTGTACACTATAGTCCCATCTGGACTAAGCAGAATAACAGATTATGAGCAAACATGAGGAAATCTACAGATGCTGGAAATTCAAACAACACACACAAAATGCTGGTGGAACACAGCAGAACAGGCAGCATCTATAAGGAGAAGCACTGTCGACGTTTTGGGCCAAGACCCTTTGTCAGGACTACCATAACTGAAAGGAGAGATACTAAGAACAGATTATGACACAGATTAGGTAGGCAGAAGAGACTATTTCCGTGTTGTAGTGCTCTATCACTATGACTATGTACTGCATCAATGTTTGCCTTGTTTCCAAAAATTCTCCAATAGATTAGATGTTCCCAAAATCCCAGTACCCAGAGTTGGACAAGATGTCTGCAGCCTCCTAGTTTAAGGTCAAGCCAGCTAGTTTAAACTCTGGAGCATCAACATCTGAGTTGATCTATTTTGTGCCCAACACAAAGGCACAAAGTTCTGCTTTACTAGGAGTTCGAACAGATTTGATATGTCATCAAAGACTCTTGCAAATTTCTGTAGATGCACAGCCTGGTATGGAGCCTCCAATGAAGGAGGCTGTAAACTCAGCTAGTTTTGTCATGGACACAATCAGTCTCATCTTAAAGCGGTGGCAACTCAAGAAGGTGGTATTACAGATCCTCACCATCAGGACATGCCCTCTTCTCATTACCATCACCAGGGAGAAGATACAGAAGCCTTAACACCCACACTCAACATTTTAAGTCACTTCTATCCCTCTGCCATCAGATTTCTGAATGGTCCTTGAAAGAAACAACATAACTTCATCATTCATTTTTGCACTTTTAATTTATTTTGTATATTGAAGTCACATTTGTGACTTACACTGTACTGCTGCCACCAAACAACAAATTTCACAACATGAAAGTTAACATGGAGCCTGATCAGCAGAGACCTGAATCACGGAAGGCATAGTAGAAGAGTAGGAAATGTGACTAAAAGCTGTGTGCCAGACTTTCAAGATCTATTTGGCCACTGCTGAACTTAATTCTGTTGACTAAAGACCAGACTAATCTGGAAAATTAGGACTAGTGGAACAGAACAAGTTTAAAAAATTTAACTTACCTTCAACTGTTTTGGCAGCAACCTTTATAAACTTCAGTGGAAATCTATTATAAGATGTGTTCCACTTGTCATGAACAATATTTATTCTGCATTTTTTTTAAAAAAGATAAACTTTAATTATTCTGTAATTAAAGCTAATATTATAGTTAAATGTTACCAAGAGGATCTTGTTAAAATAGTCTAACAAAGACATTGACTAAACAATATTTTATTGCAGAATTTTGTCATCAGCAAGCAAATTTTGAAGTTCTATTTGCTGACCTACATCGGCTCCTGTGAAAGCAAAACTACAAAGGTGCCTTCACTTCTCTAATTCCAGCAGCTCAAACCTGCTCAAATTTAATGATGACACATTAGCACTAATAGCAATTATTTTAAACTCCCAAGGCAACCTGCTTTAGAATTCCCTCCCTTACCTCATACACATTTTTTTTCATTTCTATTTATCTCTATTTCTTATTCTAAGGCATTCCTTAAAAACAATCATTTTGATGAAAGTTGATGTGCTTATTTCTTGTTGGCAACATGGCAACCTTCTCAACAGAAATGTACAGCATTCCCCAAGCTCGATAATTTAATGCAGATCTGTGCATTGTTTCCTACTACAGCCATGATTCATTCCTTCTATGTAGGTTTCCACTTCATCCTGATTCCAATCTGGTCAAATGCTGGAAATGCAACAAGACAGGGGACTCCATGACTCATGACTCCTGTCAAGAACTCAAGCACAAGGTACAGAACTGCCAAGACAATGAGAAATTTGCAAATCATTCATGCCCTCTGCAACATTTCCGTGAGCATATTTCCAGATTTGTAGTCTGAACTGCAAAATGCATAACATTGTCTAACCTGCTCAACATTTCCTATAGCTCTGTACTGCACAGCTTTTACAATTCTTTGTTCATGCCTTCATTTAGTCTATCAATCTAATAACTTCATCCACAACAACCCTGACGCCATCCTGTCAGATCATCCATTAGTCATATTCGTCACTCGCGTAATCCTTCTGCAATTTATATTCTTTCTCATGCTGGCCAGCAAAAAGTGATGCACCCTTATCCAATTTCCTAGCAATGGATATATCTCTGTGCAGGCTACATCTCTTAAAAGACACATTCAAATACTTCTTAAAGTATGTTAGGTGCTTTTACCAATTTTTGGAGTTCCAGAACCCTACTGCTCTATGTAAAAGAATTTTCTTCATCTTCTCACTATTAATTATACCCTAAGTGCTTCTTGGTTTCGGAGCTCTTTATAAAAGAGAACAAATTCTTTTTGGAACAAATTCTTTCTACTTAATCCATTCAATTTCTTCATAATTATACATACATTAATTATATCTCCTTTCAAGCTCTTCTAATCCAAAGAAAACAAGTACCATCTGTATAATTTTTCATAAAGTCTTCAATTTTCCAATCATGGTAAAACTATTTACATTTTTTCTTTTCTCCCCCCCCCCCCAAATGTGGGTACTGTCAAGTTCAGCTTTCAATGCCCACTCCTAGCTGTCACTGTGAGCCACCTACTTGAACATCCAAATTTTTCTGCAGTGTTAGTACAGCACAGCACAAATCCTTTGACCTACAATATTGTGCCAACCTATATAAACCTACTCCACAATTAATCTAACCCTTCTCTTCTACATGAGCCATAACCCTCCACTTTCCAACACTCATATGCCAATTTAAGAGTCTCTTAAAGATCCCTATTATATCAGACCTCACCACGATTGACAGATTCTTTCTTGCTGGACTGGCAAATTCATAGCATGAATGTAATCATTCACTCATCAGCCCATGCCCCTATACTGTCTAGTTACATGCAATTGCAAAGGAATTGTGAATGGAATTGAACATTGTACAATCATCTTTGAACATCTCCGTTTATGGAAATCAAAATCACAGATGCTGGAAACTCAAAATAAGTCCTTTAAACACTTAGCAGGTCAGACAGCATTCTGTGAGTAGAGAAATAGAGTCAACATTTCTGAGCAATGCTCCTTCATTGGAATTCTTTTGATTTCCAGCAGCGACAGCCTTTGTGCAAGATACAACTCCAATCATTGGAATAGTTTATCCTTGATGCCAATAACTTCAATTTTATGGCATGGTACACTACGGTATTTGTTTACTGTCATGTATACCAAGATACAGTGAAAAACTTTGTTTACAAGCCATTCAGCTAATGGGGTAGTTAAAAAGAAAATAAGTGCAGAATAAGCTACAGGGAAAGTGCAGCACAGATAAACTAATAAAATCTAAAGGCTACAATAAGGTAGATTGAGAGACAACTCTTTACTAGAGCTCCTGATGCCTTAATGTGCAGAATAAGCTACAGGGAAAGTGCAGCACAGATAAACTAATAAAATCTAAAGGCTACAATAAGGTAGATTGAGAGACAACTCTTTACTAGAGCTCCTGATGCCTTAATGTGAAGGCCTATCATACCCACATCACCCCTGGAATTCAGTACTGAAGTCTATGTGTGGACAAAGACTTTGATGAGATCTGGAGTGGAGTTCATCCAATTACACTCAAAATGGACAGCAGTGGGCAGATGATTAGTGAGCAAGTGCCATTTGCTGGCATTATCGATGGTGAACTTTATCAAGTTGCTGACAAATGAGTAGATTAATGGGACTCATGCCAGGTTAAACTTAAAATTAATTTTGTGAATAAAGCATACCAGAACAATTTTTCATATAGTTGGTTAGATGCCTATGTAAAGACACCTTTCTTTAAAAATTAAGTCAAGTCAAGTTGCTTTTTATTGTCATTTCGACCATAACTACTGGTACAGTACACAGTAAAAACAAGACGTTTTTCAGGACCATGGTGCTACATGAACAACACAAAAACTACACTGAACTACATAAACCAACACAAAAACTACACTAGACTACACACCTACCCAGGACTGCATAAAGTACACAGAACAGTGCAGGCATTACAATAAATAATAATCAAGACAATAGGCACAGCAGAGGGCAGTAAGTAGGTAGTTTGATGGCTTGGGGTAAAATCTGTTACATAAATAAACAGCTGAATGGCAGTTTCCGGGATTCTGTCTGTTTCTGTACTCCCGCCGAGTATTTCGCTACCACAGATGCAGTCTGATTTAATGTGCATTGAAGAGCAGAATAGACAGGAGAGCCAGTCGGCTAGGGCTTGCTTTTTTCCTGGCACGGACTCCTGCCCATTCACCTCGCTTCCGCTTCCTCGCACACTGCTTACGATGTCCCCAACTCTGGCCACTGGCATCAGGCAACTCCGAGGACTGTAGGCCCGATTCCCTCAGCAAGCCGAGGTCGCACAATCTAACCAGCAGATGTTCATGAAGGTTTGTTTTTGGGCAATCTCTGTATTGTAGTAGTATCTGGCGATGGTAGATAGTTGCTCTGTTATCCATTGCCCTAAACCCTAATTGTGCCTTAAAATTAAATTTAAAAAACTAAATTAAAGTAGCACCAGATCCAAAAGGCTGCTGCTGCTGTGTGCCACGCCGCCTAGAGGATGTCAGCTTATGTCAGTACTTTAATACTGCAATAACTAGAATCATACACTGTTCCTGCCTGACTTTTCTGCTCTTGTATTCTAAATAAACAGCAGCATCCAAATATGAGTTTTTATCTATCTCACCAACTCATGCACCAAAACTCAGTGGCCACTTTATTAGGTACAAGACTGAAACCTAGTGTCATCTTCTGCTGCTACAGTGCATCCACTTCAAGGTTCAACATGTTATGCATTTAGAGATGCTCTTCTGCACACTTTTGTTGTTACACATAGTTATTTGAATTCCTGTCAGCTCGAACCAATCTGGTCAATCTCCTCCGACCTCTCTCATTAACAAGGTGTTTTCAGTCACAGAACTGTTGCTCACTGATATTTTTAGTTTTTTGCACCATTCCCTGTAAACTCTGTTGTGCATGAAAATCCCAGAAGATCTGCAGTTTCTGAGATAATCAAACCATTTTGTCTGGCACCAACAATCATTCCATGGTAAAAGTCACTTAAATCACATTTCTTCCTCACTTTGATGTTTGGTCTGAACAACAAATGAACCCCTTGACTATGTCTGCATGCTTTGATGCATTGAGATGCTGCCACATGATTGATTGATTAGATACTTGAATTAACAAGCAGCTGTACAGGTACATGCCTAATAAAGTGGTCACTGAGTGTATATATAAAGATCTATGAACAAAGATCTAAAGTGCCGATGTTCTCACACATAACATTAGTATTTCTTATTTATGTAGTATTGCCTTATTTTAATCTCCCCAAATATATTACTTCACTCTTCTCTGAATTGATTTCCATTGCCACCCTTCTCCCCAATTGATCACGCCACTGAAATCCTCGTACATGAAGAAGCTTTCCTATTTAGTAGTAATAACACAACCAAAACTTAATATGCCAAATCCCAACTTTCTTCCAAATTTCTCTGTCTCTGCTACATCTGAACATAAGATATTCCATTCCAGGACATCTGAAATGTCCTCTTTTTGAGAAAATTTGCTTTCCCTTCTGCTGTGGTTGAACATATTGGTATAAACAAGGTAGGTAGGAAAAGGAAGGAGGTCCTGCAGAGAGAATATAGGGAAGTAAGTAGAAAGCTGAAAAGCAAGACCTCCAGAGCAATGATCTCTGGATTGCTGCCTATATCACGCACCAGTAAGGGCGAAAATAGAATGATTTGGCAGAGGAATGTTTGACTGAAAAATTAGTGCAGGGGACATGGTTTTTGATTTCTGTTCCATTGGGATCACTATTAGGGAAGGTATGACCTGTACAAAAAGGACAACTTCCACCTTGCGAGCAGATTTGCTGGAGCTGTTGGGGAGGGTTTAAACTAAACTAATTAAACTAATTTGGCAGGGAGATGGGAACCAGAGAGATAGGGCTGAGTATGGGGCAGTTGGTACACAACTAGATTCAGTGTGTAGTCAGATTGTGATGAAGGACAGGCAATAATGATTTTCGGATGGCCCGATTGAATCGGAAGCAAGCAAGGAGGCGACTCACAGGTCTGTGAGTAAGATTTAAAAAGGAGCGTTCATGGGCTTTCTGTGATTTTCTGGCAGCCCAATCAAATTGAGAGCAAAGTGATGACTCACAGGTACGTAAGTGAGATTTTAAAATGGGCATTTGTGTCTGTTAATGCATCGTTCGAGCAGTGAGAATAGCTCCAGGGGCAGTGTTGTGTTCTTTGTGTGAGATGTAGGAAGTCTGGGACACCTCCAGCCTCCCGGATAACTACACCTTCACTAGGTGCACCAAACTGCAGCACTTCAGACAATGTGTTAGGAAACCAGAACTGCAGCTTGATGACCATCAGCTCATATAGGAAACTGAGAAGGTGAAAGATAAGAGTACAGTGAAGTAGTCACCAGTAAGTTGCAGGAGGCAGGTGCCTGGGTGACTGACAGGAGTGAGTTAGGAAATAGGCAACTGGTATAGAGTACCCATGTGGTCATTCCCCTCAACTATAAGTACACTGTTTTGGACATGGTTGGGGGGACAAACTAATAGGGGAGCCACAGCAAATGAGGTCTCTGGCACGGAATCAGGCGCTGTGGCTCAGAAAGGAAGTGGGGGTGGGGGGAGGCAAAGAGGACTGCAGTAGTGATCCAGGTGTCAGGGTCAGGGATATCTCAGATCAAGTCCACAGCGTTCTAAAAGGGGAGGGGGAGCAACCAGAAGTCATGGTACAGATTATTACCAATGAAATAGTTAGGAAAAGGGAGAAGGTCCTGAAGAGAGAATTTAAGAGAACTAGGTAAAAAGCAGAAAAGCAGGACCCCCCCCCCACCCCCCCGCGTAGTACTGGTAATCACAGTAATGCTGCCAGGGCCATGTGTCAGCAAGGGTAGAAATAGGATGTTTGGCAGATGAATGCATGACTGAGGAACTGGTACAGGGGGCAAGCTTTCATTTTTCTGGATCATTGGGATCTCTTCTGGGGAAGGTATGACCTGTAAAAAAGGGGCGGGTTACACCTGAAACCAAAGGGGACCAATACTTTTGCAGGCAGGTTTGCGAAAAGTGTTGGGGTGAGAGGGAGATGGGAAACTGTGAGATAGGGCTGAGGATGGGGCAGTTGGTATACAATCAGAGACAGAGCATAGTGAGACTGTCAGGAAGGACAGGCAGATGATAGGGCAAAATTGCAGTCAGTGTGATGAGTTGCAGTCCAACAGTAGGACAAAATGAAAAGGGTGGTGAATACAGGACTGAAGGTGCTATATTTTATTGTACATACGAAATAAGGTAGATGATCTTGGAGTGCATTTAGAGATTGGCAGGTATGAAGTGGGCATCATTGAGTTGTGGCTGAAATAAGATTATAGTTGGGTGCTTAACATCCAAGCATACCCATTGCATTGAAAAGACAGCAGGTACACAGAAGGGCGTTTCATGGTTCTGTTGGTAAAAAAAGAAAACAACTCCTTAGAAAAAGGTAACATAGCACCGGAAGATATAGAATTCTTGTAGGTAGGGTTAAGAAACTATAAGGGTAAATAGATCATGAAAGGAGTGCCTCCAAACAGTAGTCAGGATATGGGCTACAAATTACAAAAGGAGATAACAAAAAATACATATCAAAAGGGCAATGTTAAGATAGTCATGGGGGAACTTCAATATGCAGATAGACTGGGAAAATCAGGTTGGTACTGATATTGGATCCTAAAAGAGAAAGTTTGAAGAATGCCTACAAGATGGCTTTTTAGAGCAGCTTGTGGTTGAGTCCACTAGGGGATCAGATATTCTGGATTGGATGTTGTGTAATGAACCAGATTTGATTAGGAAGCTTAAAGTAAAGGGACTCTTAGCACACAGTGATCAGAACATGATAGAATTCGCCCTCAATTAGAAGTTAAAATCAGATGTATCAGTATTACAGTGGAGTAAAGGGAATTACAGAGGCATGAGAAAAGAGCTAGCCAAAGTTAACTAGAAGGGTACACTAGCAGGGATGATGGCAGAGCAGCAAAAGCTGGAGTTTCTGGCAACAATTTGGAAGGTGCAGGATAGATACATCCAAAAGAGAAGTAGTATTGTAAAGGCAGAAAAATGCAACTGTAACTGACAAGGGAAGTCAAAGCCAATATAAAAGCAAAAGAGAAGGCATATACTAGAGCAAAAATTAATGAGAAGTTAGAGGATTGGGAAGCTTTTTAAAAACCAACAGAAGGCAACGAACAAACAAGAGAAAATTTGCAGATGCTGGAAATCTGAGCAACACATACAAAATGCTGGAGGAACACAGCAGGCTAGGCAGCATTTATGGAAAAAAGTACATTCAATGTTTCAGGCTAAAACCCTTTGGCGGGACTGGCAACTAAAAAAGCCATAAGGAGGAAAAATATGAAATATGAAGGTAAGCTAGCCAGTATTATCAAAGAGGATACCAAAAGTTTTTGCAGACAGATAAAAAGTAAAAGAGGCGTGAGAGTAGATATCAGCCCATTGGAAAATTATGCTGGAGAGGTATTAAGTAATGTGGGACAAGGAAATGTGGATGACTGAATAAGTAACTTGCATCAGTCTATACACTAGAAGTATGCCAGAAGCTTGAAAGTGTCAGGGGGCAGAAGTAAGTGCAGTTGCTATTACTAGGGTGAAGGTGCTTGGGAAGCTAGATAAGCCACCTGGACTACATGGACTACAACTCAGGGATCTGAAAGAGATAACTGAAGAGATTATTAAGGCATGAGTATTGAGCTTTCAAGAATCGATAGATTCTGGCATGGTTCTGGAGGACTGGCAAATTGCAAATGTCACTCCGTTCTTCAAGAAGGAAGGGAGGGAGACGAAAGGAAATTATAGGCCAGTTAGCCTGAGTTGGAGTTGGTTGCTAAGGATGATGTTTCAGGGTACTTGGTGGTACATGTTAAAATAGGCCAACATCAGCATGCTTTCTTTAAGGGAAAATCTTGTCTGACAATTCTTTGAGGAAATAACAAGAAGGATAGATAAAGGACAATCGGTGGATGCCCCGTACTTGGATTTTCAGAATACCTTTGACAAAGTGATGTACATGAGGCTGCTTAGCAGGTTGAGAGCAGATGGTGTTATAGGAAAGATACTGGCATGGACAGAGCATTGTCAGATTAGCAGGAGGCGAAGGTTGGGAATAAAGGGAACCTTTTTTGATTGGCTGCTAATGAGTAGTGGTGTACTGCAGAGGTCTGTATTGGGATGGCATCTTTTTATGTTATATCTCAATAAGTTTGGATGAAAGAATTGATATCTTTGTAGCCAAGTTTGCTAATGATATGAAGATAGGCACAATATGCAAGTAGTGTTGAAGAAGAAGGGAATCTGCAGAAGGACTACAGAAAGACTAGATTACAGATTCAGATAATGGGCAAAGAAGTGGCAGATGGAAAATTGTGTTGGGAAGTGCATGGTCATGCACTTTGGTAGAAGAAAGAAAGGCATGAACTATTTTCTTAATGGGGAGAAATTCAAAATTCAGAGGTGCAAAGGGACGGGAGTCCTTGTGCAGGAATCCCTACAGGTCAGCTTGCAGGTTGAGTTGGTGGTGAGGAAGGCAAATTCAATGTTAGCATTCTTTTTGAGAGGAAAAGAATATAAAAACAAGGATGTAATGCTGAGGACTTATGAGACATTGGTCAGCCCATACTTGGAATATTGTGTGCAGTTTTGGGTCCCATATCTAAGAAAAGAAATGCTGGCATTGGAGAGGGTCCAGAGGAGGTTCACGAGAATGATCACAGGAATGAAAGGGTTAACATATGAGGAGCGTTTGATTGCTTTAGGCCTGTATTCACTGGAGTATAGAAGAATAAGGGAAGATCTCATTCAAACCTATCAAATATTTAAAGGACTAGATAGAGTGGATGTGGAAGGGTTGATTTTTATAGTGGGAGAGTCCGGGACCAGAGGATGCAGCCTCAGAACAGAGGGACATCCATTTAAAACTGAAAGTGGGTGCTGAATTTGTAGAATTCATTGCCACAATTGGCCATGCCAAGTCATTGGGTACATTTAAGGCGCAGGTTGATCGGTTCTTGAATAATCAGGGCGCCAAAGGTTACAAGGAGAAGGCAGAAGGGTGGGGTTGAGAAGAATAATAAACCAGCTATGATGGCGTGGTAGAGCAGACACGATGAGCAGAATGACCTAATTCTGTTCCTATGTCTAGTGTGATCCAGCCTCCGCAACCTGCACATTTTTCTTCATCTCCACCAAATGCAATGAAACCACACCATCAACCACATCTTCTCCCCATCCCCTTCTTCCTTTCACAGGGACTACTCTCTCCATTACTTGCTGGTCCACTCATCTCTCCAACCCTGACACTTACCCTGCCCCCATAAAAGATGCAACATGCCCTTACATCTTCTCCCTCACTACTATTCATGGGTCTAATCACTCAAGATGAGGCATGCATCTCCTACAACATCAGTGACCAGTCACAGGCTAAGACACTGTTTTGCAGAGCAACAACGCTATGTCCATAATGACTATACAGTCGGCCCTCCTTATCCGCAGGTTCCGCATGCAGATCAGGAAAACCCGGAAGTTCTCTCTCCAGCACTTGTTGTTTGAGCATCTACAGACTTTTTTTTTCTTGTCATTATTCCCTAAACAATACAGTATAACAACTATTTACATAGCATTTACATTGCATTGGGTATTATAAGTAATCTAGTGCTGATTTAAAGTATACAGGAGGATGTGCATAGGTTACCACGGATCGGGAATCAAAAAAAATGTAAGTTCTCTAAGTCGGAACAGGTATATCCGGTATTATTTAGTGTCAGTCAGTAAAACATTTGTCTTAGAATATAGTATATATTTTACCTTTCTATGCATATAAAACACTTAAGAAATGTATGCATTTCAATAATTAAACCATTGCATTGCTTAGTAGTAACTGTAGCTTTTATCGGGGTAGGGCCTTCACATGCTCCATTATTCTCACTTTATCCTGACTGTAGCCAAACGCTTTTCCAATGACCAATGGCATTTCACCTCTTTCCGATTGCTTTATTATTTCCACTTTATTTTCAATCGTGATCGTTTTCTGGAACAGAAACACTGCAGGCGGTGGGTCCTGAGCTCCACCAGGTCCTAAAGTCCACCGACTTGAGCATTCGCATTTTTTCATATCCACATGGGGTCCCGGAACCCATTCTCCTATGGATAAGGAGAGCCGACTGTACTTAGCTCCTGCAACTCCTCTTTCCATTCTCACAGCAACATGTCCATCCCCGGGTTCTCCATGAAACATATTTCATCTGTGCCTGACAACTTATGCACTTCAAATGATGTTACACCCCTTATCAGTTCCTCTTTTACAAAGTTTATCCATCTTCCTTAACTAGAATTTTGACATCTTCCATGAAGACCACTTCAAAGTATTCATTAAGAACCTTACCCAGGTTCATAGCTTATAAAGCTATATATATAAAAATTTGTGGGTTGTTTATTGACCCTGTTTTCTTACTTATCATCTCTTTATGTAAAAACAATACATCTCTGGGTTTACTTTTATCTTACTTCCCTTATCCTCTCTTTGCTTTCCTAACTTAGCATTTAATTTCCACCCTTATATTTTCTATATTCTTCCAGAATTCAACCATCACGACTACAATTAGTAACACTACCAAATCCAAGAAAATTACTTAAGAATGCTATTCTACATCAGTATGTAGATTTCTGTGAACAGTAATCATTAAAGTCACCCTTGGGCAATTTCTTAACAATTATTGTCTGTGCTCATTTATGCAGTACATGCGCAAGATATAAAGTTAATAGTAATAACTTTGAAAATGAAGGACTGCTGAGATTCTATTAAGGACACGTCAGAAGCTATGGTTGTCAGACTCAAGAAGCTCTAGGGCATGGGATCCCTGCGATAGAATGTAGTATCTCAACATGGCAACAGAATTATGGCTTATCTGCCTGGATGATAATGAGACATAATAGTGGTAGAAACATAGGCACATTAGCATTTTCAGGAAAAAATAGCAGGTGCTTCCACTGAATGAGTCATTCTCTTCAACAACTGCCTAACACTGATGGATTTGCATGAGGACAGAAAAGAGAATGGATGACAAATAGTTCTACAATAAAACAAGACAATAAGTGACAACATGGATTCACTCTCAGATGAGCTCAGTATCTTTGTTGCTCACTTTGACCATCAAAACAATGGAGGAACATTCATGAACTTCCAGTCCCCAGTGACCTTGTGTTTTCAGTATCTGAGGCCAAAGTGAGAGCATCCTTCAGGAGCATCCAGCCCAGAAGCTGTACCTGGTCAAGTTCTAAAGATCTATGCTGATGATCTGGCTGGAACTTCCACCAATATCTTCAACCTCCTGTTGCAAAAGTCAGAGGTACCACCTGCTTCAAGCAGGCTTCAATAATGCCGGTGCCTAAAAAGAATGTGGTAATGTGCCTCAATGACTATTATCCAGTAGCACTTATATTCACTGTGATGAAGTGATTTGAGAGGCTGGTAGTGAAACATATCAACTCCTACCTGAGAAGCAACTTGGATCAGCTCTAATTTGCCTACCATCACAACAGGTCCACAGCATATGCCATTTTGTTGGCTCTTCACTCAACTCTCAAATATCTGGTCAGCAAAGATGCATACACTTTTGTATACTATCAAATCTCCCCTCAGTCTTCTACATTCCAAGTAATAAAGTCCTAACTTATTCAATCTTTCCTTATAACTGAGGTCCTCCAATCCCAGCAACATCCTTGTAAATTTTCTCTGTACTCTTTCAACCTTGTTTACATTTTTCCTGTAGCTAGGTGACGAAAACTGCACCAAATACTCCAAATTAGTCCTCACTAATGTCTTATTCAACTTCAGTACTGTATAATATTCCCCCTCAATACTTCGATTAATGAAGGCCAATATGCCAAAAGATTTCTTTACAACCCTATCTACCTGTGATGCCTTAATGAATTAAGAACCTGTATTCCCAGATCTCTTTGTTCTACAGCATTGTACAGCAGTGCCCTATCATTCACTATGTAAGACCTACTCTGTTTGTCCAACCAAAGTGCAACACCTTGCACTTGTCTGCATTAAATTTCACCTGCCATTTTTCAACCCATTTTTCCAGCTGGTCCAGATCCCGCTCAGTCATGATAAACTTCCTCGCTGTCCAATACACTCCCAATCTTGGTGTCATCCACAAATTTACTGACTGTTAACCATATTATCAATGATCTGGCTGATATCACTGACAAACAACAATGGAATCAGTACTAAGCCCTGTGGCACAACATTAGTCACAGGCCTCCAGTCAGAGAGGTGACCATCTACTACCACTCTCTGGCTTCTCTCACAAACCCAATGTCTAAACCAAATTACTACCTCATCTTGAATGCTGAGCGACTAAACCTTCTTGACCAAACTTCCATGTGGGATCTTGTGAAATGCCTTGCTAAGGTCCACGTAGACAACATCCACTGCCTTGCCTTCATCAAATTTCCTGGTAATTTCCTTGAGAAACTCTATAAAATTGCTTAGATAGGACCTACCACACACAAACTCTTGCTGATTGCCCCTAATCAGTCTATGTCTAGCCAAATACTCATATATCTAGTCCCTTAGAATATCTTCCAATAACTTTCCCTCTACTAAGGTCAGGTACACCAGCCTATAATTTCCTGTCTTATTTTTAAAGCCCTTCTTAAAAAGCAGAACATTAGCTATACTCCAATCCTCCAGTACCTCATCTGTCACTAAGGATGATATAAATATTTCTACTAAGGATGATATAAATATTTCTGCTAAGGCCCCTACATTTTCTGCAGTTTCCTCCCATAGGGTCCATTGGAACGCGTTAATCCACCCTAAGTTGCCTCAAGAAAGCAAGTAACTCCTCTTCTGTAATCTTTTTGAAGCTGATGTTGCTTTGCCTCACCTCTATAGACTCTGTGTCCATCTCCCGAGTAAGTGCACATACAGAAAATTAATTTAAAATCTGCCCCATCTCTTTTGGCTCCATGCATGGATTACTTTTCCTATTTTCCAGAGGACCACTTTTGTCCTTTGCAGTCCTTTTTTTCTTAACAAATCTGTAGAATCCCTTAGGATTCTCCTTCACCTTTCCTGCTCGGGCAACCTCATGCCTCTTTTAGATTCTAGCACGAACAAGAGAAAATCTGCAGATGCTGGAAATACAGCAACACACACAAAATGCTGGAGGAACTCAGTAGGCCAGGCAGCATCTAGGAAAAGAGTAAACAGTTGATGTTTCAGGCAGAGACCCTTCATCAGGACTGGAGAAAAAATGATAAGAAGTCAGAGTAAGAAGGTGGGGGGAGGAAAGTCAGAAGTGCAAGGTGGTAGGAGATAGGTGAAACCAGGACAGGGGAAGGGGTGAAGAGCTGGGAAGTTGATTGGCGAAAGAGATAAAGGGTTGGTGGAATCCTATAAGAGAGGATAGATCATGGAAGAGAAGAAAGGGGTAGGAACACCCGAGGGAGATGATGGGTAGGTGAAGAGGTAAGATGAGAGAGGAAAATGGTAATGGAAATGGTGAAGGGGGGGGGGTGGAGGGAAATATTCATGAAATCAACATCCATGCTATCAGGTTGGAGGCTACCCAGACAGAATACAAGGTGTTGCTCCTCTAACCTGAGTGTGGCCTCATAACGGCAGTAGAGGAGGCCATGACCTAACATGTCAGAATGGAAATGGGAAGTAGAATTAAAATGGATGGCCACTGGGAGGTCCTGCTTTTTCTGGTGGATGGAGCGTAGATGCTCCATGTCTCCCAATTCATGTCGAGTAGATTAGATTTTAGAATATTAGATTCTGGTGGTGGACCTGAGGAGGGCTAAGGCACCGGTGACCCCTGTTTCCATCCAAGGGGTCAGGTGGAAATGGTGGAGGATTACAAATACCTGGGGATGCAAATTGACAATAAACTGGACTGGTCAAAGAACACTGAGGCTGTCTACAAGAAGGATCAGAGCCGTCTCTACTTCCTGAGGAGACTGAGGTCCTTTAACATCTGCCGGATGATGCTGAGGATATTCTACGAGTCTGTAGTGGCCAGTGCTATCAGGTTTGCTATTGCATGCTGCGGCAGTAGGCTGAGGGTAGCAGACACCAACAGAATCAACAAACTCATTTGTAAGGCCTGTGATGCTGTGGGGGTGGAACTGGACTCTCTGACGGTCGTGTCTGAAAAGAGGATGCTGTCCAAGTTGCTTTCCATCTTGGACAATGTCTCCCATCCACTCCATAATGTACTGGCTAGGCATAGGAGTACATTCAGCCAGAGACTCATTCCACCGAAATGTAACACTGAGTGGCATAGGAAGTCATTCCTGCCTGTGGCCATCAAACTTTACAACTCCTCCATTGGAGTGTCAGACACCCTGAGCCAATAGGCTGGTCCTGGACTTATTTCCACGTGGCATAATTTACTTATTATTATTTAATTATTTATGGTTTTATATTGCTATATTTCTACACTATTTTTGGTTGGTGCGACTGTAACAAAACCCAATTGCCCTTGGGATCAATAAAGTATGTCTGTCTGTTATGTTTTTTGGATTTACTGAGTGTGCCCTCAAGAAAACAAATCTCAGGGTCGTAAATGGTTGTATATACAGTATGTACTTTGATAATAAACTTTCAACTTTGAAAAGAGAACAAATGACAATCAAAATAAGACAACAATTTGGATGTTAAGTTGAAGATGCATAGACAATGGTGAGGCTGAATTTGGAATATTATGTACGGTTCTGATCACCTACCTACAGGAAAATCATTGATAAGCCTGAAAAAGTACAGAGAAAACTAACAAGGATGTTGCTGGGACTTGAGGACCTGAGTTAAAGGGAAAGGTTAAATAGGTATAGACGTTTATTTCCCCAAGAGCTTAGAAGAATGAGGGGAGATTTGATGGAGTATACAAAATTATGAGGGCTATAGATAGCATAAATGCAAGGAGCTGCTAGTGGAAGTGGTAGATGCAGGTTCACTTGCAAAATTTAAGAGAAGTTTGGGTAAGTACATAGATCGGAAATTTATAGAGGGTTAGAAAATGGTTGGCAATAGTCATCTGTCCCAATTATGTGCCATAGTGTTCCAAATAAACAATTTCTCCAGTTGTTTGTGTACTTTAAGAGTTGTCCCAAATAAGCGGCTGCCCCGATTAACCGATCACCCAACTAACTGGAATCCACTGTATTTGGTACTGTTCCTCTTAGAAAATGCTTTTTCTCCATTCTCTTTCAGCTGAATTCCTTGTTCTGACAGATTTGAGCTGTGAAATGTTAATACAATTTGAATCATGGCTTCATATTTTATAAAACTTGTAGATGAGCAGCAAGTTCATTTCCTACTTAAGTATTTTTAAGTCAGTAAAGATAGAAAAGTATATTAACAAATGAACAGCAAGGCCACCCCCAATCACAAGAAAATTAAGTGACAGTCACATTTTTTCCCACATCGTGTCCCAACCCAAAATCAAGATGTTTATTCCACACTCCATTTTATTATTAACCAACTCTCAACACATGTCAGTATATTACCCCAATTCCAAATGCTCTAATTTTGTTCAATAATCTCTTTTATAGAACGTTATTAAAAACTTAAACTACACCACATTGACTAACCCTTTTCACAACACTCCTTTATTCTGTTAGTAACAACCTTAACAGATTTCTCAAACATGATTTCTCTTTCATAAATCCATGATTATTCAGTCTAATTCTATAATTATTTTCAGTGGCAACATATACAAAATACTGGAGGTCAGGCAGCATCCATGAAAATGAACAAACTTTCAACGTCTTGGGTCAAAATCATTCTTCAGAACAGAAAAGAAAGAAGGAAAATTCTAGAATAAAAAGGTGGGGGAAGGAAAGGAGATCAGCTAGAAGGTGATAGGTGAAGCAAGGTGGGTGTGAAAGGTAAATGACTGGAGAGGAAGGAATCTGATAGGGCAGGAGAGTGGGTCATAGGAGAAAGGGAAGGAAGAGGAGCACCAGTGGGAAGTGATAGGCAGGTGCGAAGAGGTAAGAGGACAGAGTGGGGAATAGAAGACAAGGGGAGGGGAAGAAACTTTTCTACTGGAAGGAGAAATCAGTATCCATGCCATCAGGTTGTAGGTTAGCTAGACAGAAGGTTGCTCCTCCACCCTGAGAGTTGCCACATTGTGGCACAAGAGAAGGACGTGGGACAACAATTGGAATGGGAATGGGAATTAAAATGTTTGGCTTTAGGTGGATAGAGTGGAGGTGCTCAATGAAGTGCTGTATCGGGAGCACTGGATACATTAGATGACCCCAGCAGATTTGTCACACATGGAAGGACTAATTTGGGAGCCTGAAAAGAGGCGAGAGAGAAGGTGAATGGGCAGGTGTAGCACTTTGGCCACTTGCAGGGAAAAGTACCAGGAGGGAGGTAAGTGGGGAGATATGAATGGACAAGGTAATCATGGAGGGGGGTGGTGGTGGGAGGAGGCAAAGATGTGTTTGTTGGTACAATTCTTTTGGAGATGGCGAAAATTATGGAGAGTGGTGTGTGGAGGTGCAAAGTGTGTGGTTAAGGATAAGAGGAACTCTATCACTGTTTAGGCAGTGGGAAGGTGGGGTGAGCACTTATGTCCATGAAATGGAGGAGATGCAGGTGAGGGCGGCATCAATGGTGGAGGAAGAGAAATCCTATTCTGTGAAGGAGGGAAGGAAAGCTTCATCCTGGGAACAAATGCAGTGGAGACAAAGGAACTGAGAAAGGGGATTAGCATTTTATTTTTTAGGGTGGGAAGAGGTATAGATAAGATAGCCATGGGAATCAATAGGACTGTAAAAGATGTCAGTCAACAGTTTGTCTCCAAGGATGGAGACAAGAGATCAAGAAAGGGGAAGGAGATGTCACAAATGGACCAAGTGCATTTTAAGGGCAGGATTGAAATTGGAGGCAAAGTTGATGAAATTGACAAGCTCAACATGGGTACAAGAAGCAGCACCAATGCAGTCATCAACGAGATGGAGTAAGAGTTCAGGAGCATTACCAGAAGATGCTTGAAACATGGACTGCTCTACACAGCCAACAAAAAGGCAAGCATAGCTAGTGCCCATGCAGGTGGGGGCCCATTATTTTCTGTGCCCTGTTTCCACCTCCTTAATAAAACTCTAACATTTCTTTATTACTGCAGTCAGGCGAACTAGTCTGTTGTTCACCTTTCCCCAACAGTGTAGTCAAATTTGTCACAGTTCAGTCTGAGGGAAGAGTTCTAGAGTCTGAAATTTTGGAAGATAGCAACTACTGTATCAACTATCTGCAATGTCAAATTTGTCACAGTTCAGTCTGAGGGAAGAGTTCTAGAGTCTGAAATTTTGGAAGATAGCAACTACTGTATCAACTATCTGCAATGTCAACTCCTTCAAATCCTTACAATGCAAGTCAAATGACTTATTGCATTTCTGTCCCATTCTGATCTCTAAAACTTATTAAAAAAAGAGCTTTGACTAGCGGCCAATCCAAACAACAGAAGTTGTGAGAGGATAGGACTTCAATCAGGTCCACTGCCCAAGCACAAATGGCAGTAGCAGGTTGCTACAATGATAATGAGCTTTGACCAGTGACTAATCGGCGTTTGTGATTTATTAGCATGAGAAAATTAAAGGAAGGCAGAGTAAGTGCAGTGGCCATCATCACAGCGGTCGTCAACAGAGTGGTGATCTTGAGGTTTTAGCTCTTAGAGGCTGCTGCGAAGAGAAGCTACAGTCAGAGAAAGCAAAGGAAGAAAAGCTCAAGGTTAAGATTTTTTTCTCTTTCTCCTCTTTCTGCTCAGCTAGGATACTAGAGGTGCCAGGCAGGATAGTTGAATGCTCCTCTTGCAAGATGCGGGAAAGCAAGGAGATATCCAGTGTTCCTGACGACTACAACAGTATAGTAGTCATCCAGATGTGCACCTAGTCATCAAGTGCATTTGACTGCAGCTTCCAACAATCCACATTAAGGAGTTTGTGCTGGAACTGGATGAACTTTGGATCATTCATGAGGCTGAGGGGGTAATAGATAGGACATATAGAGAGGTAGTTACACCAAAGGTGCAGGGCACAGTAAAGTGGGTGACAGTCAGGAAGTGGAAAGGGTTAAGGAGCCATGGCAGAGTACCGCTGTGGCCATCCACCTCAACAACAGGTATATCACATTGGATACTGTCAGTGGGGGGCGGGGAAATTACCTAACAGAGGAAAGTTACAATGGTGGGGTCTCTGGCACTGAGTCTGCCTCTATGTCTCAAAAGGGAAGGGGGAAGAAGAAGCATGGTGTGGTGGATAGGGGATTCATTAGTTAGGGGAATGGGCAAAAAGTTAAGTGGGTGAGAATCAGATTCCCAGGTGGTATGTTGCCTCTCAGGTACCAGGGTCTGGAATATCTTGGATCGAGTCCTCAGCATTCTTAAGTGGGAGGGTGAACAGCCAGAAGTCAGTTCCATGTAGGTACCAATGATATGGGGAGGATGAGTGATAAAGTTCTGCAGGAGTTCAGTGAGTTGGGTACTAAGTTAAAGAAAGGGCAGGTCTGCCAGGGTTGTGATTGCAGGATTGCTACCCATGCCACAAGCTGGTGAGGCCAGAACTAGAAAGGCACCACAATTGATTGGAAAAGAACACTGGCAGAGATGACAGTAGAGCTGCAACGGCTAGAATTTCTGGAAGCTATTTGGAAGGCACAGGAAATATACATCCCATAGAAGATGAAATGTTCTAAAGGGGCAAAGTCAAGATGGTGCTAAACAGCGACTCCTTTGCTTGCATCTTCAGAAACAGCTCTATTTCTGTCTTTGATATCTCTTTTTTCCCTTTTCAAGGTTGTCTTGAAGACCTTGACCTGGAGTTACACTCTGACCGTTTTTTTGCGAGAATGGGACCTGCTCTCAGGACCTCATGACCCAAGGATGTGGCCTGGAAGACGAGCAGGCCTTCAGGGTTCTGGGATTTTGTGGCTCTGGGGATGTGGCTGATTCTAGGCTGGTGCCCCTGACTGAAGCATTGTGAGAGAACACGGAACTCTGGGAGCAACGGATTAGTTGCTAGGAGTTGTGTGCCCGGAGAGCTGCACCTTTCTGGCGCTGACTTTCTGGGCACAGAGCTTGGAAAAAGTGACACAGCAGACTTTTAACATCATAAATCAGTTAGTTGTGTGTTATGTCTCCCTTCTCGCCATGAAACAGGGACACCTCCTTTTCCATAATTAGGGAAAGAGAGAGCCAGTGGTATGTCAAATTAACACATGAACAAGTAGTTTTTGGGATACTGCAAGTCTGAGTCTTTATTAATGCTTTGCTGCATGCTTGAGTGCTCAGTGGAGGGTGCTGATGCTTTTTTGAGGGGGAGTTGTGGGGGCTTTGGGGTTCTATGTTTTAACTATCATTCATTCTTAGGAGAACTCTGTTTTCGTGGACGTCTGCGCAGAAAAAAAATTTCAGAATGTATATTGTATACATTTCTGTGACATTAAATGCACCTATCAAAACCTATTGAAAGACGGCACAACTGTGGATAACTGGAAAAGTAAAAGTCAACATAACAGCCAGAGAGAGAGTCTGTAATACAGCAAAAAATAGTGGGAAGTTAGAGGATTCAGAAGCTTTTAAAAAAATATTAGACCACAAGCCATAGGAGCAGATTCAGCGCATCAAATCTGCTTTGTTATTCCATCATGGCTGATCCTGAATCTCATTCAATCTCATACACCTGCCTTCTCGCCATATCCTTTGACTGATCAGGAAATGATCAACTTCCGCCTTAAATATTACCACTTAGCCTCCACCACAGTCTGTGGCAGAGCATTCCATAGATTCACTACTCTCTGACTAAAATAATTCCTCCTTTCTTCTGTTTTAAAAGGTCACCCCTCAATTTTGTTCTTTAGTTCTGGATACTCTCACCAGAGCAAACATCCCCTCCACATCCACCTTATCTAGTCCTTTCAACATTCTGTAGGTCTTAATGAGATCCACACACATTCTTCTAAATTCCAGTGAGTACAGGCCCAAAGCTGCCAAACGCTCTTCATATGTTAACCCCTTCATTCCCAGAATTATCCTTGTGAACCTCCTCTAGACTCTGTCCAAAGAGATACTGGGCCCAACACTGCTAACTATATTCCAAGTGGGGCTTGACTAGTGTCTTATAAAGCTTCAACGTTATCTCATAAAACATAAAACAGAAATTTACAGCACATTACAGGCTCTTCAGCCCACAACGTTGTGCTGACCATGTAGCCTACTCTAAAGACTGCCTAGAATTTCCCTTGCGAATAGCCCTCTATTTTCCTATCTAAGAGATTCTTAAAAGACCCCATTATATCCGTTTCCACCACCACCATCAGCAGTGCATTCCGCACACCCACCACTCTCTGTGTAAAAACTTACACAGGGAGTGACATCCCTCAGAGAAAAACTGACATCCTCTCGGTACCTATTTCCAAGCACCTTAAAACTATGCCCTTGTGTTAGCCATTTCAGTCCTGGGAAAAAGTTTCTGACTGCCTACACAATCAATGCCCCTCATCATCTTATACACCTCTACCAAGTCACCTCTCATCCTCCATCGTTCCAAGGAGAAAAGGCTGAGTACACTCAACCTGAGCCATCTCAGGAGCCATTTCTGCTCTTCAAGACTGCTTTGAGCACACTGACTGGCACTTGTTCAGAGAGGCTGCAACCGATGGCGACTCTACCAACTTAGAGGAGTACATGGCATCAGTGACCAGCTACATCAGCAAGTGCATCAATGACATCACTGTGTCCAAGACCATCACTACACATGCTAACCAGAAGCCATGGATGACAACGGAGGTGCGCGCACTGCTGAGGATCCGTGACCACCTTCAGAGCAGGTGACAAGACAGCCCTAATAACAGTGAGGGCCAATCTGTCCCGGGCCATCAGAGAGGCAAAGCGTGCACACGCTCAGCGAATCCACAGCCCCTTCCAGAACAGCGGTGACACGCAACACATGTGGAAAGGCATTCAGGACATCACCAACTACAGGACAACATCACCTGACTGTGCGAGTGATGCCTCCCTCCGAGGTGCGCTGAACAACTTCTACGCTCGTTTTGAGGCGGAAAATGATGAGGCGGCGAGGAAGTCCACCCTCCTCCAAATGACCAGGTACTGTCTCATCGTGGCCGATGTGAGGAGAACCTTGTGCAGGATCAACCCATGGAAGGCTGCCAGACCACAAAATATTCCTGGCAGAGTACTTAGAGGATGTGCAGATCAGCTAGCAGATGGTCTCACTGACATCTTCAACATCTCCCTGAGCAGCGCCGTTGTTCTAACATGCTTCAAGGCAGCCAGCATCGTCCCCGTGCCGAAGAAGTCTTCAGTGTCCTGCCTCAATGACTACCGTCCCATTGCTCGCACATCCATCATCATGAAGTATTTCGAGAGGATTGTCATGAGGCACATTAAGACCCTGCTGGCCCCTCACTGTACCCCCTGCAGTTCGTGTACTGTCCCAACTGTTCAACAGACAACGCCATTTGCCATCACCCTCTACCTGGCCTTAACCCACCTGGACAAAAAAGACAAGTACATTCATAGACTTCAGTTCAGCATTCAACACAGTCATCCCTCAGAAACTGATTGGAAAGCTGAGCATACTGGGCCTGAACACCTCCCTCTGCAAGTGGATACCAGACATCCTGACTGGGAGACCTCAGTCAGTCCCGATCGGGAGCAGCATCTCCAATATCATCACACTGAGCACGGGGTCCCCCAGGGCTGTGTGCTCAGTCCACTGCTGTTCACTTTGCTGACCCACGACTGTGCTGCAACACACAACTCGAACCACATCATCAAGTTCGCCGATGACACGACCGTGGTGAGGCTCATCAGCAAGAACGATGAGTCAGCATACAGACAGGAGGTACAACGGCTAACGGACTGGTGCAGAGCCAACAACCTGTCTCTGAATGTGAACTAAACAAAAGAGATGGCTGTTGACTTCAGGAGGGCAAGGAGCAACCACTGTCCGCTGAACATCGATGGCTCCTCAGTAGAGATTGTTAAGAGCACCAAACTTCTTGGTGTTCACCTGGCAGAGAATCTCACCTGGTCTCTCAACACCAGCTCCATAGCAAAGAAAGCCCAGTAGTGTCTCTACTTTCTGCGAAGGCTGAGGAAAGTCCATCTCCCACCCCCCCCATCCTCATCACATTCTACAGAGGTTGTATTGAGAGCACCCTGAGCAGCTGCATCACTGCCTGGTTCAGAAATTGCACCTTCTCGGATCGCAAGACCCTGTAGCAGATAGTGAAGTAAGAAAACAGCATCATGAAGGACCCCACACACCCCTCAACAAATTCTTCTCCCTGCTGCCATTTGGTAAAAGGCACCGAAGCATTTGGGCTAGCATGACCAGACTATGTAAGTTTCTTCCCCCAAGCCATTAGACCTCTCAATACCCAGAGTCTGGACTGACACCAATTTACTGCCCTCTACTGTGCCTATTGTCTTGTTTATTATTTATTGTAATGCCTGCATTGTTCTGTTTTGTTTTTATGTAGTTCAGTGTAGTTTTTGTATTGTTTCATGTAGCACCATGGTCCTGAAAAATGTCTTGTTTTTACTGTGTACTGTACCAGCAGTTATGGTTGAAATAACAATAAAAAGTGACTTGACTTGACTTGACTTGACTATTCTCATAAGGTATACCCTGCAATCCAGGCAACATCCATGTAACTCTTCTTTGCACTCTCTCTATAGTATACACATCCTACCTGTAGTGAGGTGACCAGAACTGAACACAGCACTCCAAGACCCCATGGCTCTTTAACTCAATCCCATGGTTGATAAATGCCAACACACCATACGCCTTCTTAACAACACTGTCAACCTGCACAGCAGTTTTGAGTGTCCTATCAACAGACCCCAAGATCTCTCAGATCCTCCACACTGCCAAGAGTCTCATCATTTATATTATATTCTGTCTTCAAACTGCACCTACCAAGATGAACCACTTCACACTTACCTGGGTTGAACTCCATCTGCCACTTCTCAGCTCAGTTCTGCATCCTATCGATGTTCTGCTGAAACCTCTGACAACCCTTCACACTATCCACAACACCTCCAACCTTTGTGTCATCAGCAAACTTACTAATCCACCCTACTACTTCCTCATCCAGGCCATTTATAAAAATCACTAAGAGAAGGGGTCCCAGGACAGATCCCTGGGGCACACCACAGGTGGTCCATGTAGAATACGAACCATCTACAACCACCTTTTGCCTTGCTTTTATATTCTATTCCCCTTGAAATAAATACCAACATTGCATTTACCTTCTTTACCTCAGACTCAACCTGTAAATTAACCCGTGGGAGTCTTGCTCAAGGACTCTCAAGTCCCTCTGCATCTCTGATGTTTGAACCTTCTCCCCATTTAGATAACAGTCTGCACTTTTGTTCCTCTTATCAAAATGTATTATTGTACATTTCCCAACACTGTATTCCATCAGCCACATTTTTAACCAATTCTTCCAATTTGTCTAAGCGCTGCTGCAATCACTTTGCTCCCTCACCACCACCTACCCCTCCGCCTATCTTCGTATCATCTGCAAACTTTACCACAAAGCCATCAATTCCATTATCCAAATCATTGACAAACAATGTGAAAAGTAGTGGTCCCAATACTGACCCCTGAGGAACACCGCTAATTACTGGCAGCCAACCAGAAAAGGTCCGTTTTACTCCCACTCGCTGCCTCCTGCCTGTCAGCCATTCCTCTATCCATGTCAGTGTCTTTCCAGTAACACCATAGGACTTTATCTTGTTAAGCAGCCTCATGTATGGCTTATCAAACGCCTTCTGAAAATCCAAGTAAATGACATCCACTACCTCTCCTTTGTCCACCTTGCTTGGCAAGATTTCCCTTCACAGAAACCATGCTGACTTTGACTTATTTTACCAGTAGTCTCCAAGTACCCTGAAACCTCATCCTTATTAATGGACTCCAACACTTACCCCTCCCACCGAGGTCAGGCTAACTGGCCTATAATTTCTATTCTATGCCTTCCTCCCTTATTAAAGAGTGGAGTGACATTTGCAAATTTCCAGTCCTTCGGGACCATCCCAGGATCAAGTGATTCTTGAAAGATCATAGTCAATGCATATGTTATATCTTCAGCAACCTCTTTCAACACTAGGGGATTTAGTCCATCTGGTCCAGGTGACTTATCCACCTGAAGACCTTTCAGTTTGCCCAGTAGTTTTTCCTTTGTAATAGCAATGGTACTCACTCCTGCTTCCTGACACAGACCTCCGGCGCACTGCTCTCGTCTTCCACAGTGAAGACTGATGCAAAGTACCCATTAAGTTCATCTGCCATTTCTTTGTCCCCCATTACTACCTCATCAGCATCATTTTCCAGAGGTCAAATGTCAACTCTCACCTCTCCTTTACTCTTTACATAACTGAAAAAAATTTTAGTATCCTGCTTTATATTATTGGCTAGTTTTCTGTCATATTTCATCTTTTCCTTTCTTAAAGCTTTTCTCATTGCCTTTTGTTGCATTTTAAAAGCTTCCCAATCATCCAACTTCCCATTCACTTTTGCTGCCTTTATGACCTTTCCCTGGCTTTTATGCATTCCTTAATTTCCTTTGTCAGCCACGGTTGCCTACCCCTGTCATTTGAGAACAAATTCTTCTGTGGGATATTTCTATCCTGTGCCCAACAGAAGGCAACTAAAAAAGTCATTAAGAAGATAAAGATGGAATACAAAAGTAAGCTAGCCAGTAATGTTAAAGAGGATACCGAAAGTTTCTTCAGATACATGAAGTGTAAAAGACAGGCGAGAGGTAGTAATGGAGACAATGAAATGGCGGATGAATTGAATAAGAATTTTGTGTCAATCTTCACTGTAGAAGACACATGCAGTGTGGTGAAGTTCCAGGTGTAAGGGGTCATGAAGTGTGTGAGGTTACCATAACTAGACAGAAGATTCTTGGGAAACTGAAAGGCCTGAAGTACATCACCTAGACCAGATGGTTATAACCCAGGGATCCGAAAGAGGTGGCTGAAGAGATTGTGGAGGCATTAGAAATGACCTTTCAAGAATCACGAGATTCTGGAATGGTTCCAGAGGAATGGAAAATTGCAAATATCATTCTGCTCTTCAAGAAGGGAAAGAGGCAGAAGAAAGGAAACTATAGGCCAGTGAGTCTGACCTCAGTGGTTGGCAAGATAGTTGAGTCGATTATTAAGGATGAGGTGTCAGGGTACTTGTAAGCACATGATAAAATGTGATGTATTCAGCATGGTTTCCTCAAAGGAAAATCTTGCCTGACAAATCTGTTGGAATTCTTCAAAAAATATAACAAGCAGGATAGACAAAGGAGAATCAGTTGATGTTGTTTACTTGGATTTTCAGAAGGCCTTTGACAAGGTGCCACACATGAGGCTGCTTCACAAGCTACTAGCCCATGGTATTACAGAAAAGATGCTAGCATATATAAAGCAGTGGCTGATTGGCAGGAGGCAAAGTGTGGGAAAAAAGGAAGCCTTTTCTGACTGGCTGCTGGTGACTAGTGGTGTTCCATAGGATCGCTATGAAGATAGGTGGAGAGGCAGGTAGTTTTGAGGAAGTAGAGTGGCTACAGAAGGCCAGACAGATTAGGAGAATGGGCAAAGCAAATGGCTGTTGGAATACAGTGGCAGGAAGTATATATGTCATGCAGTTTGGAAGAAGAACTGTAAGGATTGATTATTTTTAGATGGAGGAGAAATACAAAAAAACTGGGATGTAAATGGACTTTGGATTCCCTAAAGATTAATTTGCAGGTTCAGTCTAAGGAAGGAAAGTGCAATGTTAGCATTCATTTCAAGAGGACTAGAATATAACAGCAAGGATGTAATGTTGAGACTTTAGAAAGCACTGGCAATGCCTCACTTGGAGTACTGTGAGGAGTTTTGGGCCCCTTAGCTTAGAATGTATGTGCTGAAACTGGACAGGCTTCAAAGCACGTTCACAAAAATGATTCCAGGATTGAATTGCTTGCCATTTGAAGAGTGTTTGATGGCTCTGGGCCTGTGTTCACTAGAATTCAGAAGAATGAGAGATGACCTTATTGAAAACTATCAAATGGTGAGATGTTTCCTATGATGGGAGAGTCTACAGCCAGAGGACATAGCCTTAGAATAGGAGGGGCATCATTTTAGAATGGAAATGAGGAGGATTTTCTTCAGCTAGTGAGCAGTAAATCTGAGGAACATTGCCACAGGAAGCTTCTTTTTCCTCTAGGACTCTTGTTCTTCAAAACATACAAAAGGCATTTTGTGCCATGAAGACCAACAACGAATACTTGCTAAGGTTTTTCTCTGTCAATATCACAGTCCAAGTCCAAGTCCATAGATCTCTAAATGTAGCTGCACAGATTATTAAAATGGTAAACAAGGCATATGGCATGTTTGCCTTTATTAGTTGAGGTATTAAGTTAAAGAGTAAGTTATGTTGCAGCTTTATAAAACTCTGTCTTGGGCCACATCTGAAGCGCGGCATTGTTGGAAGGACATGGAGGCTTTGGAGAAGGTTGCAGAAGAGGTTTACCAGAAAACTGCCAGATTAATTAGTTAATGCTATAAGGACTAGTTGGACAAAGCAGAGTTGTTTTCACTGGAGCAGTGGAGTCCTAAGGGAAACATGATACATGTTTGTACAATTATGAGAGGCAAAGATAGGGTTGACAGCCAATTGCTTTTTCCCCAGAGTAGAAATGTCTAATTTCAGAGGGACGCATTCAAGTTGAGAAGCGGTAATATTTTTTAAATAAAATGCCGTGGGTGCCTGGAATGCGTTGGCAGGGATGGTGGTGGAGGAAGATATAATAGAGGAGCTTAAAGGCTCTTAGGCACATGAATGCCCATATTACTCCAATCTGTACATGTTATGTAAACAGAAGGGATTAGTTTAGTTAGACAATTGATTACTGCTTTAATTAGTTTGCACAACATCATGGACCAAAGACCTTGCTTCTGTGCTCTGTTATTCTTTTTCCTTCATTTCCTAGATCCATAATGTCATTCTGTATAGGATCCATGTTAAATGTACTTATTCTTATTTTACTTATAAACATATCCATGAAACCTTTGATAATCTATTTTAATGTCACTTGCTAGATTACTCACGTATTCTACTCTCTCTTTCCACTCATGTGACATTGTAATTTCCTCTGGGATCAATAAAGTGTCTATCTATCTATTGATAAAAATGGTTTGATCTTCTGCTAAATTCTGAAATGCTTGTAATCACTGGTTTACTGCTCTTTATTTTTAACTACATTAGAAGTTTTTCCCTGTGGTTTAATATCCTTCTTTAACATACTTTATGGATAGCAAATGGAAAACTTTCATTGATCTTCCGATTGTCATCATTCCAATATGTTAATTTCAAGTTTAATTGTCATTCAACCATACACGAATACCTCTGAATACAGCCAAAGGAAACACTTATTTTGGGGCCAAGCTGCAAAATAGTCTCAATGGTCATACACAGCCCAAAGTGCATATATCACATATAAGATAGCAAGCACATATAAGATATCACTCGCTGTTAGTCTGCACACCGCCTTTGTGCACTGACATCTCTCTGATGCCAGCAGCTGCATGATCCACACTAATTCCAGCTCCTTCAGTTTCCCTGCCAACGAGCAACTTGCAGATGAGGGAGACTTGCAATACTTTAGGTTCTTAATGTCCAGCAATGGCTTGCGATCATAAAAAAAAACTTTAAAAAAAGACAATAACATTTTTGGTGGGCCCTGTGGAAGCCACTGTGTCCGAGAGTGCTGCCAGCTTACTAGAAGATCCCTATTCAATAATCCTAGCTCCAAGACATCACTGCAGGAGTTCCTCTACCCAGTTTAGTTGCTGTAACAAACATCTTCCTTCTATCAAAAGACAGAAATAAAACTTTTAATCATCCTTACAACAGTCACCTCCAATTACAAATTAACGAGTTCATCAAACAAGAACCATGCAATATTTAAGCATGGGTTACTAAGTGGCAAGTAACATTTATGCCAATAGTGTCAGACAATGATCATCTTTAACAAGAAAGTCTAAAAACTCAGCTGGATTAGCCACATAAATAATGTGGCTAGAATTGAAGTTGTGTGTTCTGTAATGACAGAGTCATTTCCTGACACTCCAAAGCTTTTCAATAATCTTCAAAGGCAGGAATGCAATGGCATATTCTCACTGCAGCTCTAACAACTGTTAAGAAGCTTGACAGCATCCAGACAAAACAACTCATTTGATTGATACCCCGTCTGCCACCTTAAATATTAATTCCCTCCACCATCAGTGTAAAGTAGCTCCAATGTGTAACATCTACAGAGTGCACTACAGATAACCACAAAGGCAATTCCAACATCACATTCCAAACCTCTGACCTCTACCACTGAGGACATGGCTTCATGTGTATGGGAAACTCCCACCTGGATGTTCTCCTCCAAGTCGTACATCATCCTGCCTTGGAAATACATCTTGGTTCCTATGTTGCTGCTGGGTCTAAACTCTGGAACTCCCAGCACAGTACACCGTAGAAGTACATTCAGCAGAAATTCAAGAAGACTGCCTACTGCCACCTTCCCAAGGGCAGTTAGGAATGCTCATATTTCAGAAAGTAAATAAATAGGACATCAGAGTAATTCAAGTGTTAACGGTGGACCCAAACAGAGTTCTTGGATATAAACAATAACACAGCAATAATCATTTGGGGCATTGAGTGTAAGATCAGGAATTCATGTTGCAGATGTATAATAGTTTTGTTAAGCCACAGTTGAAGTATTGTCTTTAGTTCTGATCACTCCATTGCAGGAAGAAGGTGGAGAGGAAGTTTACAAAGATGTTGCCTGGAAAAGAAAGTATTCTCTATCATAAGACATTGGATAGTTCAGATCATTTTCTCTGCTGTTTCAGAGGCTGAGGGGTGACTTAATAGAAATTTATAAGATAATGAGAGGCATTGATAGGCTAGACTCTCTTTATCAAGTTCTAGATGCCATAGATTTAAAGAGAGAGGGACATGTGCATGCCAAGTTTTTTTTTAAAACAGAGAATGAGACTGCACATACCTGGAATGTGCTGCCAGGAGCATAGGTGGAAGCAGAATTGATAGTAGTGTTTAAGACATATTTTAGGCAGACACATAAACACAAAGTAAATGGAAGGTTATATGGAATCACATGAAGGCAAATGGGATTAGTTTCAATTGGCATTATGCCAGTACTGAAGGGTCTGAAGGGACTGAAGGGTCTGTTTCTGTGCTGTACTGTTCTATGCTCCACACTCTTACGGTGAACAATCTTGTAAATTCAGATGTCCAATTTACTATTACATTACTGGGCTGCACAGTAGCATGGCCATTAGTGCAATGTTTTACAGCACCACCAATCAGCACAATCAATTCCCACTACTGTCTGTGAGAAGTTAGTACATTCTACCCATGACCACATGGGTTTCTTGCCAAATTCCAAAGATAAATGGGCTAGGGTTAGTGAGTTGTGGCCATGCTACATTTGCTGGAAGCATAGCAACACTAATGGGCTGCCCTTCACATGTCCCATCGAAATATACAATCAAATGCAATGTAAACAGAATCTTTCTCTTTATCTTACTAGAATACATGAAACAATACATCTTAGATATTCTGACGTTTTAAACTGAATCTTCAGTTTGCAGTGCCATCTAATAAATCTCTGTTCATTTAATAATTCATCCTAATGTTATTTAAATTCACTTCAACTTTCAAAGTAAATTTACTGTCCAAGTACAATGCTTATAAAAAGTTTTCACACCCCACCCCTAAAGTTTTCATGTTTTATAGTTTTACAACATTGAATCACGGTGGATTTAATTTAGTTTTATTTGACACTGATCAACAGAAAAAGGCTCTTCTGCATCAAAGTAAAAACAGACCTCTACCAAGTGATCTATATTAATCACAGATATAAAACAAAAAATAATTGATTGCATATGTATTCACTTTCTTCAAGTCAGTATTCAGTAGATGCACTTTTGGCAGCAATTACAGCCTTGAGACTGTGTGGATAGGTCTCTATCAGCTTTGCATATCTACACTGCAATTTTTCCCCATTCTTCTTTACAAAATTGCTTAAGCTCAGTCAGATTGCATGATGATCGTGAGCGAACTGCCCTTTCAAGTCCAGTCACAAATTCTCAATTGATTGAAGTCTGGACTCTGAGTTGGCCACTCAGACCAATAGCTGTGTTGGTTTTAAGCCATTCTTGTGTTGCTTTGGCTTTATGCTTGGGGTCATTGTCTTACTGGAAAACAAGTCACAGTCCTCTTGCAGACTACATCAGCTTTTCCTCCAGGATTTCCCTGTATTTTGCTGCATTCATTTTACCCTCTACCTTCACAACCCTTCCAGGGGCTGTTGCAGTGAAACACTCCCACAGCATGATACAACCATGAAGCTTCATGGTAGAGATGGTGTGGTTTTGATGATGTGCAGTGTTTAGTCTGATGGCCAAACAGCTCTAAGGTCTCCTTGGATCCCCTGTCTCCTTACTTTCTGAATGAGCTGTATATGGGGAACCTTTTCAAATGGTTTCCTGAAATCCATATACACTGTATCCACTGCTCTGCCTTCATCAATGTGTTTTGTTACAACCTCAAATAATTCAATCAGGCTCATAAAGCACAACCTGCCCTGTGAAATACCACCAGAAAATGAATCTCAGGGTAATATATGGTGATATACATAATTTGGTAATAAATTTACTTTGAACTTTGAGATAGGCCAAGGAAGTTAATAGGTATAACTTATAGGTGTTGCTTTTAGGAAAGTCAATTCAAGGTAGGGTTTTTCAGTGAATGGCAGTGTGTGTGGAGTGTTATAAAACAAAGAGACCTTGGTATCGGAGTACATGTTTCACTGATAGACTGGGTGGTCACAGGTAGACTGGGTGGTGAAGGCTTTTAGGCCACAGGCCTTCATCATTTAGGGCACTGTATAAAAATATGAGAGGCCACAGTGAAGCACAGGACTTTAGTGAGGCTGCTCTTCAAGTATTATATTCAATTTTTATAGTACTACTACAGGAATGATGTCACTGAACAGGAAAAGATTTACAAAGTTTTGTCAAAACCTGAGGGACTGAGGTATGATTGGATAGAACTTTATCCCTTAGAGCATGCGAGAATGAGGTGATCTTAAGAAGCATAGATCAGGTAAATGCAGACTCCCCCACCCACTCCCCCAAGTTATGGAATCAAGAAATAGAGGTTAGAGATTATAGGTTCAAGTTGAAAGAGTAAAGATTTAATAAGAACTTGAGAGGCAACTGTTGTTGTACAAAGGGTGGAATCCAGGAGATGCAGGAGCCTTAGGTCCCATACCATCAGGCTCAGGAAGAGTTATTTCTGTACAACTGGTGCGAATATTTCATTTACCAATATTCTGAACTATTTCAATGACCTACAGGGCTCAATACAGCTTATATTCTCAGTATTATTTGCACAGTTTATCTTCTTTTGCCATTATTATTTGCCAGCTTATGTATAGCATTTTTGTAAAATTCTATTGTATTTCTTTTTTCCTAGAAATGTCTGGAAGAAAATGAATTTCAAGGTAGTATATGGGAACCTAAGTACTTTGATAATAAATTTACTTTGAACATTAAAATAGCTTGAATTGGGTATTTTGGTTAGCATGGACCAGTTGGGATGTAGGGCCTGTTTCTGTGGTGTATGACTCTATAATTGAAGAAGTAATAGCTGTTGTCTTTCACAAGTTAAAGCACAGTAGCCAACTTACCATGCCAGTACCTGCATAATTTTCACAATAATCAGATCTGCAAATCAACATCAAGAGATAATGACAGGAAACACGTGGAAATATTGATTTTTCCAGTTCTCTCAGAAAGAACTTGAATAATATCACTGAGTATAATTTGCTGCATGGAGAGAGTTGGGCATTCTACATCCAAGTATGAGAAAGAATCCTCCTTACCCTTTGTTTTCATCCTGACCTAGTGTTTAATCATGCAATTAGATTCAAAGAAGGTTTACTCATCTTCAGTAACTGCACATTGACTTACTGTACTTTCAGGTGTCAAACCAAAGGAATGAATATTAACACTACATGCCTCAGCAGCAATAGCTTCCCACAGCTAGCGTGACTAAATCTGTTCCCATACTGCTTCCATTCCTCCAGTTTGTCCTGTTCTATTATATTTGTCAGTGCTTCCCAGATGCCTTCCTTTTTTAAAAATTATCAGTAGCTTCCCATTCACCATAGGTCATGGGTCTTTTAAATAGCATTGTTTCTATTCTGCCCTCAATCCCTCTTGTCCCAATCACAAAACATTTTCCACCCACTATATTGAACAGACCATCTTCTAAAATTTCTAACACCTTCAAGGTGATTTCATCACCAGATATATTTCCCCCGCCCTTTCAGCATTCCACAGGGATGGTTTGCTCACTGAGTCTCTGGTTCACTTCCATCTCCATCAATGATTACTCTTCTTTTACTTGTAACTCTGCATGTTATAACTGGATTTGTAATGCCCCTTTCTTCCTTTTCCACTTTCCAGGGATCCAAACACTCCCATCAGGAGAAAAATAAATTCGCTTTACTTCCTCTAATGTAGTGGATTACATTTAGTATTCATTGTATGATTATATCTCTATATCTATCTCTATCTACAAATATTGCCTAATCCATTGGGTAGAGTTACTTCAAAATCCCAGAAATTGAAGTGCTTTGTAAGACTTAGTTAAAGCAATTTATTATTCTTTTGTTTGTCGTCATTCATATAGCCTACAATGATCAGCTGAGAGTAATAAATCTCTACTGCCCTGTTTTGCTTCTCTCTTGATGTCTACCCTATCACAGGCAATCCCTTTGATCACCCTGACCCTCCTATTCACTGCAATTTAAAATATTAAATGCTGAACTTTTCCCAATTCTGATCAAAAATCATCAAAGCAAAGCATCAACTGTTTTTCCCCTCAGATATGATGTTTTTTCCCCAACATTTTCTGTTTGACTTCTGGATTTCCAGCATGTGATGCTTTTTCTCTTCTCCAAATCATAACACTATTGCTGGCAACAAAAGCTAATCATCAAGTCACTTTTGATTATTTGGTAGATTACTCAAGGACCAAGCAGAAGTTGAACAAGAAACTTGAAGGATACAAGTTATTTGCAATGGAAGTGGAAATTTGTAAACTGTTGAAAGAGATTTAGGGTCAAATTAAATCCTGGACAGTAAAGAAGTCTAAAGAATCACATGAAAATTTCAGATCTATTCCTGTAGGCTTCCATTAAAGCACAAAGTGAACACCCCCTCCCCATTTCCCACAACACTAAACTGAAACAATCCTGAGAGAAATTATTTGGTTGTTTATTTAGCGATACAGTGCAGAGCAAGCCCTTTGAGCAGCGCTACCCTCGACAACTCCAATTTAACCCTAACCTAATCAAAGTACAATTTTCAATGACCAATCAACCTACTTGGTATGTCTCTAGACTGTGAGAGGAAACTGGAGAACCTGGGGAAAACCCATGCATTTCCCACAGGGAGAACACACTGACTCCTTACAGGGACCATAAATATTGAATTCCGACATCCTGAGTTGTAATAACACTATGCTAACTGTTACAATACCGTGGTGCCCAATATAAGAGACGAACTATTCAAACACGGTCTCTTCAAAGCTTTACTTAAGTAACAAACACTCAAAAGTTTATGAATTATATATAACACTTTTGAGTTTTTAAATACTTAAAATGAAAATGTCTTTCTGATCTCACAATGATACACATTCTCACACCCAGCAAATGCAAAAGTACTGCCATCATGTTTTTTTGAACTCGTTTTGCAGGATGATTGTAACCTTCTGAATTGTTAGTATGTTCTCATTATCTTTTAATAATACCTAATGTACCCATGTTTTAACACTATTCAAAAATACGTATAAAGAAAATAAACATCAGGTTCTGTAAGTGTACCAGGAACAAAGAATTGTGCAGTATTGATCCAGGCTGCTTGTAACTATGCAAATACATTGTATTAAAACCATGGGCAGTAACAGCAGCATGTGTAGTTCATGACTGATGGCAGTCCAAACTATCTGGCCAGCTCCTGCCCAAATGAAAAGGAACTGCATTAAGGCTAGCTGGCAGTAATAGATTTCTGGACCACAGAAAATCTCCTGGAAACAAGGACAAACAATCTGCTAGAAACACTCAGCGGATAGAGAAGCACTGGTTGAAGGAAAGATATCGACAACAGTTTGGGCCGAAACCCTGTATCAGTATACTGGAGTAACAATGCAACACACTTGGGAGATTTTTCCTTTCAACGGTTCAGAGGGGTACGAAAAGATAAAGATGAGATTGTAAAGCAAAATAATACAATTATGGATAAAAGTATCCCTGGGACAACTGCACTTGAGGAAGGGGTAAGATGTCTGATGTAGGAGAGGGCTATGGTTTTCCTTTGGGACCCAGAAATGCACTCCAGATCTTTCTGGCCCATACAGAAACATTTAAAATTGTTAGGAAAAGCTTGTCATGATACTGCTTGCTATTGATCAACACTCAGAAATCTGGGATAAGGTCTGCAAACAACTCTAAACATTGTACTGGCTATTGAATTGACTTTATTTCTCACAGATTTCACATACATGAGGAGTAAAAATCTTTACGTTATGTCTCCACCTGCACGTGCAATGAACAAATTGTAGTACTTTGTAATAAATAGTATGTACAGTAAGATATACAACAGAACAATCAATATAGCTTAGAAATACAATTGTGTCAGCGTGAATTGATCAGTCTGATTGCCTGGTTGAAGAGGTTGTCCCGAAGCCTGTTGGGCCTGGCTTTAGTGCTGCAGTACTGTTTCCCAGATGGTAGCAGTTGGAACAGTTTGTGTTTGGGGTGACTCGGGTCCCCAATGACCTTTTGGGCACTTTTTACGCACCTGTTGCTGTAAATGATCTGAATAGTGGGAAGTTCACATCCACAGATGCGCTAGCCTGTCTGCACCAGAGTCCTGTAATTGAAGGAAGCATAGTTCCCATACCAGTCAGTGATTCAGCCAGTAACGATGCTCTCAATTGTGCCCCTGTAGAAAGTCCTTAGGATTTGGGGACTCATAACAAACTTCTTCAACTGTCTGAGGTGAAAGAGGTGCTGTTATGCTTTTTTCACCACTCAGCCGGAATGTATAGACCAAGTGATGTCCTTGGTGATGTGTATACCAAGGGACTTGAAGCTGTTTGCTCTCTCAACCCCAGATTAATTGATGTCAATAGGGGTGAGCTTGTCTCTGTTCCTCCTGTAGTCCACAACCAGCTCTTTTGTTTTTGCAACATTGAGGGAAAGGTTATTTTCTTGACACCACTATGTCAGGGTGATGACTTTCTCTCTGAGGACTGCACCATTATTATTCGAGATAAGGCATCATCTTACATAATGTATCATCTGTAAATTTAATTAGTAGATTAGAGCTGTGGGTGGCGACACAGTTATGGGTATACAGGAAGTAAAAGGAGGGGGCTTAGGACACAGCCTTGGGAAGCCCCTGTGTTGAGGGTCAGAGGGACAGAGGTGAGTGAACCCACTCTTACCATCTGCTGGTGATTTGACAGGAAGTCCAGGATCCAGCTGCAGGGTGAAGGCCAAGGTCTCTGAGCTTCTTGTCATGCCTGAAGGGGATTATAGTGTTGAATGCTGAACTGTAGTCCAAGAACAGCATTCACACATAAGCATCCTCCTCTCCAAGTGTGCAATGACAGTGTGTAGAGCTGTGGCTATTGCGTCATCTGTTGATCAGTTGTGTCGGTAGATGAATTGTTGGGGGTCCGTTGTGGGTGGTAGCATCCAAATTATGTCATTAGCCTCCAGTATTTAAAGATTAATGCCCTGCTTGCATATTATGGGGAGTCCTCATGTTTCAGAAATACAGCACTGGACACAACTTTATAAAGGAAGGACATGACAGGTAGCCCCAAACTGACACTTCAACATTCCTACTGTGTAAAAATACAGCCTTAATTGTCTTTACAAGACACATTTTTAATTAATTGAATTCAACTTTCATGTCAGTGCAGATGGTAAAACAAAATTAACGGTGGTTTATGGGGACTTCATTTGTCTTTTAAACCGAGGTAGGAAAGGTTGATTTATAAACATCTTGAGTAAAGTGCATACTTCTTAGTACATTTCTAAGGCTTCAATTTTTTTCAGTCTAATCTGTCCTGTTTTTCTTTTCAGGTACACAATTTTTAAAAATCCCATTTCTAATAATTCCCAGATTTTAATACCTCTTCAATTAAAGACCTTGTGGACACCCTACTCCAAGGTTTTACACATTCCAGAACCTAACAGTTTTCTCTGCTCTTCAAATGTGGAATGTACTGATAGATTTGTCTGTATTTACCTTATCTGCTTGGACCATTAAATTAATCTGAACCAAGTGTAAGTTATTTTTTTTAAAGCAAGTCATAAAAATCATAATATTACAGTAAAGTAAAATTATGTCTAGTAGCAATGCACAATTGGCTAGAAGAATTCAGCGGGTCAAGAAGTATCGATTGAATGAAAGATATTGATGACATTTCAGGTCAAAACCCTTCACCAGTAGCAATACAATACATCTAGCTACTTTCCTTTTCCCTGGTTTAGGGGAATTAAGAAAAGACAAGATTGCAAAGTGAAACAATACTTAGTTACCTATGTTAAATAATTCAAAACACCCATTCTTTAAAAGCAAATCCAGAAAAAGCAAGCACTGGAAACAAAAACTCATCAAATAGAAATATAAATCCTGGAGCTCCACACTGTGGTTTGAAAAAGATTATTTTGTTAAGACTACAAATAAATGGTTCTGACAGGATTACACTCAGCAGTCACTTAGTAAGCTACAGGAGTGGAACACTGTGTGGTCTTCTACACTGTAGCCCATCCACTTCAAGGTGCAACGTGCTGTGCATACACATAGAGATGCTGTTTGGCACACCACTGCTATAACGTGTGATTATTTGAGTTACTGTCACCTTCCTGTCAGCTGAATGAGACTGCCCATTCTCCTCTGGCACTTTGCCTACAGAACTGCCACTTGCTGATTTTTTTTTTTGTTTTCACACCTCTCTCCATAAACTCTAGAGATGGCTGTGCATGAAAATCCCAGGAGATGAGCAGTTTCTGAGATACTCAAACCACCTGTCTAGCGCCAACAATCATTCCATAGTCAAAGTCACTTAGATCGCATCTCTTCCCCAGTCTGATATTTGATCTGAACAACAACTGAACCTCTTGACTATGTCTGCAAACTTTTATGCATTAAGTTGCTGCCACATGATTGGCTGATTAAATATTTGCATTAATGAGCAGGTGTTCAAGTGCACCAAATAAAGTGGCCACTGACTGTATATTATTTCTCCTGCCACAAATGATGCCATGGTGTTTTGCCATATCTTCTGTTTATGTTTATACATGTGTAAATAACTCTATGATTATTACTTATGGTCTGTTACGAATGTGCCGCAACTCTGAGGGGCCGAAGGGCACAAAGTCGCCCCCTCCTTTTTGAGAATCGCAAGATCGCTATTAATTCGGGTCTGGGACCCAGGAAATGAGAGAGAATCCACAAGGTTTGGAATGTGTCCTGGTCTCAGCGAAACAAAACCATTGATAACAGCTATTGTCTCTTGGAGATGGAATTGTGTATTGAGTACTGTACTATTCATTGAAGTCCCTCAGGGAATGACCAGAGTGGGCTGGTTGAGGGATTGCATCATCCCAACCTGATTGACATCTGAGACCCCGTGAGTAAGGATAAAAGAGGGTCTGGGGAACAACCCCTTTAGGCGCACCAGGAGAAACGCTAGAAATCCCGTGACAGCGTTTAATAGCGACAGCCGGTGGGGGGCTCGTGTGCGTCCTTCCCTTGCCTGGGATTGGCAGGCTCACCACAGAAGAGCGGCTTAGCTAAAGGAGAGGCCACAAGTGAACGGCCACACCAACGAGACTCCGATGGATCGAAATCATAAAAGGAAAGCCAGCAAGTTTTTCTCCCAAAACTCTCTCTCTCTCCAAGCATTGCAAACCCAGCGGTCCCCAAAGGCTGCAGCCTACATGAACTGAGTGACTTTTATATTTCCATCGGACAATACATTATCCCCTAGACAACAATAGAGCTTATTTCTTATTGATTATTATTATACCCGCGCTTTTAGATTTAGTATTGACAACATATATTATCTGTATATTTGCATTGATATTATTTTTGTGTATTTTTACTAATAAATACTGTTAAAAATAGTATCATCAGACTTCAATGGACCTCTCCATCTTTGCTGGTAAGTGACCCAGTTACGGGGTTCGTTACAGGTCTTACAAAGGGGTAAGCAGATAACTGTGATTTGAGGAACAGAATAATCTGATGGCAGTGGCCTATAAATTTAGAAGTGGCAGCTATGCACACACAAACACAAATTTGTTGATACTTTAAAAAGATCACTGGTACTGATCGTCAGTCTAACGATTCAAAGATACATTTTTTAAAAGGTTACCCACCTCAACCAAATCTATACATCCAATTTCAGTGCCTTTCTATAGAAAATTTATTTTCAAATAAAATGTAAATATGACTATATTTTAATATGGTAGCAGTTGTTATTATAACCTTATTTATTCTCTCTTAAACTGTCCTATTCCCGAGTCAGAAATCATTGCAATCATTTTGCAAGTTATTATTACTTTCAATTTGCAGTACATATAAAGTTAATTTCATATGTGTTATTTAGACATGGTTAGAAAGTCTAGTTGATTTCTAAGCAACAGGTACTATGGTGAAACAATACCTAAAGGTAAGGATGAGAAGACCAAAGCTGGAGTTTGTTCCATTATTTAAAATAAATGGAAAATCAAACAACAGATGTTTCCCAGCACTTGCACAGAGGTTCTACTATGTGATTGATCAAAGAATAAATGTCATTATGGAAGAACAAAAAAATGAAACAATGCATCCTAAAACCTGCAGAACTAATAGTGTGGAAATTCATATACACCCAGCGTCAGGGCATACAACTCATAAAATTGATCCCAAAATCTGATCTTTAATAATGGAGAGGCAATACTTTGCACCTCTAGATGAAGCCACCAAAGTTAAATGGCAAATTTGGATCTTATATATTTCTGATAATTCATGAGAAATTGGGTAAAGAGGAAGGAAACAAATACTTTAGTCCTCCAACTTCAGATAAAGAGTCATAAAAAGATCCTCAAACATTTCTTAACCTTGATTGCTTCCTAGAAAAATAGCAGGAAGCAAATAATTGTGCTACTTGGAAGAGGAAGAGAGGAAACAGGGAAAAATAAACAAATTCAAACATAAAACATGATTTTAACAAGCACTAAAAGTCAATGTACTTTATCAAAAGGTAAATCTGACACGTTTACTAGAGTGTCTAACTAATGAGGGAACAGATTTGACAGCATGAGACAGAAATATGAATTATCAAAAAGTGCCACACAAACTAAGCGTTCATAAGGTTAGAGGTTACATAATAATACAGAAAAAGAACTGAGGTACAAAAGACAGGGTGGAGTAAACAATTGTTTTCTCTTTGGCAAAATGTTACTCGTGGAGTGTCACAGATACCTTTACTGAATCTTTGGCTATTCACAATTCCCCATACTCTTGTCACTGATAAAAACACACAGCTTCCAAGTCTGCTGATAATACAAAACTGGCAGAAAAATAAGATGCAATAAAGTCATACAGTGTATGCAAAGGATTGAATTTCATTTCCAATAGTTCCATAAGTTTTAACATATATATGTTCAAAGATAATTTTTATCTTCAAATAATTTTTATGACATTTATAGAAAAACAGCCCCTCCAGTTTACCTTCAATATATACAACAATTCAGTTTCCATAGCTCACAGGGTAAGAGGATTTCAAAATTTATGCCCCTCAGAGAGGAACTTTCTCCTTAACTCCATCTTGAGAGGGCTCACCTTATTAGATTCTCAATCAAGGGGAATCACTGTCACATAAATTACCTTGTCAGGCCCCCTCAGAATTATTTATGTTTCTGTACCTCCTAAACTGCAGTAAATATAGTCCACCTGAGCAACCTTTCCTTAAAAGATGCCTCTTCATGCCAGGAATCGATCTACTTAACCATCTCTAAATGTTTCCATTATAAGCTAGTAAGCTAGTGTTCTGCCGTTCCTGAGAAAACTCCAGGAGAGAGATGCGAGCACGAGTTACCATGAGGAGAAGCTCACAGTCAAGACAAGGGGCCATGATCAACTACAGTTCTCACCGTTTAAAGCATCAAAGGAAGATTGAAACATCAAGGCAAATGCGGAGGAGAGCAGGCAGTTCTCGGAGAGGCCACTGGTCCATGTCACTTTCCTTGGAGGAGCTGCTGGGTTCCAATATATATTCTGCATATATACTTTGATAATAAAATGAACCTTTGAACATTTAATGGTGGAAAGCGTTGTGTCTGTGAAAGGACTGTCTGAATCTGTGCATTGGAGGCTCCTTTCCAGGCTGTGATGCAACCAGTCAGAAGCTTTCCAGAATACATCCATAGAAATTTGCAAGCATCTGTGACATACCAAATCTCCTCAAACTCTTCATGAGTAGATCTGCTGGTGTGCCTTCTTGGTGATTACATCAATGTGTTGCACCCAGAACCGATCCTCTGAGATATTGACACTCAGGAACTTGAAGCTGCTCACCTTTTCCACCAATGACTCATCAATGAGGACCTGTGCATGTTCTCTCAACTTCCACTTCCTGAAGTCCACAGTCAATTCCTTGGTCTTGCTGACGTTGAGTGAGAGGTTGTTATTGGGACACCACTCAACCAGCTGATCTATCCCACTCCTGTACAACTCCTTGTTGCTATCTGAGATTCCTCCAACAACACTAGCATTATCAGTGAATTTACAGATGGCATTTGAGTTGTGCCTAGCTACACAGTCATGAGCATAAAAGACTAGAGCAGTGGGCTGAGCACACATGACAGAAGAGCACTTATACTGATTTTCAGCAAGGAGGAGTTACTGCTACTGATTCACACGGACTCTGATCTTTTGATAAGGAAGTCAAGAATCCAATTGAGAATGGAGTTACTGAGTTACAATTTTTGAAGTTACTAATTAGTACTGATGGGATAATGGTTTTGAATGCAGATTTGTAATTGATAAACAACACTAAACACACGTTTTGCTGATAAACATATCTGAAATGTTTCAGTGTAAGTAGATCCTCCTTAAATGAGACCAAACAAATGATGTACACAGACTTCAAACTTAATTATTCTTATACTCATTTCCTTTTGTTTTAATGGATAACTTCCCTTTTGTCTTCCTAGTTAGGTATTGTACCAACATAAATGTCATACATTCTTCCTCGATTAAGGAGACCAAATGTGAACATAGTAGTTCCGAATATAGTCACAAATCCCACTGTTCAGTAGTATTCTGAAGTCTCTCAAAAAGCAACCATATTCAGCTTTTTCTATTTTATTCAGAAAAAAATGGATTGCCTTATATTTTCTCACATTAAGTTCTATCTGCTAATTCTTTACTAACTTGTCTTATCTATATGTCTTTGCAAGTTCATTGCATCTGCCTCACAACTTGCTTTTCTACCTATGTTACTATTGTCACAGATCTTTCTACTGTTTCTTTCAAATAACATTATAAATTGTAAATAACTGAGAAGCTAGTAACAATTCACGTGCCATTCTATTATTCGCATCTTATGAAGCTGAAAACACAAAGTGCTGAAGGAACTCAGCAGGCTAGGCAGCATCTATGGAAAAGAGTACAGTTGGGATTTCAGTCCGAGACCCTTCCTGTGTTTTCTGTGTGTTGCTTGGATTTCCAGCACCTGCAGATTTTCTTTTGTTCAAGTTGAAAATAACCCATTTATCCCAATGATTACTTGGCCTGTACTCTATTCTAATACATACTCCCAACGGCACAAACTCTTGTGCAGTAACCTTTTATGTGGCAACTCATTGAATGGATTCTGTAAATCCAAAAATGTCCTGTCTTCTAGTTCTCCTTTATCTTCCATACTATTACACCCTTGAAGAATTCTAACAAACTTAACAAAATTTCCCCTTCATTGCAATCACTGCTTATTTCTATCATGATTTTCTAAATGTTCTACTACTACTTCCTTATAATAGATTTCAGCAATTTCTCAATAACAGGCTGCGAGCTAATTAATATATTATTTCCTGGGTTCTTTCTCCTTCTTTTCTAGAAAAAGGCAGTTACATTTTAGCAGTAATTCACAAGGACCTAACCAGAAGTTGGGGATAAATGCATGATAAATGGGGATAAACCATGATAAATGCATCTACCATCTCTTTTAAAACCTGTAAATTCAGCCCATTGTTTGCTCAGGAACTTACGCTTTGTGATAGTTTAACTTTCATCCTTCCTCTGTCTTGCATTTCCTACTATTATTGGGGAGCTTTTAGCGTCTATTTCTGTGAAGACAGATAAAAATTTGTTAAAAGCCTCTGGTATTTTCTTATTTTTCCATTATTACTTTCCTAGACTCATCATCTGAGGAACAATATTTACCTTGATTGTTTTTCTTTAAAGACATTCATAGTGTTTTTATTCAGAATTGAAAATTTTGAAATTCTCCTTCTCATTTGGAGGTGGGGGTGGGATGTGGATGCCCTGTGGAAACAAGGCTGAAACTGACTGACTTTTGAGCACTTTGGGGAATCAAGGAACATAGGACCAAATAAAAAGTGGAGCTGACATACAGAATTAGATTTTATCTTGAACTATCAGCGAGTTTGGATTCCATATGGTGCTCCCATTCCACCCTCCCACAGTCACCACTAGAATCCCAAACTATTGTCAATCTGCTTACATTGCCCTTTTCAGTAACCTTCTCTCATAAGCGAATGCTCAACATCTTGTTTTATTATGTTTTGCTCTTTAAGAGCTGTCAACAAGAACTATAGAATGGCAACGAGAGGCTACTAGTTCTTAGACCACTGTAGAACTGGCTAAGAAAATCAAAGATTGCACTCTGTTTGCATCAGCTGGCTTTTCTAGAAGTTCCCAAATAGGCTTTGGAACCTTCTTTTTAAAAAGTACATACAAATAGTCATTTGGGTTGTCACCCAAAGAAAGAGCAAATATGGTACAGCCAGGCAGAGAAAACTGAATCTAGACAATGCGTGTACCCAGCTCTGCATTACACACATTTTAAATCAAATCAAAACAAAACATTGCAACATGCACCCCTCTGTGTCCAAATCAGTTTTGATGAACATGGCCTATTCCATTCACCTGGAAGGCAGACAAAGTTTCATCATGTAGGTTGTAAGGCATGTAAAAAGGGCAAAGTTACAATAATAATGGAGATTTCAATATGCATGCAGATTGGGAAAGTCAGGTTGGTGCTGGACAGAATTTAGAGAATACCTACAAGATGGCTTTTTAGAGCAGCTTGTGGTTAAGCTCACTAGGGAAAAGGCAGTTTTGGATTAGGTGTTGTGTAATGAACCAGATGTGATTAGGGAGGTTGACGTAAAGGAACCACAGTTTTGAACAGTTTTGTACCTCTTATCTTAGAAAGGGTATGCTGAAACTGGAAAGGGTACAAAGGAGGTTCACAAAAGTTGCAACTTATCACATAGTGAAAGCCCTTAATAGAGTAGATGTGAAGAGGATATCTCCTATGTTGGGAGAGTCTAAGTCCAGAGGACACAGCCTCAGAATAGACCTTTTAGAACAAAGATGAAGGAGAATTTCTTTAGTCAGAGAATGGAGAACCTGTGGAATTCTTTTCCACAGGCAGCTACGGAGGCCAAGTCTTTATCCATATTTAAGGCAGAGGTTGACAGATTCTTGATTGGTCAGGGCATGAAGGGATACAGGGAGGAAGGCAAGAGATTGGGGCTGAGAGGAAAATTGGATCAGCATGGCAGAGAAATGGCAGAGCAAACTCGATGGGCTAAATGGCCTAATTCTGCTCCTTATGCAACCCTTAGGAGCACAAAATGCAGAAGTCAGAGGTGTAAATGGACTAGGGGGTTCTTGTGAAGGCTTCCCTAAAGGTTAACTTGCAGGTTGAGTCAGTGGTAAGGAAGGCAAATGCAATGTTAGCATTTATTTTGAGAGGATCAGAATATAAAGGCAAGGATGTAATGCTGAGGCTTTTTAAGGCTTTGGTCAGACTAGAGTTGGTGTATTGTGAGCAGTTTTAGGCCCCTTATTGAAGAAAGGATGTTCATTGGACCAAAGGAATTCACAAGAATGATCGCAGGAATGAAAGGGTGTGAGAAGCATTTGATGACTCTGGGCCTGGCAGTTTAGAAAAATGAGGGGGGGGGGGGTAACTCATTGAAACCTATTAAATGTTGAAAGGCCTAGATTCCTATACAGGACATGTCCTATAGTGGGGCTATCTAGGACTAAAGGGTACAGCCTCAAAAAAATGACATTTCTTTTGAACAGAAATGAGGAGGAATTTCTTTTGCCAGAAAGTAGTGAATCTGTGGAATTCATTGCCAAAGGATTGCTGTGGAGGTCAAAGTTCAAAGTAAAATTTGTTATCTGAGTACATACTGTATACTTACAGTATACTTTTTCTGCAGGCATACCTACCAAATCTATAGAGCAGTAACTGTAAACAGGATCTGTAATCTATAAATTGTGCAAATGCAGATAATAAATAAAAAGCAATAAATAACTGGCATGAAATAACAAGATAAAAGAGTCCTTAAATGAGTGTAGTTATTTCCTTTTGTTTGAGAGCTTGATGGTTGAGGGGTAGTAACTGTTCTTAAACCTGGTGGTGCGAGTCCTGAGGCACCTGTAACCTTCTACCTGATGGCAGCAGTGAAAAGAAGAGCATGGCCTGGGTGGTGAAGGTCAGGTCATGGAGCATATTTAAAGTGGAGGATATGTTTTTAATTATTAAGGGCGTCAAAGGTTACTGGAAGAAGCCAGAAGGATGGACATTGATTGTCAGTGTTTATGTGTAGTTATTCACTGATTCCATTGGGTTTCTTTGTAAGAAAATGAATCTCAGGATAGTACAGACATACACGTAATTGGATCATAAATTTACTTGAGTGGTGAGTCTTCTAGCTGGCTACTAGATTTTGGGGAGAGAAGAGGCGAGTTATTCACCCAGAGGGAGAAGGAGGGGGTGAGGTAGCTTTGTTCTTGAACATGGCAAAACTATTTACCTGCAGGTCCTGGATACGGGCAGTTGAGGGTTCCACCCGATCTGACTGCCGGATAGTTTTCCGGGGGTATGTTTGTGACCAGGTACCCCTGGAAAAGGAAGGAGTACACGGCGACAATGGGCACCATTGAAGCGTTCGGGCATTTGACGCCAAACAAATACATCCTGGTGTTTAGTTATTGTAGTTTATAGTGACTTGTGATATTGTAATACTTAGAATAAAGTAGCCTTTGTAAAAAGAAAACACACCGACTGCAGAGGAGTCATCGTAAGTAAGTAGCAGTGAAGTAAGGAAGTGAACATGGTTAAAGTCAGTACCCCCGGCAGAAGGCACTCTCTACAGCAAACCAATTAAATGAAAGGACACGAGTCACCCGCCAGTACTCGCCTGATCAAGCCCTGTGAGGCGTTGACAATCGGTCCCTGGGAACCGGTGGCGGAGGTTTGTTCGCAAAACTATTTGAAGCGGGCCCTCGCCCGGCGTCCTCCCAGTGCCGGCGGCTGCGCAAGGCGACAACCGGACAAACGATCACCTTGGCAACCGGGCTCAGCGTCCTCCCGATGATGGCGGCTGCGCGAGGCGACAACCGGACAAACGATCACCTTGGCAACCGGGCTCAGCGTCCTCCCGATGATGGCGGCTGCCTCAGAGGACAACCGCACTAACGATCTCCCTAGCAACCGCGGCGGGGCGTTTCGCTGTAGGCCCGCTTCTCTCCACCGCTCTTCAAATGACATCGGCTCATGCTCTGAGCGCTTCCCAACTTGTACCTCGCACTATTAGCATGCGACAATTCCTGGACATTGGCCGTTGGAATAGAAATCACTGTGAAACCCTTCTTGATTTAACTCTCTACTCGTTCAATAGGCCACATTTGCACACAGCTCGGTGATAGCTTGGGTCTGATGGTAAATGTGACTATAGTACGCTTCCTCGACTTATATCCCAGGTATGTTTCCATCCACTTACCTTGTCGGGAATTCTGAGGTGGTCTCTTTCTCTGATTCCCTAGTATCTTGCATTCTGTCGGGTACTTCACGTTCCATCCAGCCTGCTCCAGAAAGCAAGACCTTATCATTTAGATCAAATTTTCTCATCGAGATTTCTTCCATCATATATTAAATTAAGGAGTTGATCATTGCTGACCGCTATCGTTCTTTAACTTTCTCTCCAGATAAACTCGCACACCTGCACTCAAAGCCAGCCTCTCAAATTTGCAAACTCACAGGTCCCTCTGCTCCTGTGTTACTAATAAGGTCATTTCCTTCTTTGTTTTGCACTCACAATGAAGTTACTCTTCTGGCAACAATGAAGTTGCCAGAAATTACTCTTTTCACAGATAACTTCAGAACAGCAGTGCTTCTAGAACTTCCTGTGTTTATCACTGCCATCTGCTAATTTTCTGTCAGTCTGTATTACTCTGTCCTGCTTATTAAACTACCACATCTTTTGTGTGAATTTAAAGGAAACTCTGCCCTATTCTCTCAGATGCAAAGCATTTGTATGTTATATATAATATAAATAGTCTAAAATCCAGTATTGCTAGTTCTGAACCCATGGAAACTCTATTGTGCATTTCTCTTCAGTCTGAAAAAAACTTTTACTTGAAATACAAAACAAAAACTACAGAGAAGAGAAAATCTGCAGCTGCTGGAAATCAAAGTACTGGAGGAACTTGGCAGGCCAAGCAACATCTATAGAAAAGAGTAAACAGTCGACGTTCAACCCAAGACCCTTCATCAAGACTTCATCTAAACTACAGACACTAGAAATTATAAGATAAAAATAGCAAATGCTGGAATTATTTAGCAGATCAGATGGCATCCTTGGAAAAATGAAAAGTAGAGTTAATGTCACCCATTGTCAGTACTGGCCATTTATCAGACCAATCAGGCTGATATCTGAACTTTTTTAAGGCCTAAAGATACCAATGTGAAATATTGAAGATGAGCTTCTTGAAGTGGAGGTAGAAGTCAAACATAAGGAGGTAAAGATGGGAATGGGACGGATAATTAAACTGGCAAGCAATTGCGGCTCATTAACAACAGAACAGAAATGTTTTGCAGCCACTCAAACTGTGGTATTTCCATTGTAGAGGAAACTACTGTACATTGTTTTAAACCAAGTCGTGCACTGGATTGAGGTGTTCTGCAAAGCTTTCACTCAATTTCCCTGATGCAGAGGAGACTGTATGAATGCAGTACGTTAAATTAGAAGAAATTGGAATGAATCATTCCTTAACTTAGAAAGAGTGTTTGAAACCCTGGTATAATGCAGGAACTGGTTCTTTGGCCCACAATGTTGCACTGAATCAATTAAACCAAATTATGCCTAATTACATTAATCCCTTTTGCCTGCACATAGCTAAGATCTCTGCATTTCCTGCATATTCATTTGCCTATCTAAGGGCCACTTAAATATCTCTATTGTATCTGCTCCCATCGCCACTCCTGGCAACATATTCTAGGCAACCAACACACTCTTGTATTTAAAAAAATTACCCCATACATCTCCTTCAAAATTTCTCCTCCATCTTAAATGCATGGCCTCTAGTATTAGCCATTTCATCTTTGAAAAATTATATCCATTGTTTGTCTATGCCTGTCATAATTTTATAAACTTCTTTCAGGTTTCTCCTCAACTTCCACCACTTCTGTTGAACAACCCTAGTTTGTCCCGTCCCTCCTTATAACTCCTACCCTCTAATCCAGGCAGTGCTCTAGTAAACCTCTTCTGCATCCTCTCCAAAGCCTCCACCTTCTCAAAATTAGAATCATAGTCATAGAAAAGTACAGTACAGAAATAGGACCTTTGGCCCATCCAGTTCATGCTGAACCATTTAAACTGCCTACTTCCTGCAAGCATTTACCCAATCTATACCACTCATTATTTTGTATACCTCTGTTAAATCACCTCTCAATCTTCTAAGTTCCAAGGAATAAAGTCCTAACCTATTCAATCTTTCCTTATAACTTAAGTCCTCCAGACCTAGCAACATCCTCATAAATTTTCTCTGTACTCTTTCAACCATGTTTACATCTTTCCTGCAGGTATGTAACCAAAACTGCACACTCTACTCCAAGTTAGGCCTCACTAATATCTTACACAACTTCAACATAACATCCCATCTCCTGCACTTCGTGTTATGATTTATGATGGCCAATGTGGCAAAAGCTTTCTTTATGACTATCCAACTGTGACACCACTTTCGATGAATTATGAACCTGTATTCCCAGATTACCATTCACTGTTAAGACCTACCATGGTTAGCCCTATCAAAGAACAACACCTCACACTTGTCTGCATTAAATTCCGTCTGTCATTTTTCAATTAACTTTGCCAGCTGGTTCATATCCTGCTGTAAGTCATGATAGTCTTCCTCACTGTCCACTACACCCAAAGTCTTGGTGTCATCCCCATATTTGCTGATCCAGTTAACCACATTGTCATCCAGATCATTGATGACAAACAACAACAACAGCTGCAGCACTCTGCTAGTCACAGGCCTCCAGTCAGAGAGGCAACCATCTACTAGCCAATGTCTAATCCAATTTTCTACCTCATCTTGAATACTGGCAACTGAACCTTTCTTGACCAACCAAGAGGGACCTTGTCAAATGCCTTGCTAAAGTCCATGTAGACAGCATGTACTTCCATCTGGAATTGAATGCAATATTCCAGATGCTGCCTAACTAGAGTTATATAAAAGTGCAGCATAAGTTCCTGACTCTTGAACTCAATGTCTTGACTAATAAAGGCAAATATGCCATGTTAATGATCTGTACCAATTGCACAAGGTTTATCTGACCACAAATTGAACAAATTAGTTGAAGGTAAGTAATTAAAGACTGCCTCACACATTTCATTGAATTACTAATATAAAAAAATAGTAGGATCATGCAAAAAGTTGAAGATAGGATTAGAAGACATGACAACACACAATATGCTGCCATATTAGCGCTTTCCTTAACTATTGTAAAATGTGGAGGGTTAGGTGAACATCCTCCATACTCATCTGGTCTGTTTCACATATCACTTTGTTTCTGATTTAAGCAACCTCTCAGCTTTGAAGTTGTCTTCCTATCTCTCCATGGTATTTTTTGGTCCTTTTTTCTAAGTCCTAAGGTTGACTATTTAATAGATCTACAATTGGTAGATGCCTCATCCATCAAGGCCCTAAGATTTTGTTTGTTAAACATCCTTTATTTCTTCTTCCTCTTTAAAAAGTCCTTTAAAATGTAGATCTTTGATAGATTACAATAGAAGACTATGAGCACACCTTAAGTAGTAGAGGAGGTACCTAATAAAGTGGCCACTATAGTTTTTAAGTGTCCCAACACATTATTCCCATTTTATGTGGAATTTGGATCAGTTATTATTTTTGAAAATACAAATGAGCTGGGGCAATATATTCTGGAGGACTAAATGATCCTAAATAATGGTAAATGCAACTAATGCTTCAGTGGTACACACCTAGATTAAAACATTCAAAGTTCAAAGTAAATTTATTGTCAAAGTACATATATGCCACCATATACCACCCTGAAATTCATTTTCTTGTGGGAATATTCAATAAATCCATAATAGAATAATAACCGTAGTAGAATCAATGAAAGACCACACCAACTTGTGCATTCAACCAGTGTGCAAAAACAACAAATTGCACAAATGCAAAAATAAATAAGTAATAAACAATAAATATTCAGAACATGAGATGAAGAACCTTTGCAAGTGAGTCCATAGGTTATAGCAGGGGGCTGAGCATATAGCCTCATGGTGCACTTGTGCTGATGGAGCACTGACAATGTGGAACTTTGAAGCCATTAGCCAGCAACAATGCTCATGTGTACAGCTTTTACTCCATAAACGCGCAACAAAAAAAATTTAAAACTCCAACATCACTCACATTTGCCAATGAAACTAAATAATTGAACCTTTTGATGTTATAGTCATTAGTCTTTCAAATTAGAGATCTAATTGATATAAAGTTAAAATCTGACCTGAACTTGACCTACTTTAATTTTTGCTTTACCAGTTTCAACAAGTCATGACAAAATCACTATTAGTAGGGAACAAAATAAAGTGGAGTGCAGAGACTATGGCATCATCAGTGGACTAACTTGAGTGGTAAGTGAACTGGAAAAGCTCCAATGTAACAGGAAGACGAAATTTAGAACCAGCTGCTTAAAGCTCTTCATTGAGACAGGTTACTGTCGCCCAAGGATGGTGCTGCTGCCTTGAAGCCTGAGGAGACAGTTCTAGAGAGATGTTGAAGATGTATAGTTAGAACCTCAGTTAACTGGGTAGCACAGTCCCAGAGCACCCAGTCAGGTACATTATCAAGCCCTGCAGCTTTACATGAGTTGACCCTGGTTAGGGTCTTCCTCATGTTAGCTGCAGCCAGCCAGTCTGTCTGCTCCTCGATGGGGTGATGGGAGGAGGGGAGGCCTTCTCATTAGCACATCGTTCCGTCAATCAAACAGAGTGTAAAGGATATTCAGCCAATCAGGAAGAGAAGTGCCACTGTCATTGCCATGCAGGATAGACTTGTCATCTCTTATGACTTGAATGCCTTGCCACATGTGCCTCATGTCTCCCTTGTCACAAAAATGGCTGTATATTCTGTGAATAGTCCTGTACTGCCTTCCTGATGGTGCAAGGAAGTGCAGCTCTTGCTGATCTGAGAGCTGTCTTTTACCCCAATCTGAAAGCAGAATCCTGATCTCTCAGACATGCATAGACCTATGCTTTTAGCCATGGCTTCTGATTTGCCCTCACATAGATGTGTTTTACAACAGACATTCTCAACTATGTACTTGTACGCAAAGTCTCACTGTTTAGTAACACTCTGTAAGGCCCTGTAATTCATTTTGTGTTTCCCGTGCTTTGTAAGCACAGCTCTTTGCATTTGCTTGAATTAAATTCCATCAGCCATTTCCTTATCCAACTTCCCAGTTCATCTAGATCCTTCTGCAAGGCCTGTTGTTATAAGACTACTGAATGGACTCTTGGCCTCACAATCTACCTTATTATGATCATACACGTCATCTTTTACCTGCACTGCACTTTCTCTGTAGCTTTTACACTTTATTCTCTATTATTATTGTTTTACTTTGTTCTACCAAAGTAATGATTTGAACAGTATGCTTTTCACTGTATCTTAGTACATCTAACAATAAATATCCAATAAACCAATTTTGATGTCATCTGCAAACTTACTGGTCATGCTACCTGTATTCTTTTCCAAATCTTTAATGTGTATGATGAACAATAAGGACACAGCACTGATCCTTGCGACACATCGCTGGCCACAAGCTTCCAGTATGAAAAACAACCCTCTACAACCACCAAGCCAATTTTGTACCCAACTTTCTTTTTTATCCCAATTCCCATGTATTCTAACCTTCTGGACCAGCCTACCACATGGGACATTGTCAAAGGTCTTGCTAAAGTCCATGTAAACAGCTGAGCTCTTCTACTGATTGAGAGTGGATTTTAGTGGACCTATTTCATGCACATTTTTGTTTGAACTAATTGGAAATGTTTTGTCAAATTAAAGATACACATGCACAAAATGTTTCTTCAAGTGACCTCATTCTTATCAAATGTGTACATGTATAACATTTAAAACAGTTTCTTACTGCTTTTCACAAAATCAGTTGACCACTATATCCACATCAGCTACACCTCCGCAGCCCCTCCACAGCCTTCAACCTACCCCCACCTCTGCATTGCCACTTTACGTTTACACTCCACACCTCATAGCTACACTGACATAGTCACTGTGTTTTCATATGCCCTGCTGCTACCTTGGAGAGTTCCTCTAGCTGAGTCACTTTATCACTTTATCATTCCCTGTCACAGCCACCTTATGTTCAGGTACTCCTGCACCCCTTATGTATATACAATCAGTCTATGTACATACATTAATCTTATACATAAATAAGATAATATACACAGCCATATTCAATAGTTACTTATACAATGTGTTTTATAGGATTGCTTTTCTATTAATTGTGTTTTTTTAATGCTGCATCGAATCATCGGAGTGGCAATCATTTTGTTCTCCCTTACACTTGTGTACTGAAGAATGACAATAAACAATCCTGAATCTTGAATTTTTAATCAGGTTGAATTTTACCTTCATTGTGAATTTCTACTCAATTTTTCTACTCAATTTCTACTCAATCCAGTCCCTTAGCCTGGTTCTTGAAATTCAGTCTGTTAATTCTTTCAAGAAAACTTAGCCAACGTTTTCACTGGCACTTGTTCTGACATATCTATGAAATTACCAAATTATTGAAATATTTTTTAAACTGCATATCCTGGAAAACTGAGAAATAAAAAACTAAATACAGGAAGCACTCAGCATCTGAGAAATGGAAACCAGAACTACCATTTTCTTCAGAGTCCCTTCATCAGAACATGTGGAAAATACATCTGCAAATCAACATTATATTAAGTTTTGTCTCTGTTCTCTATCCATGGGTGCTCTCTGGCCTCTTGAGTGTTTCTATCATTTTCTATTTTGTCAATATTCCTCTACCCATCAAAAGCTTCCAACCACCATAACCAGCTCCTGCTCTCCTTCCCACCAAACACAGAACTTTGATGTCTTCGTGACTTTGACCACAAGCACAGTAAGGATGTGGATGTGACAGTAAGGATGTGGATGTGGATTCTAAACCCATCTTCAGGAGTGAAGAATTGAGTGGCACATTTTTGACAAAGGATATACTGTTTGGTCAATTGCACTCAAGGTAATTGAAGTTTTATGTGGAAGTACCCTGGTTCTGAGCCATTTCAGTGCATTTTAATGGAAGCATTACCATTTCTAGCACATACCTGTATGTACATGCAACTGTGAGCATTCAGAACTCGTGCTCAAATACAAAGTCTAATATTCAGTTTTAACAGACTTGACAAAATCGATCATTTAGATTAACAGTTCTGACGTTTGACATTTCGGTAGCCAAATGAACAACATAAACACTGATCAAGGGTATTTGCAAAAGCCCTTGCTTGAGGAGTTTTCATACAAAAATCAGGTACAATAGTATAAAGGTTATATTAATTTTCTAGTAACTCAGAGAATCTTGGATCAGAAAGTACAAAATAATAGATCTCTTTCACAATCTCAAGCTGGCTCAAAGCACCTTATAACCCCAATGTATTACTTTCAGGCCTAATCATAAGCAACTAAAGAAATTAGATCTATATTCCTTTTATTGAAATATGTAAGATCTTTCTGGGGGCATAACAAAGTAAATGTAAAGATATTTCCACCTACCAGAGATTCTCAAAAGAAGGCACTTTGTTGCAAGATTAGAGGACAACTATTTAAAACACAGGGAGAGGATAGTAGATGTTAGATCATTGCAGGTATTTACAGAGGAAGTAAGATAGTCTGCTGAGAAGTCAGGGAATTGAGAGTTATGAGGAACTAGCAAAGAAGAGGAGGTGAGGCCATGGTCATACTGAATGAAAGAACCAGCGTGAGGAGCTGAGTGGCCTACTCCTGCTCATATATTCTTATGTTCTGGTTCAGGGTTGGTGAACATAAGTCATGCATGCCCAAGGAGGCACATGCAAAACTTTTGTTGGCTAGTGGTTTGTGGCATGGCCCCTCGACTCTTTAAACCCTGCCCCCCATAATAAAAAGATTATCTATACTGCCAAATGAGGCAGCATAAGATTTTTTTTATAAACCAAGAGCGGTGAGAAGTTTTCAAGGGAAAAGTCTCACCCTGGCTTGGCACAAGCTACATGGTTGCAAGGACACACGGTGACAAGTTAACCTTTCAAAAATACTTTCAGTGTCAACTGATGGTGTACCCAGCATGATTGGTAAAGAGGCAGGTTTTGTCCATCTGTTTGCATAATATGTCAGGCACTCACCAACAGCCTTTCATTGTATAGTACGTGAGAAGGGTTTGTGGGCAAAAGCTGGCTTTAAGGACATTGAAGAAGTTATGAAAATACTAATTTTATTTTTTGGCTTGCTTTAAAAAAAGGCAATTTCAAAATTTACTGAGCAAGGTGAATTTGTTGTATACAGGGTTACTTGTTTACAACAGTGTTCATTGGCTTAGTAAATGCTTTGTCCTAAAATGATTTGTTTGAATGAAAAATTTTCTTGATAAGAAATATATAAAATTGTATGGATTTGCAGATTGATGAGTTTTTCAGATTTCTTTTCGCATTTAAATGACTTGAACACCAAATTACAAGGATCTGACAAACCACTTGATGTTATGTTTTGTAATATAAAAGCCTTTGAAATAAAACTGTAGTATTTAAACATGATGCCAAAAATGTAACTCTTAAATATTTCCCAATCTAAAAAGAGCACATTACAGATACAGAAATTCCTGAAAAGACAAACATTAAGTGCCTAAAAATAAAATTTTTGAGCATCATTGGTTCAACTACTGAATAATTTTCTTTAAGAGCCACTAATTTCAGGTCGTTTGAAGAAACTGTAAAATTCATAAAGTGTGCAGCCAGTGTAATATTAGACAAACTGAATTTGGGAATGTTGCTGTGGATTTATTTGGATAATTTTGAAATGTGATTGATTTACAAAGCAGCTCAACTTGGAGGCAAAAAAATATTGACTTAACTGAACTAGAAAATATTAAAAGAAACAATCTGCAAGGAACACACACAATATGCTGGAGGAACTCAGAAGGCCAGGCAGCATCTATGGAAAAGAGTACAGTTGATATTTCGGGCCAAGACCCTGCAGAAGGGTCTTAGCCCGAAATGTCGACTGTACTCTTTTCCATATATATTGAAAGAGATTGGTTAGAGACTGGAAGAAACAATTAAAATTCAGACAATGATCTTCTGAAATTGTGCAATTCCATTCTTGACTTTAATTGTCTGAACAGCAACAGCAAGATTTTTCATCAGCATGTTCACGTGAATCATTTTGTCAGTGATAAACATGGTCCAAACTACTGTAATTTTTTGATCTTTTATGAAAATGCACTGAAGCTTTGTAATTTCATGTTCACATTTTTTGTGTTAAATACAAGGAAAAACAATAATACTATTTAGAAACAGTTACTTTTCAGTTGTCTTTAAAATTATTATTAACATTTGAACAGGTTTTCTAAAATGATTCATTTAATTCAAACTGTCTCTGTCATGCTAATGCTAAAACAATGAATACATGTACTGTAAATAAGCAATAGGACTCATTGTTGTTTCTTAAAGAAGTTCATAATTATTGTTATAAATTCATTAACCAATGATAATCTTAGCTCAAAATTAACATGCCACATGAGAGAATTTTTTTAGAAGATTATTGCCAATTTGGGCATAAGCTCTTAGAAAGTCATGCCACTCCTGTCATAGTTGTTCCAATTTAAATTATGTGACAATCATTTTGCACCTAGTGAGCTCCCACAAACAGCAGTGGAAAAATGGCCAAATAATCTATTTTAACTTCCAAAATTTGTGGTTAATACAATTACAAAATAAAATATTCATTTTAAATATGTTGGTCACCTGGGGAAAAAATGGACTGATGGTTTGAAAAAAGCAAAGCCTCACAATATTTTCCTTTGGTCACTTACCATTCAGCAAGAAGTGGAGGAAGAGATGGTGATATGGAGGTAGTTTAGAGACAGAGAACATGGTAAGAGAGAAAGAGTGCAAGGAGAAGGATGTGGAAAGAACAGAGAGAAGAGTGGGGATCAAGGTGGAGGAGAGAGGCAAATGGAATGATGAGAGATAGAAAGAAGGAAATAAGAGAGAGGGAAAAGGAGAAAGGATAAAGATAGAAAGAGAAAAAGTAGAAAGAAAAAAATAAAAGAGAGAGAGATAGCTTAGAGACCAAGAGGGACAGAGAGAGAGAACATAGTAGGAGAAAAGGAGAGGGTGAAGGGAGTTGGGAGAACAGGAGAGAGAGAGGGAGGGAAGGGGATAGAAGGTGCAGGGAGAGAAGCAAGATGGAGCAAAAGAGAAAACAGAAATATAAAAGAAGAGGGTGTGTTGAAGGAAGGAAGAGGGAAGTAGGAAAGAGAGAGCAAAGTAGTTTGAAAATTTGAAGTCGAAGTTGAGTTTTATTGTCAGATACGTAGGTACATGTATGGGCAATGTGCAAAGAAAAAAATTACTTGCAGCATCACGAGCACTTAGCATCATATAAGCAGCATTCACAAGAAAAATATATATTAAACATAAATTATACAGAATTTTTACAAAAATACACAAGTAGAACAAAAGAAAGTCAATATTAGTGAAATGTGGTCAAAGCATTCGTGGTTTTGCAAAGATGTAGTTTTTCAGGTTTTTCCATTTGTTTGAATTGGAACCAAATGGTTGAAGGGAAGTAGCTGTTCTTGAACTTGGTGGTAGAGGACTTCAGGCTTCTGTACTTCCAGACAGACAGACAGACGTACTTTATTGATCCCGAAGGAAATTGAGTTTCATTACAGCCACACCAAGAATAGTGAAGAAATATAGCAATATAAAACCATAAATAATTAAATAATAATAAGTTAATCATGCCAAGTGGAAATAAGTCCAGGACCAGCCTATTGGCTCAGGGTGTCTGACACTCCGAGTTGTGAAGTTTGATGGCCACAGGTAGGAATGACTTCCTATGCCACTCAGTGTTACATTTCGGTGGAATGAGTCTCTTGCTGAATGTACTCCTGTGCCTAACCAGTACATTATGGAGTGGATGGGAGTCATTGTCCAAGATGGCATACAACTTGGACAGCATCCTCTTTTCAGACACCACCGTCAGAGAGTCCAGTTCCACCCCCACAATATCAGTGGCCTTACGAATGAATTTGTTGATTCTGTTCATGTCTGCTACTCTCAGCCTGCTGCCCCAGCACACAACAGCAAACATGATTGCAACAATTGCTTCTTAGACAGGTCATCCAATATGCTAATACCAAGAAATTTAAAGTTACTGACTCCTCACTGCCAATTAGCCAATATAGTCTAGTGCATAATTTCCCTCCTCCCCTTCCTAAAGCGAACAATCAGCTCTTTAGTTTTGCTGATGTTGTGTGAAAGGTGGTTGTTGCAGTACCACTCAACCAGGTGACCAGGTATCCCACTCTGGTAAATTGACTCATCACCATGATGGGTGGAGTGAGTGGGTGATTTGGGATTGTGGGAGAAAAGAAGGACAGACAGACAGGGACAGAAATAGAGAGAGAGAGGTTTAGAGACAGGGACAGAGAGAAAGAGAGGGACAGAGACAGAGAGAGAAAGGAAATGTATAGAGGAAGATATAACTGCAGCCTTATTTGAAGGGTGATTTTAATTCATTGCCTTTCTTCCCTTCTCCTAACCCTTCTCTTCTTATTCTATCCCCTACCCTCTCAGTTTCTCTTTCACTCCCTTTTCTTATTCTCTAACTTTCCCTCAGACTTCTCTATAACACAACCCTTACCTCCTCTTTCCTCCTCTGTTCTTCCTTTCCTTCCCCTCTCTCTTAAGAACAAAGCATTTTCCTTTGGTCCATTGACATTCTGTTATGGTTTAGCTGTGTGATTAAAGCTGTAGTTAATTGTATTATGTTTTAAATAGATCAGCTGCCCTACATTTTTAGTATTGATTTGAGAGATAAATATTGGCCAGGTCACTATAGATAATTCTGTCTCAACTTCTGAATAGGTGGTGCCTCAAAATCCTGTAAGAACAAAAAAAAGAACTTTGTGCTTAACATCTAATCCAAAAGACCATAAGACCAGTGGTCCTCAACCACCGGGCAGCAAAGCATGTGCTACAAGGCCGTGAGGAAACAATATGATTTGGCGATATGAAATGGTATGAGTCAGCTGCACCTGCAGTGATATTGTGATCACTGTTCTCCAAGGGTTCCTTAACCTTAAGCTCTCTTATCACCTCCAGACCATTGCACAATACCCAATTCAGCAGAGCCGATCCCCTAGTGGACTCAACAACAAGCTGTTCTAAAAAGCCATCCCTTAGACATTCTACAAATTCTCTCCCTTGAGTTCCAGTACTGGCCTGGTTTTCCCAATCCACTTTCATATTAAAATCCCCAATGATTATCATGACATTGCCCTTCTGACACGCCTTTTCTGTCTCCTATTGTGATTTATAATCCACATCCCGGCTGCTGTTTGCAAGCCTGTATACAACTGCCATTAGGGTCCTTTTACCCTTGCCATTTCTCTGCACTTTCGAATCGTATATCATCCCTTTCTATATTTCTTATACACAGGGCCACACCACTCCCTCTGCTTACTAACCTATCTTTCCGCTGCACTGTAAATCCTTGGACGTTCAGCTCCCAATGGCGGTCATCCTTTAGCCAAGTTTCAAGGATGGCCAAAATGTCATACTTGCCAATTTCAATTTGCTGAATTTCAAGACAACAGCTCTGACAGTGTAGCATTCCCTTGGTACTGCATTGGAGTGTAAACCTAACATTTTCCTGCTCAAGCAAGAGAGAATCTACAGATGCTGGAAATCCAAGCAACATACAAGCTCACAAGCTCAGGCTGGCACTTTCATACAAGAGCTGGTATCAGAGGTATTACAGTTCTACCGAAAAAGCCACAGCCAACAGCTGAAACTGTAAAACTAACTTTTAAGATAATGAGATAATTATTTAAAAAATTACTACACTACTTCACTACCTTCCTTTATTCTCCTCCAATAAAATTCTGTTCCTCTATCATTATGGCTGTTTCATAATTACATTCAAACAAAGAATGTGATTATCTTCTTAAGGTAGACACTGAACATCTGAAATAAAAACACAAAATGCTGGAAATACTGAGAGATCAGGCAGCATCTGGGCTTTCTCTCTACAGATGCTCCCTGACCTTGATGGAGCCTCTGGGGAATAATCCATTTGATGAAGACCACTTTGGGCAGATGGGACTTAAACCATCATTACAGAAAGGAAAGAAGAGGGAAGAATGGATCAGACTTGAAGATTGTGGAGACTAAGAGGGATAGTACATTGTCATTACAGATATGGAATATTAGACCATTAGACATGGGAGCACAATCAGACCATTTGGCCACTGACTTTGTCAATTTTGGAAATACCACGTTATACAGCTGTGCAAACAGCAGAATGAAGTGCATCACTAACACATTTACCCACCCGGTTAAGCACCACTTAGCCTACATGCATCAAACGATGCAGGACCTGCAATGGGCTCTTCAAAACCCTCTGTCCTGACATAACAAATGGGAAAGTAAATTGTTTTTGGCCATGAGGGACTGTCAACCCAAAAGGAGATGGTGCCACAATCGACTGATGTAGTAATTTGAATTTAAAAGCAGCTGAATCCTATCATTTTTGTACTATTTAGTAACACACAATTTGAAACATCTTGTATGACACTATATTTCTATTTTCAAATAAATCAGTAAGTAATAAAAATGGACTCCATAAGATCATAAGACATAGGAGCAGAATTAGGCCATTTGGCTCCTTGAGTCTGCTCTGCCATTCAATCATGGCAAATCCTTTATTCCTCTCCTCAGCCCCACTAGCCACTTGAGTTGGGTTGGGTTTTACTGAGTATTCTCGAACACAGCCTCAATTTCAATTAGGTAATATTGATAGCTGGAAAGAATTTGATGTTAAATAATCCCAATATTGAAGGTAACTAAATTCATCTTTGGCACAATGTTGTTTTCTCTATCCATCTGGTAATCTGTTCTATGACAGAGCTTAGAATAAAGCGCCTGCTTAGAGAGATTGGGATCAGAAAATAGAAAAAAATGCATCATCCTCATTTCCTGTTGGGAATCTTTATTCACAAGTCCTTAAAGTGAAGGCAATACAATAACAGCACCCTCACATTAGCCTCAGTAGCCACCTCAGCACCCATAGAACGAAGCGTGGATGTCACCCCTGATCCTAAAGAACCACATACCATAAGAAGAAAGTTCATACTTTTTAGTTTGTTTCTGTTTTGCATAATTTGAAATACAGTATCTACTTATTTTAATTAGATAAAAATAGTCTATTTTGTGTTCACCTTTGAACAGAGCTACATCTTTTAAGTCACTTGTCATTGGCAGATGGACCCCATGGTTTATGAAACTATGTCCAACACTAATCTTCCCTAATATGAGGAGGTGAATGGTAATTATTATGACCCGTGGTGTATATTTTGACTTCCCAGTCAGATAATTGCGAAGATAACGGACGGGTAACCTCATCAGTAGAGTATTAGGTGAAAGTTATTGATGCACAATCCGCTATTTACATTTCATTTGTACTTGCTGGCCTTACAGTTTATTCAAGCATATACATATTTCCCAGCAAGATCAATTTAATTGGAAAAAGATCACGTAAAGATGTTATCAAAAATTTTGACTTTGAAGGGTACAGTTTTGATGTAAACTGCGATTTGCTTTAGATGGCGCTACCGTGAGAAATCCTCGGGTGGTGACCAAGAGCCAGCTTGAAGGTTTGTGTCATTTGAGGAGAGTAAGTTTTAAGTTTTGCGATCTCCTTGCCGTGTAATGGACATCATACAACGTTAACGGATAAAGTATTTAAAATAAATCGCTGAGAGAGGAAAAAAACTACTATAGAAATATCTGGAGCACGCAATCAAGGCTGGATGTAACTAAAGTGCTTTAACTGGTTTGCAAACCCTTTTTGACTTTCGTGTATAAGTTGTATATTTGGCCACCAGACATCTAACCCAGTGCACAAAGACCGCTGATTAGTTTGGGGGAAAGTATATAAAATTCGCTGAAGGACTACAAATTTAACAGAATGAATGTGATGACGGTGTAAATGGAATCATCAAGTGTCTATACTCCATCGCTGCCTCTGACACTAATGCTGAAGAGTTATTTGAGGGGGTTAAATTTACAACTTCCTCTGCTTTGGTTGAGCAAACAGTCATAAAGTCATCTAAAGACACAAAGACGTACTTCTAATTCCAAGAAGAAAAGGTGTTTATATATTTAAAACTAACTAGGAAGAGATTAATAAAACGGAGTGTGATCAATTTGTAACAAGGGAACAGAATCTCGATTTATACTCTTAGCAACTTTTTTAAAAAAAATGCACCATATCAGAGACAATGTACCCAGAAGGGTCCTCATATTGCATGATACTTCCTTGAAAACGTTCTTATTAGAATACAATGGAATTTATATTTTCTTAAGTCATAGGCTGTTTTAGGAATGTGTATTTCTCAATTGATTTAGGAGGGTAGTAGACATGCTTAATCTCACTGCAACAGTACAAACAATATGAAATCCTTTCATACTTATATAGAAAGGATGGTTATTAATGGATATCTTTACTTACCGTCGATGTACAAATAATTAAACGCGTACTTTTCATGACAGGCCATATGAATATATAAAATACGAATGCTATTTTCTTCGCGTGAATATGATTTCTGTATCACGAAAACTTGATATAAATAACCCCATACTTACATACTAATGCGCTAGCGGTAAAAAAAAAGTTTCTCTGATACTACTATTTAATTCTAATACAATACCATACTAGCCTCTCGTCAATTAAAACACTTTCTCCTCGTAATATGTACTTGAATCTTGACGATTCTCCAGTGTGGCCTGAGCAAAGCATTATATCTATCGGTCAATGTTTTTGACAGAGGTGAACAATTTACATATTTCAGCAAGTAAAATGGTTCCATTGTTTTTAATCTGACTCAAGGAGTTTACATTCAGAAAGGATGAAATAACATTGCAATACGCCTATTCAAATCTGACGTTTTAGATTAACTAAATGACCAAGCATTTGGCCATTTGTCTAGATGAAAAATTATAAAATTCACATCCCTATAATTTTGTTCTCTATGGATCTTAAGTTTGATTTCGAATACGCTGCAAACAGATATGCTAACCGTGCTTTCTGGAAAATCCTCCTATCCACCCCAAGAAGAGGCCAGAAAAAAAAAACAATCAATCGTGAAGTGTCGTACCTGGGAAAAAAATCTCAGCCATTGCCCTCAATTAATCATCTGAGCGCTGAGTAAAGTATTGCTACAAAATGCAGGCTTCCTGTGGTTCTTTGAAATGATCTTTATACACTGGCTGATACATCTGCTGATGTGCACTTCTTATGTGAAGCTGACAATTTTATTTTGGATCAGCAGAAGAAATTTGTGGTTTAAACCCCCAGCCATTCAAAATTGCAGAAGAACCGTTTAACTTAAAAGGGTAACTGCTTTCTAGTTTAAGTAAATATATATATTTTAACAACCGCACGTCGTGCCTTCTCATCTTAACCGTTAAATATTATTTTGCTGAGGAAGCTCTGCACACACTTTCAGTTGTCCAAATACAATCGCCGACTGACACATGTATATACAACACAGGGGTTCTTCCCTGAAAGTTAAAGCCACGGCCAGCTATGTTAAAAAAAAACAGCCAGTAGTAGATGGCCAATTTGCTTCAAATACTAAGCGCATGTTTCTTCAAACTCAAGATTCACAACTTGAAACTGAAAATAGCCGGTAGAACATCACCTTGCAAATTCAGATTATAGCATGAGAAAAGGTAATGCTACAAACAGTACAACAAGCATAAATATCGACTAAATATTTGGAATTAAGCGTAATGATTTTTAATTTTAAATCTTTTTTTTTAAGTTGCCATTCTTTAAGAGCTGCTTTGCAGTAATGTTTTGCGGAGTTTGCGTAACTCATATAAATACGAAACACTTTTTAAGAGCAAACACAAGAGATCAACTCAGACCGACTCAGTGGGGAGCAGTTTAATTTAAGCCAAACGGACTTTTATTTTTCACACAGTAGAAGGTCGGTTCGGTATACAGCAGTGTGAAGTTTTAAAAAGCATGCTGAAACTTCCCATTGAGCTAGAATAAAGACAAAACATGTTCATTCGACCAAAGCTATTAAGTACTCTATGCACAGCAGACCTGATCTTTCAGCAAGGACTCCGTTTAAATCCCAAAATTAAACAGCCTGTATTATTTAACATCCCTGTAAATATATACAACTTCATATTGAAGCATAGCGACCAATTGTGAAATTAACTGAAGCACATTCGTCAGAAAGTATTTACGGCAAATTCTTTTATACATTTAAAATAGTCCTTTTTCAAGGATATTGCACCACCAAAGCAATTAGTTGCATCAATAGCCCACGTTTTGTTTCAGTTTGTTTCCCTCTTTTCAGTTGTGCCCTAACATATTTCCGTCTTCCCTTTTCACATTTTCCACGCTAAGTTTTGATTTTTTGTTTTGATGTGTTTTAACGTGCTTGGCCAGATGGTCGCTTCTCATAAATCTTTTGCCACATTCTGGGCACGCAAAGCGTTTCTCCCCAGTGTGAGTCCTCAGATGCCTCTGCAGCTCATCTGATCGAGTGAAACTTTTGCCACAGAACAACCAGTTGCAGACGAAGGGCCTCTCGCCAGTGTGCCACCTCAGATGAGCCTTCAGGTGAGACGTCTTGCCGTAAACCTTCCCGCAACCCGGAATATGGCAAATGTGCTGCTTCTTCTTGCCGGGCTCGTCTCCATTGCTCGATGACTGGCAATTGGGGCAGCGGCATCTTCTGCACCTCCGGGCAGTAGCCAGTGGAGACTTAGTATGAAGGAGGGCAGCTATCTGAGTTTGGTACTGGGCGAAATCTGAATGTCCCAAAACCAAGGAACGTTGCAGAGGGAAACGATGTGGAGCAATGGACGAGGAGTGGCTGACACTGCTGCACTGTTGAATGCTCCACCACGGTACGTCCTCTACTTGGTTGGGAGACATGTGCCTGTGCTGATGTGAAAGTAAGGTGGATCCCGTTGGAACAAACCCTGTCATCCCTGAGCTGATGGGAGTTGATGTGCCATAGGTGACAGCGGGGACGTAGGTCGGCTGGCAACTCGAAGCTAAGGTCTGCATCGATGAAGGCAGCATCTTGACGGGGGATAGTTCGAACGGATAAGACGGCTCCGCCGGTGGAGTGAGAGGAAGTTCATGTGACCCGTAGGGCGTCTGAAGATGTGGCGGCAGCTGATGAACTTTCGGAGGACTTAGGGCTAGGCTGGAGTGGGATGGCATCCCGCCGGGGTTAGACGGGATCTCGTTACTCCAGGGGTGGAAGATGCGAGACGGCGAACTCAGAGATGGATCGTATGGGATCTGGAAAAAATCAGAATGCGCTGACCCAGCCTGTCCGATCCGGTTGCATGTTGCAGCCAAGAGAGCGAGCGGAGACTGCTTGGCTGACTCAGGGGAAGAATTTGGTGTGCGATCCTGAGCGGAGAAATCAGAAAAAAAGTTTCAATTTATTGCAGTAAAGTGTTCAAACTTTCGTCAAGCATTGATGTAAGCTTGATAACTGTTTCGCAAACGGTTCAAGAGATGAACAACCTAAACTATTATGATAACATTTCTTAAATGTTTAAAAATGTACTAACCTGGAGAAATGCTTGCAGGGAATCACTACGTAGAACAGCTACAGCAGCCATTCCCCGTATAAATTGTTGAAAGGAGGCACGATTCGATATTTCAACCGGTACTAAAGGGAAATGAGCCGCATGGAGAGCTTTCTTTCCTCCTCCTGCTATTCGGAGATATCCTTGGAATATCTGTGGTCGAGGGATCACTTCTTAGAATTTGATAAGACTTTGGTAGACCGCCAGCCAGTCAGGAGAAAGATTTATGGCTTTGAAGTTTGCCGCTGCCCAATCATCAAAGAATAGCGGGTCTTTCAGAAGGGAAACCAAATCCTTTGAATACACAAAGCTCCTATGGCGTGTTTGTTGGTATGTATAAAAGAACTGATTATTAGGGGGGATGGTAAAGGAGGAGATAAAGGCGGGACAATTAATGAAGTAATCACTATGTGGGAAATGTATATACACAAATAATTGGATTTACGTGATCAAAGCACTGCTGCCGCCAGGAGACCGTTCGATTGGATGTTTAAGTCATATGATCTCTTTTTATAATTAAGGATTTGTTGCACAGCCCTAAGTGACAATGTGTCTTTGTTATCTCTAGGAAATCTGTTCCAACATTACTGTGTTGATGACTTTTAGCAAATAAAAGCGATTGGAGATAAATGACGGCATCGAGAACAGCATAAACTACTCGCAGTTTAAACGATAGAAAGAGTTGCTGACATCGAAAAAAGTTTAATGAAAGTCTTTGTAGACGGACAACATCACAGACATGTCTTCTATTAAACTTCTGAAGTCAGACTACACTCCAGAGATATTTACAGTTCCAGTACACTACTGCTTGGGAGCATATGTATAAATGAATCAGGCCTCCAGCACCCTGTCAATGTTGTGAAGGTATCATGTTGGAAATATGCAGCATTGGGGTTAGAAGTTTAACATTTATCCATTCATCTCCTCAAATTTAGAAAGAACATTATTACGTTAAGATATACTGTATGCTCCGACTCCTACCATATACAATATACGACGCAAATATAAATAAAAGTAACTCACTTAAAATCAATTAGAGGCATGATTACTGGGTGAATATTCCCGTGCTAAATTTAAAAGATTATGGTGTATTTAAATAATTTAATTAAGGGGGACGCATGTTTCAGTGCCACTGAAACTGGATAATCAAACGTTAAGAAATGGTAACTGTCAGACTTTTAACTCAGTCCCTTTTCTGTGCCCGTTAATTTTGAGATCAGTGTGTAGAGATGCGAGTCTGGCAGTGAAGGCTGTTGATAGCTCTGTTACGTTCCTGAAAGTGGTGGCAATCTGAGAGGCTGCGGGGGCGGAGCACTTCGGTTCAAGGAAAGTGGAAACAATTTCTCTCTTCCCCGCCTGATCTCCGCCTTAAGCAGTTTTTCAAACCCTCCATCCCAACACCTGCAGTGGAATCGGTCACTAGTTCAACCCTTTACGAAAACAATTTTATTCTGCACACATTTTCAAGTAAACATAATTATCAATATATTGGGACAAAACTAAAATATTACCCCATAATCCATGCATGATCTTTAATATATTCAGTATAGTGATTATAACTAGCGGCCTTATCAATGGAAATAATTTGGACCCATCAACTCCCCCATTCAACTCTATTTATTAGATTTACAAAATACAAGACCAGTGAACCTGAAGCCAAAACAGGTTGAAAATGAGGGAGCATGCCAAACATCACCTTTGGCTGCAAGTTAATAGTTCGTGGGCTTATATGCAAAATGATACTCAATTTAAACGTACAGTTTTGCTGCGGCAGGTCGAGCGTCAGACGTGAGATACACGCGAATATCTGAATATCAAAGCATAAGCTGATAGCTAACGTTTAGTAAAACAAGGTTAGGCTACTCATTGGGTTAACTTAAAAAGTTTAAGAAAACACTATAGAGTGTTTTCTTCAGGTAACATGATCCTGACAGCAATCGTTAACTTCAATTGTGCGCACATTGCAAACGAAATCCTTCTAAACGATAACACACAGAGATCTTTATCATCCTTTCCTGTAGCAACAATCGGTATCCTCTCAAAGACTTTTGAGACTTGCATAGTTTTAAATGGAGCGGCTCTTTTGAAGGGATTAGAGCGCCAAGTCCTCTCCCACGGCTCCAGATTCAATCGTGGTGAGATGGGAGTTTCACGCTGTGCCAGGGTACTGCCAAGTTAATGCATTTAACTTGGACTTTTTTCGCAGTTATTATTTAGAAACATATTTTACATAATATGGTCTAGGGATATGAAAGACTCATTGAGTTCCCAATTTTTTTTAACAAAAATTGAATGGAATGAAGACTAAGAAAAAACATTAATCAAGATTACTTTCAACCCTCTTCAGAAAACTTCAAATTGTCCGGTCGTCCTGAGACAGTTGGCCTGTACGATTTGTCTTAGAAACAAACCAAATCCATAAAGAATAATTCCGCCGTTCCAGCTTCACAAATCTGAATCTCACACAGGCACTTTAATAGTTGCGTAACACAGCCAGCTTTTATGGTTTTCGAATCAATGAAATTTCACGTTACAGTTCCCCAAAGGTTAAACAAATATGGAAGCTTTTTAGGAGCCTTGATTTTTAAAAATATATACTAGCGGCATTTTATTTCAATGATTGCAATTTGTCTAGGTAGATTGGTAACAGAATTCTGAAAGAAAAAGAGCCTAGACCTGGGTGTATAAAGCCAAGCTCTCCTTTGATGTTATGTGGTTATACGGGTCTTCTATCACACGCTCTGTGCCTCTAGAAATATCTTAATAAGACGCATACCTGCTTGCCGATTTGGAAAATTGAACTGAATATTTGATAGTAGAACTATATCATGAATAGCACAACTAATCTAGCAAATGTGTTGCTATTGACATCTAGGTAACATAAAATTCCAATGAATAGAAAACAAGATGTCATTCTCTATATCATTTTATTTAGCTTGATACTTTTACTTGAATATTGATTAGTCTGAATGACTTTCAAACCATTAAAGGGCCCCAAATACATATTCATTTGAAAATTATAGAATACTTTGGGTTCATTGCCAAATTTTCTGAGACATCCAACAATGTTTTACATCACATAGATGTGCTAATTAAGAGCATATCATTCACCTGGTGAGTAAACCAAGCTACATTTCAATTTATTATGGAGTAGAATATTTGTGGTCAAAATACGTTTCATTGTGCAAAGTTTTTAACTCAATTAAAACAAATGTTTTTAAAAATAAATTACTCGTTTTTGATTAACATAGGAATACAATTGGCAATGCATTTGAAAATCATTTAACAGTATTTGGTGTTATAGTGGTTTCTAAATACGGTTCAGTTTTATTCAAAAACAGAGGTGAACATTTAGATATTTACATATCACTGTGTCTGATACAACCAATGTTAACAACAAACTCCCCTTAATGCTTTATTAATTCTTGCATGAAAGCATTTCATTTTGACATAAATCTCTAGGTTACACATTAATTAATATACTAATTATATATCCATTGTTTAAGCTCTTTGAAGCATTTAATACAGAAAGCACTTGTCTTCAAGCAAGAGTCCAAATCAACCTGAAAATAAAAAGAAATATGATAGCTTATCTTTAAAGATAAGTATAAAATATACTGGTTGTTGAAAATTTTAATTTGTGCATTATCAATTTCAATATACAAATAAACAAGAAGTTCTTGTTATTTATTCACATTCACCATGATTCCTCTAAATCAAAAATAAAATTTAATCAAAAATGAAGAAACAAAAATACAAATGGACCATCAGCAGGAAACATATATGGTCAACAAGTCTAAACAATCCACAGTACTTCAGTTACTTCCATCAAAAGACAAAATTCTGATTATCAACATGAGTTATAGTGTATAATATTCTGTTTCAGATCATAATGATAAGCATAAACTTGAGATTTCTTTCAAACCAAAGTGCACAATTAAATTGATTCAATTACATTTCTTCAGACAAACAGGAAGTGCATTTGTCATTTGGATTTTAAAGCATTGTTCCTGACTGGCTCTTCCAGTCTGGCCTGTGTTTTCCTGATTTCCAGTCTATTGGATTATGACGTATGTGGATTGATGTCATGATGCCCAGAGCATTTGTGCAGAGACCTTTTGGTAAAACTTAGCTATATCCAAATAATTTTCTGCATTCATTCTAAGAGTAATATGCAATTGGAAATTTAATTTCAAAACAGTCCTGCATACCTTTTTGACAAAATTCCAAATGCAAATTAACACTACTGTGCATTCTTGAATCCAAATTACGCAAGACTATTTATGCTGTGATTTAGAATAAACAGTTCAGAAGTGAAATTCCTACAAGTTGCACTCTGACATTATTTACATACAATTTAATTATTGCACTGTCATGCTCCTTTCAGTGCTGCGATACTAAAATTAATGCATTCCTATCTCTTTAGAAAAATATTTTTCGATGACACCAAAGCACTTTTGGATATGGGGTGCCTCAGTAAATCTCTTTGAAATGAGTGCAATGGAAGAGACCAACATGTAAAGAACCCATTCCAACTGATTAGGGTAGGTGGAGAAATTGTTGCCAATCATTAGAGATGCTAATCAGTTAATGTAAGTATCATGAGAGCAGCATGTAGACTGCCACCTTTGTTCTCGCATACCCCTCTGCTATCACAACTGAGGCCAGGAACCAAATGATAATCGGAGAAATAATTTCAAATCACACTGGGCCCTCCCTTCCATCATATTCTTCTATAGACTTTGCAAGGCACATATAGTTAACAAAAATATAGTTAGAAAAGTACCAATTTACACAAATTAGTACAATGACATTTATATAGACCATTTATATTACCTTTCAACTACAAATTTGGTTGAACATGTTAAGCCATCTTGTTAAGTAAGCAATGAACATTTGTTAATTCTATTTTATTTTTAAATAATGCACTAATTGCTGTTGTAGGCTTGGCATTAACTGGAGAATTTATACTTGTCTGTTCCTAACTGCAAAACACTCTTCTTTTTTTTGTGTTGCAGAGGATAAATTTTGTGTGTGAAGTAGCAGGATTTTATTATTGTCAGGTCATTAAAGAGAATCCTGGCAGCTGTTACAGATATCATAAGAAAGTACTTTCAATTTGTCATTCCAATGACAAGAGAAAGTTTACCATACTACCATAAGACAAGGGAGCAGAATTAGGAAATTTAGCCTATTGAGTTTGCTCCACCATTTCATCATGGCTGATCCTGAAGCCCACTCAACCCCAGTACACCTGCCTTCTTGACGTAACTTTTGATGCCCTGACCAATCAGAAAACCATGAATTTTTGCTTTAAATATACCCACAGTCTCGGCCTCCACACTTGTCTGTGGTAGAGCAGTCCACAGATTCAATACTCCCTAGCTAAAAAATTTCTTCCTTACCTCTGTTTTAAAGGGTTGCCCCTCAATTTTGAAGTTGTGGCCTCTAGTTCTAGGAGGCATGAGAGGGCACAGTTTTAAGGTGCTTGGAAGTAGGTACAGAGGAGATGTCAGGGGTAAGTTTTGTTTATGTAGAGAGAAGTGAGTGTGTGGAATGGGCTGCCAGCAACGGTGGTGGAGGCGGATACGATAAGGTATTTTAAGAGATCCCTGGACAGGTACATGGAGCTCAGAAAGCAGAGGGCTATGGGTAACCCGAGGTAATTTCTAAGGTAAGGACATGTTTGGCATTGCTTTGTGCACTGAAGGGCCTGTATTGTGCTGTAGGTTTTCTATGTTTCTATATTTCTAAAACTTAGACAATATTCCAAGTGTGGCCTGACTAGTGTCTAATAAAGCCTCAGCATTATCTCCTTGCTTTTATTTTCTATTCCTCTTGAAATTAATGCAAACATTACATTTGCTTTCTTTACTATAGCCTCAATCTATAAATTAACCCTCCAGGAGTCTTGCACAATGACTCCTAAGTCCATCTGTACCTCTGATGTTTGAATTTTCACCTCACTTAGATAATAGTCTGCACTTCTATTCCTTTTACTTTCCCAACACTGTATTCTATCTGCCACTTTTTTGCCCATTCTTCCAATTTGTATAAGTCCTTTTGCAATTGCATTGCTTCCTCAGCACTACATATCCCTTCACCTATCTTAGTATCATCTGTTAACTTTGCAACAAAGCCATTAACTCCATTATGTTAATCATTGACAAACAATGTGAAAAGTAACGGTCCCAATACTGACACCTGAGGAACACCACTAGTCACCAGCAGCCAACCAGAAAATGTCCCTTTATTCCCACTGACTGCATCCTGCCTGTCAGCCATTCCTTTATCCATGCCAGTATCTCTCCTGTAATGCCATGAGATTTTATCTTGTTAAGCAGCCTCATGTGTGGCACCTTATCAAGTGCCTTCTGAAAATCCAAGTAAATAACATTCACTGCCTCTCCTCTGTCCACCTTGCTTGTTACTTCTTCAAAGAGCTCTAACAGATTTGTCAGGCAAGATTTCCCTTTACAGAAACCATGCTGACTTTGACATTTTATCATTACTCTCCAAGAACCATGAAGAAGAAGAAGAAGAAGAATAGCCCTTAACTCGGCAGTTGAGTTATCAGGGCACTGTCATGACGGTGTTTCCATAGCAAGCTGTTCTTGCTTTTATGAGGCCGAGTTGCTAGCTCGACGCTCAACCTGACTTGGACTCAAAGTTGGGAACCTTCGCTCCAGAGTCCAGCACTGATATTATTGCGCCGCCAAGCGGGGAAGAACCCCAAAACAACGGACAATTCCCTAACCATGGAGGTTAGGCTAACTGATCTATAAATTCCTTTCTTTTGCCTTCTTAAAGAGTAGTGTGACATTTGCAATTTTCTAGTACTCCGTAGCTATGCCAGAATCGAGTGCTTCGGGAAAGATCATAACTAATACCTCTACTATCTCTTCGGCAACCTCTTTCATAACTCTGGGATGTAGTCTATCTGGTCCAGGTGACTTACCCACTTTAAGATCTTTCAGTATGCCCAGCACTTTTTCCTTTGTAATAGCAGTGGCACTCACTCCTGCTTCCTGACACTCATGGACCTCTGGCACACAGATATTGTTTTCCACAGTGAAGAATGATGCAAAGTACTTCTTAATATTTTCCTGAAATTTCTTTATCCCCCCATTACTACCTCACCAGCATCATTTATCCAGTGGTTAATATCAACTATCACCTCCCTTTTACTCTTTGTGTAACTGAAAAAACTTTTAGCATCCTGCTTTGTATTATTGGCTAGTCTGCCCTCATATTTCATCTTTTAGATTCTTATGGCTCTTTTAGTTGCCCTTTGTTAGATTTTTAAAACTTCCCAATCATCTAACTTCTCACTTATTTTCACTACATTATATGGCCCTTTCCTTGGCTTTTAGATAGTCCTTAACTTCCTTTATCAGCCATGGTTTTCTACCCCTGCTATTCGAGAACTTCTTCTTCTGCTGGACATATCTATCCTTCTCCTTGTGAACTAATCCTAGAAACTTTGTCCACCTCTGTTCTGCCATCATCCCCGCCAGTATCCTTCTCCAATCCACCTGGGCAAGCTCCTCTCTCATGCCTCTGTAATTCTCTTCATTCCATTGTGATACTGATACATGTGACTTATTCTTCTCCCTCTCAAATTCCAGTATGAATTCAATCATATTATGATCACTGTCTCCTAAAGGTTCCTTTATCTTAAGCTCCCTAATAAAATCTGGGTTATTATACAACACCCAATCTAAGATAGCCTTTCCCCAAGTAGGCACAAGCACAAGTTGCTCTAAAAAGCTATTTTGGAGGCATTCACCAAATTCCCTCTCTCGCAATCTGACACCAACCTGATTTTCCCAATCCCCATGCATCTTGAAGCCCACCATTACAATTGTGACATTCCCTTATTACATGCCCTTTCCAGCTCTCTTTTCAATCTCAACCCAACATCTTGCTACTATTTGGAGGTCTATATGAATCCCATAATTTTTTTTTACCCTTGTAGCTTCTTAACTTCCCCCCATAAAGATTTGACATTCTCTGACCTTATGTCACCTCTTTCTAAAGATGTAATTCCATCTCCTACCAACAGAGCCACACCACTGCCTTTGCCTTCCTGCCTTTCTTTGATATTATGCTCCCAGTTATGGCCTTCTTTCAGCCACAATTCAGTGATGCCCACAACATCATGCTGACCAATCACTAATTGTGCCACTTCATCCACCTTATTGCAAATACTATGTGCATATTAATACAGCACCTTCAGTCCTGCATTCTTTGCTGTTTCGAATTTTGCCTCTGTGGTACAATTTAACTCCTTGCATTGTCTGCATTTGTACCCAATCATTGGCTGGTCCTTCCTTACATTCATATTACCACAACTTCTGGCTGCTCAGACTCCCTCTTCAGGATATTGTGGACACACTCAGAACCATTGCGGACCCTGGCACTTGGGAGGCAAACTATCATCTGTGTTTCTTTTATGCAGCCACAGAATCGTTACTGATGCCATCCTCTTCTGAGCCACAGGGCCAGAGGCATGGCCACTGTTGCTCCTCCCAGGTAAGTTGACCCCTTCAGCTGTACACAAATTGGAGTACTTATTGTTGGGGGCAACAGCCAGAGGATGCTCTCCACTATCTGACATTTTCCCTTCCCTCTCTTGACATCCGTCTCCTGTAGCATTCGGTGATTATCTCCCTGTAGCTACTGTCTATGACCTCCTCACTTACTCCAACAAGCCAAAGGTAATTGAGCTGCAGCTCCAGTTCCCTAACATGGTCTTTAAGGAGCTGTATCTTGATGCACCTGGTGCAGATATTGCCATCTGGGAGGCTGGAAGTCTCCCAAAAATCCCACATCTAACACCCAGAACAGGCCACTGGCTCAGCAGACATGCCCCCTATTCTTCAAAGAGTTAAATAAGAAAAAGAATTAAGAAATAAATTTACCTACTTACTTAATCTCTGCATGTCTTGCCAAAGCCTTACCACTCTGACTCAGACCACTCCGATGATGACGGCACCTCGCTTTTATGGTGACTGGGTTGAGCTTCCTGACCTGTGCAAGAACGCTTCTACTGCGCCTGCACTGCTGTTCGATCAAAGACTCCCCAACTATTAAGTATGCATGTTATTGAATTCACTACTTCTAATTGGACAGTTTGTGACTTGGGTTGAGACCCTTCATCTGGACTGAACGATAAAGGGGAAATAGGCCTCATGCAAAAGTGACGGATAGGAGTGCAGCAAGAGCTAGCTAGTGATATGTAGATCCAGGTGAGGAGAGGTGATAGATGGAGGAGGGTAGAGAGGAAATGGCAACAGAGGCTGGGAGGAGATAGGTGGAGGCAACGAGGCTAAAGAAGATGGAACCTGATAGAGAGGAAGGTGGAGCCAGTGGGGGTGGGTGGGGGAAGTGGGAGGAATGTGTGCATGATGGGCAGATAGAGTGGGTGGAGGAGGGGAAAGAAATAGGGTGCTGGATGCTCAAGTCGGATTGGAAAATCAGGAGGAGAGAGAATATGGACTGGGTGAAACAATTTAGTGCAAGTTGTAGAATGCTCTGTTCATGCTGCTGGTTTGTAGAATTGGAGGTGTGTTCCTCGTCATCCAACTTCTGGTATTTTCTGTTTCCTCCTCCACTTGCCTATCACCCCTCCTCATTTGGATGCACACATTGCTTGCTAGCTCTTGCTCCAATCCTTCCCTCCATCTATTAACAGTCCCCATCTCCTTTCTACTTTTCAGTCCGGATGAAGGGCCTTGATTCAAAATATCCTGTTCCCTCCATAGATGTTACCTGATCTGCTGAGCTCCTCCAGCATCTTGTTTTGTTTTGCTCCACATTCCAGCATCCAGTCTCAACCATAGATTATCCATATACTAAGATCAATTGTACATTTATACATTGATATATCTATCTTGTTATTTCCAGGATCAAATGAAAGGATTCATATATTGCAGATGATATCCCGCAGCTGCATCTCCTCTGGTATGGGAGCAGCTACACATCAGACCAGAAGTCCCTACAAAGGACTGTGAGAGCGGCCGAGAGGATCATAGGAGCCTCCCTACCATCCATCAGGGACCTTTATCAGGAGTGCTGCAAATGCAGGGCCCTTGGTATTATTAAGGATCCCACCCATCCATCCAGCATCATCTTTGACTTTCTACCATCAGGCAGGAGACTCTGATGCATAAAAACAAGAATAGTCAGGATGGGAAACAGTTTATTCCCTCAGGCCACTCCCTGCCGCATTGCATTCTAAGTGTCACTGGTTAATCTGTTCTGTACCGTACAATATTTAATTTATGCACTTTATTTATGTGTACTCCATCTGTCAACTTCTCCCTACTTTCATAAGTTATTATGTGTTATGTATACTATGGTGCTTTACATCCTAGTTTGGAGAAATGTTGTATAGTTTGACAATATTGCATGTATATAATTAAACGATAATAAATCTGACATGACTTGACTTGATAATATGACACAGACCAAATCAAGTGACAATGCTGAATGTGGAAAAACACACTTATTATAATTGAATGGGTGTAACCACAACTGGTGACATTTTTAAACATTCATGGTGAAAGAGAAAATAATAATACTAGAAATATGCTGAATTAAAAGAGAAAATGGAAAGAATATGGTATATGAATAAGGTATACATTGTCCCAATAGTAATATCTACAACTGGTATCATCCCAGTGTTACTAGACAATAGCATTAAACAATTAGGGCTAGACAGCAATATTTATGTAAATCTCCAAAGGACGAAATAGTGGCACATCTAGATGGCAGAAATAGGATTAGGCCGAGCCAGCATGGATTTACCAAGGGCAAATCATGCTTGACTAATCTGTTGGAGTTTTTTGAGGGTGTAACAAGGATGTTAGATGAGGGTAAGCCAGTAGATGTTGTGTACCTAGATTTTCAGAAGGCATTCGATAAGGTGCCACATAGGAGATTGGTGAGTAAAATCAGAGCTCATGACATTGGGGGCAGGGTTTCAACATGGATAGAAAACTGGTTGGCAGATAGAAAGCAAAGGGTAGCAGTGAATGGGTGTTTCTCAGACTGGCTGGAGGTGACTAGTGGGGTACCACAGGGCTCTGTATTGGGACCACAGCTCTTTACGATTTATGTCAATGATTTAGATGAGGGCATTGAAAACTATATCAGCAAGTTTGCTGACGATAGTAAACTGGGTGGCAGTGTGACATGCGAAGAGGATGTTAGGAGAATACAGGGAGACTTGGATAGGCTGAGTGAGTGGGCAGATACTTGGCAGATGTCATTCAATGTGAATAAATGTGAAGTTATCCACTTTGGAAGCAGGAACAAGAGGGCAGAGTATTGTCTGAACGGTGTAGAGTTAGGTAAGGGAGAAATGCAAGGAGACCTAGGAGTCCTAATTCACCAGTCAATGAAGGTGAATGAGCAAGTGCAACAGGCAGTGAAGAGGGCAAATGGAATGTTGGCCTTTGTTACAAGGGGAATTGAATACAAGAGCAAGGATGTTCTTTTGCATTTGTACAGGGCCCTGGTGAGACCACACCTGGAATATTGTGTACAGTTTTGGTCTCCAGGTTTAAGGAAGGACATTCTGGCAATTGAGGAAGTGCAGCGTAGATTCACTAGGTTGATTCCTGGGATGGCAGGGCTGTCTTACGCAGAGAGATTGGAGAGATTGGGCTTGTACACGCTGGAATTGAGGAGATTGAGAGAGGATCTGATTGAAACGTTTAAGATAATTAAAGGATTTGATAGGATTGAGGCAGGAAATATGTTCCAGATGTTGGGAGAGTCCAGTACCAGAGGGCATGGATTGAGAATAAGAGGTCAGTTATTTAAAACAGAGTTGAGGAAGAGCTTCTTCTCCCAGAGAGTTGTGGAGGTGTGGAATGCACTGCCTCAGAAGACGGTGGAGGCCAATTCTCTGGATGCTTTCAAGAAGGAGCTGGATAGATATCTGATGGATAGGGGAATCAAGGGATATGGGGACAAGGCAGGGACTGGGTATTGATAGTGAATGATCAGCCATGATCTCAGAATGGCGGTGCAGACTCGAGGGGCCGGATGGTCTACTTCTGCACCTATTGTCTATTGTCTATTGCCACAAAACTAAACACCACTAAAAAAGTCTTAAAGTTCTTAGCAATTGAGAAATGAGTTTTCTTGGCTATGTCCAGCTTGAGCTGAGAAAAAATAAAAATAATAATAATAACTTATTTAGAGAGCACTTTTCATACTAATTATGTAGTTCAAATTGCTTTACAATGGAATAATGTGCAAACATGAAATTAAAAGACAAAAAGGTGTTAGTTAAAAGCAAGGTAACTAGCATTCTTGTTTCTGAAATGTACAATACTTCAAGTCATAGAACACTTCAGCACAGAAATAGGCCCTTCAGCCCATCTAGTCCATGCTGGACTATTATTCTGCTTAGTCTCATCAACCTACATCTGGACCATAGTCTTCTATTTCCCTCCAATCCGGGTGCTTATCCAAATTTCTCTTCAACGCTGGAATTGAATCCACATTCACTACTTCTGTTAGCAGCTCATTCCATACTCTCATCAACCTCTGAGTGAAGATGTTCCCCTTAAATATTTTACCTATCAATCATACATATATTTACATACTTTCTCAGAAATATAGAATGAGTTAAATGCTAATAAGTGATTTTTGGAGAAAAGGCAGTGCCTTTGTAAATGCAATCTCATTGTTTAAAATTTATTTTAGGGCATCTGGCAACTGTAATGGGGCATTAACTTCACAAATGTTCAAACATAGACTTGGATCAGTTAGCAGAAAACAATGGTGAACACCAAAGCAGGAGCATTGAACAATCTTCTTGACAATCATCGTCAAAATTTCAGCTAAGCTGGAGGTTTAACACAGAACAGCACAGCATTGGACAAGCCCTTCAGTCCATTAAGTTGTGTTGACCTTTTATCCTACTCTAAGAGTCAATCTAACACTACATTGATTGGCCTAATCTCAAACAATAATGAGGTGGCCTACAGGGAAGAAGTCATCTCTCTGACACAGTGGTGTCTAGAAAACAACCTCTCCCTCAATGTTGCAAGAACAAAGGAGCTGGTTGTGGATTACAGGAGGAATGGAGACAGACTAACCCCTATTGACACAGATGGATCTGGGGTTGAGAGGGTAAACAGCTTTAAGTTCTTCGGCATCCACATCACCGAGGACCTCACGTGGACTGTACACACCAGCTGTGTGGTGAAAAAGGCACGACAGCGCCTCGTTCACCTCCGACGGTTGAGGAAGTTTGTTATGGGGCTCCAAATCTTAAGAACTTTCTACAGGGGCACAATTGAGAGCATCCTGACTGGCTGCATCACTGCCTGGTATGGGAACTGTACTTCCCTGAATCGCAGTATTCAGCAGAGAGTAGTGCGGATAGCCCAGCGCATCTGTAGTTGTGAACTTCCCATGATTCAGGACATTTACAAGGACAGGTGTGTAAAAAGAGCCCATAGGATCATTGGGGACCCAATCTATCCCAACCACAATCTATTCCAGCTGCTACCATCCGGGAAGCGGTACTGTATCATAAAAGCCAGGACCAATGGGGTCTGGGACAGCTTCCTCCACCAGGCCATCAGACTGATTAACTCACGCTGATTTGAGTATATTCTATATTACGTTGACTGTTCTATTTATTATAAATTATATTAAATTACTATGATTGTACATTGCACATTTAGATAGAGATATTAAGATTTTTACTCCTCATGTATGTGAAGGATGTAACAAATAAAGTCAATTCAATTTGCAAATTTACCGATGACACAAAGCTGGGTGGCAGTGTGAAATGTCAGGAGGATGTTATGAGAATGCAGGGTGACTTGGACAGGTTGGGTGAGTGGGCAAATGTATAGCAGATGCAGTTTAATGTGGATAAATGTGAGGTTATCCACTTTGGTGGCAAGAACAGGAAGGTAGATTACTATCTAAATGGAGTCAAGTTAGGAAAAGGGGAAGTACAATGAGATCTAGGTGTTATTGTACATCAGTCAATGAAAGCAAGCATGCAGGTACAGCAGGCAGTAAAGAAAGCTAATGGCATGCTGGCCTTTATAACAAGAGGAACTGAGTATAGGAATAAAGAGGTCCTTCTGCAGCTGTACAGGGCCCTGGTGAGACCCCACCTGGAGTATTGTGTGCAGTTTTGGTCTCCAAATTTGAGGAAGGACATTCTTGCTATTGAGGGAGTGCAGCGTAGGTTCACAAGGTTAATTCCCAGAATGGCGGGACTGTCATATGTTAAAAGATTGGAGCGACTGGGTTTGTATACACTGGAATTTAGAAGGATGAGAGGGGATCTGATTGAAACATATAAGATTATTAAGGGATTGGATGTGCTGGAGGCAGGAAGCATGTTCCCACTGATGGGTGAGTCCAGAACTAGAGGCCACAGTTTAAGAATAAGGGGTAGGCCATTTAGAACAGAGATGCAGAAAAACTTTTTCACCCAGAGAGTGGTGGATATGTGGAATGCTCTGCCCCAGAAGGCAGTGGAGGCCAAGTCTCTGGATGCATTCAAGAGAGAGTTAGATAGAGCTCTTGTAGATAGCGGGGTCAAGGGATATGGGGAGAGGGCAGGAATGGGGTACTGATTGTGTACAAGTTTGCAGATGTGACCACCATGGAGGGCCAAGTCTCAATGTCAACAAAACAAAAGAGCTAATCATTGACTTCAGGAAAGGAGTGGTCCTGTTTATATCAATAGCGCTGAGGCTAAGAGGATTGAAAGCTTCAAACTCCAGGAGTAAACATCTCTGACGCACGGTCATAGTCCAACCACGTGGACACCATGGCCACGAAAGTGCACCAACACCTCTACTTCTTCAGAAGGCTATAAAAATTCAAATTGTCCCTACTGAACAAAATGGTACACACAAATCATTCTATTCAGATGGTATTGAAAATACTCTGCTCATGACCACAAGAAAGTGCAGAGAATTAAGGACACAGCTCAACAAATCAGCCTCTCCTCCATGAAACACACACAAAATGCTGGAGGAACTCAGCAGGCCAGGGCACTCTCTATGGGAAAGACTACAGTCAACATTTCAGGCCAAGACCCTTTGGCAGGTTCTTTTTGTGATTGTCTCTCTTCAATGGACTCTTCCTACACTTTGCACCGCATCAGTAAAACAACCATCATAATCCAACACCCCACCCACCCTGGACATTCTAGCTTTTCACTCTTCCCATCAGGCAGAAGATATAAAAACCTGAAAGCATGTACCAACAGGATCAAGGACAGCTTCTGTCCCACTGTTATAAGACTATTGAATGGTCTGCCTGCATGATAAAATGGGATCTTGACCTTACAACCTACTCTGTTATGGCCTTTACCTTATTGTCTGGATGCGTTGCACTTTCACTGTAACAGTAGCATTTTATTCTGCATTCAGTTACTGCTTTTTTCTTGTACTATTCCAATGTACTGATGTAATGAAATTATCTGTATGGATGGAATGCAAAACAATTTTTTCCCCACTGTACATGCAACAATAATAAACAAATTTACCAATTACTATCACAAACAAGAGAAAATCTGCAGATGCTATAAATCTAAGCAACTCACACAAAATGCTAGAAGAACTCAGCAGGCCAAGCAGCATCTATGGAAAAGAGTGCAAGACCCTTCAGCAGGATTGGCGCCAGGTCTGCTGAGTTCCTCCAGCATTTTGTGTGTGTTACCAATTATTACCCTTTGGCATTGCTGTCTTGAAATAGATTTTCATTATTCCTTCCCTCCAAAACCCATTCACCACTCTACCCTTGCAACTAACCATTCCTTCTCCAAACTCCATGACTATATTAAACACAAAGTACACTGCAGATACTGGGGTCAAAGTAACATGTACAACAAGCTGGAGGAACTCAGCAGGTACGGCAGCCTCCATGGAAATGAGCAGTCAACGTCTTGGCCCAAAACGTTGACTGCTCATTTCCACGGATGCTGCCCGACCTGCTGAGTTCCTCCAGCTTGTTGTACATGTTTCCATGATGATATTATAGCTCCAAGATTCCTGTTGACCTTTCGTAGATCTTCATGTTTGAATCCCTCAAATTAGATTTCTTCCGTCAAAAACACTTCCTCTCAGAATGTTAATGAGCATTTCAGCAGTGCCTGAGCTGAAACAAAGGACATTGGATATGTAACAAGTTCTCCTACTGATCTTAAAGTGGCCCAAAAAAAGATATCTCAATATCTTCCCTTCTCAGATATTGTTTGCTATTGGACTAATTTAGATCAGGGGTTCCCAACCTGGGGTCCAAAGATCTTTTGATTGATGGTAGGTGTCCATGGCATAAAAATGTTTGGGAAACCCTGGTTTAGATAATCTCTCTTTTCCAGCAATAGCAAAGTCATCTAACAGACTAGTAGCCGGTCAAAGTGAGAATTACCATCAAATGCAAACTAGAATATGTATAGATTTTAGCTAATTCATTAAATATTTTACAAAACATGAAATAAAGGTAAGACTACAGTATACTGTATAAATGAGAATAAAGTAAACTCTGAAACATCGTAAAAATAGGTGATAAAAATTAAAAGCTATATTATTTATTAAAAGGAACTATCTACACACACATAACATTAGATACTGAGAGACAAAGAGAATGCTTGGGATTATTTATGAATAGCAGATTCAAAAATTCATAATTCTATACCACCATAGAAATAGGCCCCTCAGCATAACTTATCCATGCTGACCAAAATGCCTATTGACACAAATCCAATTTGTCTGTATCTGGCCTATGCCCCGTAAACCTTTCCCGTCCATTTATCTGTCTGAATGTCAGTTGTAATTCTTCCTACCGCTCTCGTCACCTCTGGCAGCTCATTCCATCATATCCATCACCCTCTGCGCAAAATACTTTTCTTTCTTTCCACTCTCACCTTCAACAATTGCCCTCTAGTTCTAAACTCCCATGCCTTGAGAAGAAGGCTGCCACTATCTACCCAATTTATGCCCCTCGTAAACCTCTACAATATTACCCCACAGCCTCCTTTGCTCCAGGAAAAAAACTGTTGCAGCTTCTCCAGTCCTTCCTCATAGTTCAAGCTCTCCATTTGTAACAACATCCTTGTGAATCTTTTCTGTACCCCCTCTGGATTTATCACATCTCTATAGCAAGTGGTCCAAAACAGCATGTAATATTCTAAATGCAGCCTAACCCAATGATTTGTACAACTGTAATATGATGTCCTAGTTCTTATACTTATCACTCAGCCAATGAAGTATATGCCTTCTTCATCATTCTGACTGCCTGTATTGCCCCTTTCGTGAAACTGTGTACTCATAACTCAAGACCTTGTTGTTAAATAACACTTTCCCGGGCCTTGTCATTCACTGCGTATGCCCTAGCCTGGTTTTGACTTCTTAAAATGCATCAATTCACACTTTTTTGGTTGATTTCCATTTGTCCATTTACCGTGTTGATATGGATCCTACTGTAAACTTAGACAATCTCCTTCACTGTTCATTTTACCAGCAATTATATAGTGTAATCATGCTTCCTACATTTTTACCCAACTCATCAATATACATTACTAATGGTTTGCTCTGGCAGCCTGGATCTCATATATTCTAAGCTTCTGGACCAGTCTCCGATGCAACACCTTGTCAAAGGTCTCAGTGAAGTCCATGCAGTCAATGTTCACCATTCTGCCCTTGACAATCCTCTTGACCAATTCCTTAAAAAACTCAAATTTGTCAGACATGATTTTCCATGAACAAAACCATGCTGACTATCCCTGATCAGTCCTTGTCTTAGCTTTCCCACCATTGGTATTAGGCTGACTGGCATTGACTGGTTTGTCCTTGAAGCCCTTCTTAGAGAAAGACACAATAGTAGCTATCCTCCAGTCTTCTGCTACCTTACCTGTGGCTAACAAAGTTACCAAAATCTTGCCAGCGGCCCAGTAAGCCTCCCACAATGTCCTAGGATACACCTGATCAGGGCCCAGACACGTATTCAGCTCTATGCACTCAAGATTGCACCTCTTCATAATGCTGTTATGTTTCAGGAAATCGCTGCTCTTTTCCTTGAACTCACTAGCTTCCATGTCCTTTTCCATGGCAAACAAATATGAGAGGTATTCAGGTATGACCTCAGCCATTTTCCATGTTTTCATACATGAATGAGCACACTGACCGTGTCTCTCCCTTACTACCCTTTTGCTCTTAACATACTTTGGAATTGTTCAGGATTCTCCTTTACCCTTACCTCACCTCATGAGCTCTTCCAGCCCTCCAAATTTCCTTTTTTTTTAAGTGTACTTGTACATCCCTCACACTAAAGAGCATTACTTATCAAATGCCTTCTGCAAATGCATCCTTATCTTATGGATAGGTCTTTTATGCAGCACCTTATAAAGTACCTTCTGGAAACCCAAGTATACAACATCTGCCTGTTCTCCTCTATCCACTGCACTCACTATGCGCTCAAAGAACTCCAGTAGGTTTATCAAACAGGACTTGCATTTCACGAATCTATGCTGCGTCTGCTTGATGGAAACACTTCTCTGCATATGCTTTGATATTTTTTCTTAATGATACCTTCAAGCATTGTTAAGATAACTGGCCTATAGTCACCTGCCTTTTGCCTAAAACTTTATTAAAATAGTAACGTGACATTTGCTGTCTTCCAGTCCACCAGGACCTGCCCACAATCCAGAGAATTTTGGTAAATTACAAAAAATATATCTATGGTGATTTCTACTATTTCTTTCAGTACCCTGGGGGGCATTCCATCTTTAGGCCCACTTATTTGCTTATCACCACCTCTTCATTGACAGTGATTGTATCAAGGTTCTCACCTCCCATCGTATCCACAGAATTTCTCTTTGGCATGTTAGACGCACCCTCCATCATGAATACAACACAAGGGCCTTGGCCATTTCCACATTACCTAATATTAATTCCACTTACTCGTTTTCCAAGGGATCTAGGTTTATTTTAGCCCCCCTTTTCTGCTATATATAATTATGAAATCCTTTACTATCTGTTATAATATTTTGCGCTAGTTTACTTTCATAATTGAACTTTCCTTTCCTTGTTGCTTGGTTAGTGGTTCTTTGTTGCTTTTTAGGGTTTTCCCAACTTCCCACTACTCTTAGTAACTTCATATGCATGAACTTTTAGTTTGATGCCTTCCTTTATTTCCTTAGTTGTCTAAGTCTGGCTCTCCCCACCCTTACAGCCCTTGCTTTTAAATGCAATATGCTTTTTTTGAAGACTGTGAAAAACCTATTTGCAATTCTTATACAGTTTCTCAATTTTTCCCAGCCTATGCTAGCTGGCTCCTACCTCATCCCACTGTAGTCTCTCTGGTTTAGGCATAATACATGGTTTTTACTGAACTGTTGCAGCCTTCATTTGTTTGAGAAATTTAATCATACTGTGTCTACTTTTTCCAAGAGGACCCCCAACTAAAAAATGTCAAGTTTACCCTATCTTCTTGCACAGGACTAGATCATAGATAGTATTTCCCTTCCAGATTTACTAAGCTGCTGTTCAAGAAAGCTAACACTGATGCATTCCATGAAGTCCTCCTCAAGACTGCCTTGTCAAACTTAATTTGCTCAATTATGTACATATCAAAGTCCCCCATGACAATTGTTACTCCATTCTTAAATGCTTCTGATATCTCATGGCTTATTGCCTGTGTCACTGTAATGTTATTATTCAGTGGCCTCTAGAGAACTCCCACTAGTGATTTTTCTTCTCTTTACTATTTCTAATTTCTACCCAGATGGACTCAACATTCCTTAGATCTTATATCAGCTCAGCTCTCACTATTGCCCTGATACTAAGGTCCTCTATTCCTTTTATCTTCATGCACTTATCAAAGATTTTCACAAAGTATTTTTGCTGTTATTCAGCATTCTATTTGGTGGAGACTTTAATATTCTTTTTATTGCAGAATGCAAGTTGAAATAAACTCATTGAACACTCCTCTTGAGGTATATTCTGAAACAGTGGTGCACAGCATGCAACCCATGGAATGTTTTAGGCCAACCTGCCCAAACTCATTGCCCCCTACCAGGCTCAAGGAAAAAAAGTTCCTGGAGTGTACTGCTATTCAGCAGAGCACAGCACACTTACAACTGTAAATGGGAAATTCTGTGCCTGAGCAATGCTTTGGGCATTCTGGTTAAATCAAATATCCAGGACGTGAAAACTGTCAAAGAGCTTGAATTGCTAGTGAATGCATCTGATATTCACTTATAAATACTTAAAAATATTTAAGTTAATTTAAAAATCAAATATACTTGTTGGCTTCCCTCTTTCTCACAATTGTTCCTGTTCAATGAGTTGAATGCTCCATATCTAATCTTGCCCAAGTTCATCCACAGATTTCCCAACTGGGAATATGCTGCAAGCTGATGAACCACCAGTGAAGAACTGTAACATCAGAGGGAAGAAAAAGCACTTTCCTGAAGTTCAGAATTTCCATGTTCATTTAAGTGGCATCAGATGTGATTCTCTTTGCCAACTAGAAACAAATGTATACTACTGCTGTGGATATCCAATGACCCCTGAGCAATCCAGGTAAGTGTTCTTTGAAAAGCAAAATCAGTTTCCATTCTTTACAATAAGTGCTTCCATTTCTCTGCATTCCCAATTTTGCATGCCTTAGAGTTAGTTGCTAAGAGATGTACAGCATTGAGGCAAGTTGCTCCATATTTTCCTTTCTACTCATGTGATCAAAATAAATTTTGCTCATCAGCCAACAGAAGATGGACTATCATAGGTGCTAAATCAGAAAAGAGAACAATGTTCTCTATAGCAAAGTAATTAAGCAATGGGCAAGCATAATGCATCACTTTGTTCAAAGCTATTATAACATTGTGTCAAAAATCATAAAATATTGGAAGATAGAAGGGAGAGGTTCAATCCCAGTTCTATAGAATTAGGCTATTCAGCCCATCGAGTCTGCTCCTGCATTCCATCGAGGATGATCTATTATCCATCTCATCCCCATCTCCTGTCTTCTCCCCATAACCTTTGATGCCCCGACTAATCAAGAACCCATCAATCTCCATTTTAAGTATATTCAATGACTTGGCCTCCACAGCCACCTGTGACAATGAATTCCACAGGTTCACTGTCCTCTGGTTAAAGAAATTCCTCCTCATCTCTGTTCTAAATGTAAGATCTTATAGTTCAGAGGTTCCCCCCAAGTTGGTGTCCATGGACCCCTTGCTTAATGGTATTGGTCAATGGCATAAAAAGTCTCCTCTGACGCTGCGCCCGCTGATCCCATTATAGGAAACATTCTCCCTACATCCACTCTATCCAGAATTCAGAATCAGGTTTATTATCACTGGCATGTGACATGAAATTTGTTAACTTAGTAGCAGCAGTTCAATGCAATACATAGTATAGAAGAAGAAAAAATTAAATAAATCTTATTCAGTATACTTTATACAGTATACGTATAGTGAATAGATTAAAATCATGCAAAAAACAGAAACACTATATATTTTTTTAAAAAAGTGAGGTACAGTCCAAGGGTTCAATGTCCATTTAGTAATCAGATGGCAGAGGAGAAGAAGCTGTTCCTGAATCACTGAGTGTGTGCCTTCAGGCTTCTGTATCTCCTACCTGATAGTAAAAGTGAAAAAAGGGCATTCCCTGGGTCCTTAATAATGGATGCTGCCTTTCTGAGACACTGCTCCTTGAAGATGTCTTGGGTACTTTGTAGGCGAGATGGAGCTGACTTTCCAATATTCAGTACAATTCAAAGAGACCCTCCCCCATCATTCTTCTAAACTCCAGCAAGAAGAAGCCCAGAGTCATCAAATGTTTTTCAAATAGTAACCCAGAATTCTCAGAACAATTCCCGTGAAGCTCCCCTGGACCCTCTCCAATGCCAACACGTTTTTTCTCAGATTAAGGGGTCCAAAGCTGCTCACAATACTATGAGTGGTCTGACCAATGCCTTATAAAGCTTTAGTATTACATCCTTGATATTATAATCTAACCCTCACAAAATGAATGTTAACATTGAATTACCTTCCTTACCACCAACTCAACCTGCCAGTTAACCTTTAGGAAATCCTGCACAAGGACTATGAATCCCAGAAGTCCCTAGCAAGCACAACCTCAGTCTTAGTAAAAGGCCAGGGATAGTGTTTGCATGTTATGCTGTCTCATTTATTTGAATAGGGTCACTGACCTTATTTGAAATACCCTGCCAGTTATTTTCTTTAACTGATTCATTCCAGGGTAGAAATAATCTACAGTTTGCAGTATCTGCCATAATTTCTGGGTTGTCCATCAACTGTTCCTCCATTCTCCAACCTGGAAATGGTGCTCTCTAGAACAAAGTTTTTCACTGGAACGATATAGCCTGATTTTTATGCAGCAATTATACTGAAGAGCATAAATAGAAGAATTTAATCCCAAAATAATTTATGTTTAATATTTGACATAATCAAGGCAGCAAATTTTGCAAGACTGTAAAAATCAATGACTATTAATTCTGCATCATTTGTGGCCAAGATATTATCCTACATTTAAAATTACTGAAATTTGTATTTACAACTCACAAGCACTCTGATTTCTTGCTAGAATCACTTTCTGCTATGTAGCTAGTTCAAAAACATGTGATTGACTATCAATCAATTCAGACATTCAATATGACCTTGGTGACCCTGTAACCCAAAGGGAAAGTGGGAACGTTTGGAAATTAATTGTTTGAGGGTGTAGAACATATCGCCAAAGCAGTTTGGAATTAAAACTATGTTTGAAACTGATGGTAATAAGCTTTTGATACAGTATTTGTTGATTTAAATTTTGCTGTATTTTTTTTACATTTGAAACTAGTGAATTTTATTTTAAATTATACTGCTTTTATTTCCAAAACTTTTACAATCAGGACACCTGTTAGAGATCAGCATATGCCACATGTTACAGCTGTTTGTGATTTGATTGTACCTATAATCCATGTTCCACTATGAAATAGATCTTGTACTAAATCAGATGAAGAGTCTTGCATCTGTTCAGGGTTCCAGTTCAACTAGCCTTTAAATAGTTCTGCTACTAATTGTGGGTATGCAACATAAAAAGAAAGTGTCATAATCTGATAACTGAAATGAAATACAATAGATCCTAGTTAAGTGGAACACGTTGGGACCAGTACATTTTGGACCAATTAAGCAGCTACCACAATTAGCCAAAGTTTCACAGAAATAGTTAGAAAGGTATATAAAAAAAAGTTCAGAATTGTCTTATTGCTTATCTCTCACCAACTATCAGCAACAAAAATCACTGCTTTTTGAATATAAACATACTTAACATGTCATTTAAAAATTATTCACTCTAATGGCGTGACTGACACTAGTTAGTCTGAACACACTTCTGTGGCTAGTAGGCAATCCGGCAACAGTCTCCTGCCCTCATTATGTAGCATAATGTCCCAAATAAACGAAGAGAATCCCAGCAATTTTCTTGATTAGTGTTCGTTCTTTAAGAGTTGTTCCAAATAATAGGCTGCCCCAATTAACCATTTGCCCAATTCACCAGGATCCACTGTAATGCTAAATAGATGGTCATTTCAAAATAGTTTCAGATCGAATTGGTTGGTGTATAATTCAATGTTGGCTTAATGTTGCAAATGGGTATTTTCCAGGTAGTGCATGGCAAATTTATTTCCAAAATAGTCAGCATTATGAAAGATTTCATCACTTCCTAAAGTCAAAAACAAGCTGTAAACAGAGATAAGCACGTGTACAAGCATGTAAACATAGGACTCTTTTGCAGCTGACCTTACTGTGACCTGCAGTGATGTACAGGTAGTAATATAATGCATTGTACTTCATAGATCCTGGCCTGGGACTATAACTACAATCTTGCACTCGCTTTTCACAGAGTATCCAATACTTTAGGCTACTGTGTACTTGAATCATAAACTCAGTGTCTCATAGGAGAACAACATCTGTGAATTTCCACAGTAATCTGCCACAAACTAATACTTCTGACGGCTACTCAGCAGAGCTTTGATGTCATGCCGCAACAGAAGATGCCATTGTTCACCCTCCAAACATGGGAGAGATCAAAACTTTGGCCTCTCTAATTTTGGAGCTATTTTCTGCAATATGATACCACAATTCCAGCTTTGAGGCTTACACAGCCTGCATGTTTAAGAGTGGGCCTAAGTCATAATGCTTATTGCCCTGAGGCCAGGCAGGCAGGGATAGGTCATTGCACCTCAACCAAAGTTCACAATGTGTGTGGTAGTTCAGTCCCTAAAAGCAGGATTACGCGTGTTTCTCCAAGAAATGTTATAAGTCAGTTTGCCATGTAATGTACAATAAGGGAGAAGCAATATGTGATCAGTATCTTCAATGCAATATGTTAAAATATTCCCGGATAAAATAATTCCTTTTTTAATGCCATTTCTGAAAAACAAGCGTGAATCTTTAATTCCCATTAACCTTTACTTATTCAAAGTATTGGGAATTTCAACAAAAAATTATTTTCTTTTTTGAAACTGGAGTGTAAAATCAGTAAATATTACAAATAATGAACTTGATCATAATAATGTCAATGCGAACATCAGCAAAATTCAATTGTTTAAGGAGAACTTGATCTATTTTTTCAGTGCTAGATAAATAAATTATTAGCACCTTCTATTCACGTTTACCTAGCTGTTTTTCAGCACAGTTCATTAGTGCATGGCTGTTTTGACTTCTGATCTCCTGTACAAACTCAGTAAATATGCTTGTATATCTATAAAAATCGTTCTTCGCATTTCTATTTTTAGATGTTGTAAAACAGAATGATTTAAAATTGGAATTAAAGAGCTACCAGGATTTAAAACTCCGATTATTTTTTAACTGTGTAGGAATGAGTTCATGTGATATATAGCTTAACTTTGAGGTAAAGTTATTACAAAATGCTTCAGAACTAAGCACTAATTAGGATAAAACATTCTTAATCACTTTAAGTTCCTTGAACATGCAAAACTCCAGACTGGAGTCCTTGCTTGTGGTTGCAGAATGGGTCATATCTACTGTTATACAATTTTCTCAAAGGCTAAATCATATTATATTTGTCCATTTTTACCTTCACTATCAATGTGATTTCCTGTTATTATGAATCATGTTTAAAAATGCAATCGTTCTATTTAACAAGCAGGTATTTCAATGGAAGATAGCCTTTCCAAATCCTCCTCCCATTCTTGTAAAATCTATCCTTAAAATTGTAAACCATTTGTAGTGAAAGAACATAATGATGTTTAAGTCCTTACATGTTTACTCAGGCAAACTCAACTAATCTCAAGAAATTTTGAGAGGCTTTCTTCGAGAGGTTAAGTAAAGGATTGAGTAGCCAAATCAAACACCTTGCAAAGAATGAACTGGCTTAATGAGTTGAATATACTTTTCTTCTTTCATATTTTGTTGAAATATTCCAATTCATCATGGCGATCATTATTACAGTAAAATATCCATAAATTGTTTTATTCTAATAGACAAATACCTAACAGATTTGTATAATATCAGGCAGGCCAGGAAAAAGCTACAAAGATGTGCAAGCATTCCTGAGAATAAGATCTATCTGTTCTTCCCGATAACACAAGCAATTTTGATTGATTTGAATCTAATCCTCTCATAATGCTTTCATTTACAATTTCTCAACAATCTCATACTACAATGAAATTATTTGTCTTTATCAAATGCTAGTGGAAAAATATACTACTAAGAGTGTAAATGGAAAAAATATACCAATCTAAGGTACTGAGCTGCTGACCATTATGCAGTAATGACTACCAGTTGATTATGGTATAATAGCAGCTCAGTACCTAAGAGGATTTGAAAAAAATCTCCTTACACTCTACACCTAAAACAAATAACTCTTGCTTAAAGAGTTTCTACACATGTCCTCAAATGAACATAATTATTAAAGACTTATATCTAGCAACACTGATTAGTTTGAACTGAATGCTTACCTCTTGTTTTTGATAAAGTGCAAAAGCTTGTAGAAACTTGATTTGCATTCCACATAATCTACTTTTGAAATTCCTTAATCACTTGTGTTAGCTTAGCTGCTGTTGGGTAATATCAATAAAACCTGGTGGAAGATCATGACCATGATTTTACGTTTTAAAATCCCTAATGATGTAGTCGATGAAGATTTGTAGTATTGTGCAAACTAAATAGTTATTCCAAATCTCTGTTGATATTAATAAGAAGAGGATACAAAGTATAGGCATGAGAAATGGCTTACTTATAAATCACTCTATTGACGAAAAATGAAGAAAGATTTTCTCAGGAAGTAGAAGAGGAAGAATATAAGAAGCAGTAAAATATATTTGAAGAGATAAAAGGCAGAATACATTAAATGCAGCTAGCCAGCTGTGGTTATTTTTGAACTATCTGAAGAATAGTGAGAATGCTGGAAATACATTCTACAGGTTTTGTGGGCCAGGAGACATTTGATCTTGAGTAAAACATCATATATTGGATGACCACAATTTAATGCCTATTAATACAAGTGTTTATAATTCAATTATATGTGTTACATGGATTCAGTACTTTACAATGCAATTAGCAAAGTACAGCTTCTGAATTTCAATTGTGCAAATCACACTGTATGCGTTTAATTTGTTCTGTAATCTCTTTAGTATACCCTTCCAAAAGCTTAGTGAAGCAACAATTTTGACAGAAGATTGACTGACTGGCAGGAGGCAAAGAGTGGGAATAAAGGGGGCCTTTTCTGTTTGGCTGCCAGTGACTATTGGTGTTCCAAGGTGATCACTGTTGTGATTGCTTCTTTTCATGCTTAATGTCAATGACATGGATGATGGAATTGATATTCTTTTAGCCAGGTTTGCGGATGATACAAAGATTGGTGGAAGGGCAGGTAGTGTTGAGGAAGCAGGGAGTCTGCAAAAGGACCTAGATAGATTGGGAGAATGACCAAAGAAGAAACAGATGGAATATAGTGTACCGAAGTAAATGGTCATGCACTTTAGTAGGAGGAATAAAGGTTAGACTATTTTCTCAATGGGTTGAAAACTCAGAAATCAGGGGCACAAAGGGACTTGGGAATCCCATGCAGGATTCCCTGAAGATTAAGCAAGTGGTAAGGAAGGCAAAGAATGATTCTGGATGATGAAAGGGTTAACATCTGAGGAGCATTTGATGGCTGGGGGCCAGTATTTGCAGGAGCTTAGAAGAATGGGGGGCAGGGAGAAATCTCATTGAAAACTATCAAATATTGAAATGCCTAGATAGAGTAGATGTGGGGATGATATTTCTTCTTGTGTGGAAGTCTAGGACCAGAGGGCAGAGCCTCAGAAAAGAGGGATATCCCTTTAGAACAGGGATGAGGAAGAATTTCACCATTTGCATCATCAATGGGGATGGGAGAAATTCTGGATTGGAGGGTTGCAAATGTTGTTCTATTATTCAAGAGAGGGAGTAGAGATAACCCATGAAATTATAGAGTCTTACTTCGGTGGTTGGTAAGTTGATGGAAAAGATCCTGAGAGGCAGGATTTATGAACATTTGGAGAGGCATAATATGATTAAGAATAGTCAGCATGGCTTTGTCAAAGGCAGGTAGGTCATGCCTTACGAGCCTGATCGAATTTTTTGAGGGTCTGACTAAACACATTGATGAAGGTAGAGCAGTACATATAGTGTATATGGATTTCAGCAAGGCATTTGATAGGGCATCCCATGCAAGGCTTATTGAGTAAATAAGGAGGCATAGGATCCAAGGGGATCTTGCTTTGGTGATCCAGAATTGACTTGCGCACAGAAGGCAAAGAATGGTTGTAGATGGGTCATTTTCTGCATGGAGGTTGGTGACCAGTGGTGTGCCTCAGGGATCTGTTCTGGAATTCCTTCTCATCGTGGTTTTTATAAATGATCTGGGTGAAGTGGTGGAGGGATGGGTTAGTAAGTTTGCTGATGACACAAAGGTTATAACTGGATATTGATAGGATACAAAAATGGGCTGAGAAGTGGCAGATGGAGTTAAACCCAGATAAGTGTGAAGCAGTACATTTTGGTAGGTCAAATATGTTGGCAGAATACAGTATTAATGGTAAAACTCTTGGCAGTGTGGAGGATCAGAGGGATCTTGGGGTCCAAGTCCATAGAACACAAAGTTGCTACGCAGGTTGTCTCTGCGGTTAAGAAGGCATAGGGTGCATTGGCTTTCATCAACCGTGGTATTGAGCTTAAAAGCCGAGAGGTAATGTTACAGCTATATAGGACCCTGGTCAGACCCCACTTGGAGTACTGTGCTCAGTTCTGGTCACCTCACTACCGGAAAGATGTGGAAACTATAGAAAGGGTGCAGAGAAGATTTACAAGGCTGTTGCCTGGATTGGGGAGCATGCCTTATGAAAACAGGTTCAGTGAACTCGGCCTTTTCTCCTTGGAGCGACGGAGGATGAGGGGTGATCTGATAGAGGTGTATAAGATGATGAGAAGCATTGATGGTGTAAATAGTCAGAGGCTTTTTTCCAGGGCTGAAATGGCTAGCACGAGAGGGCACAGTTTTAAGGTGCTTGGAAGTAGGTACAGAGGAAATGTCGGGGTAAGTTTTTTTTTGTTTTTGTTTTTTTTAAATATAAACACAGAGATTGGTGAGTGTGTGGAATGGACTGCTGGCAACTGTGGTGGAGGCGGATACGATTGGGTCTTTTAAGAGACTCCTGGACAGGTACATAGAGCTTAGAAAAATAGAGGGCTAGGGGTAACCTTAGGTATTTTCTAAATAAGTACATGTTCAGCACAGCATTGTGGGCCAAAGGCCCTGTATTGTGCTTTAGATTTTCTACGTTTCTATGTTCTATGTTTCTTTAGTCAGAGGATGGTGAATCTGTGGAATTCATTGCCACATATGGCTGTGGAGGTCAAGTCATTGGGCATATTTAAAGCAGAGGTTAGGACTTGCCATATGCCTTCTTAACTACTCTATGAACTTGAACCCCAAGATCTCTTGGCTCATCAACACTGTTAAGGATCTTGCCCATAACCAGTGTACTGGCTTTATTCATTTGACCTACCAAGGTGCAACACTTCACATTTGGCTGGGTGGATCTCCGTCTGTCATTTCTTGCCTGTATGTGCAAGGGATCTACAGTATATCCCATTGTATTCTTTATCAGTCTTCCTCTCAGTTCACAGCACCACCAATCTTCCTATCATCTGCAAAGTTACTAACCCAACCATCTACATTTTCATCCACTTCATATATATATGTCACAAACAGCAGAGGTCCCATTACAGATCCCTGCAGAATACCACTAATCATGCACCTCCAGCAAGAATAAGCACCTTTGACCACTACTCTGTCATTTATGGACAAGCCATTTCTGAATCCAAACGGCCAATTCAGCATGGATCCAATGCACCTTAATCTTCTGGATGAGACTCTCATGAGTTACCTTGTCAAACACCTTACTAAGACCTATGTAAACAATATGCATAGCTCTACATTTATCACTCACCCTCGTCACCTCATCACAAAACTCAATTGGGTCAGTAAGGCACGACCTGCCCCGCAGAAAGCATGCTGGGCATAGCTTTCCAAATGTTCATAAACCCTATCAATAAGAGTTCTCTTCAGTCACTTCCCTGCCACTTGTGTCAGACTCTCAAGTCTCTAGTCTCCAGGATTATCCCCAGCTTTCTTCTTGAATAATGGAACAGGAGAATCTGTAATAAATACTGAGATTCAGGGTTCCAAAGGTTATGGTGAGAAGGCAGGGGAGTGGGACTAAATGGGAGAATGGATCAGCTCATGATAAAATGGCAGAGCAGACTCGATGGGCCGAATGGCTGTCTTCTGCTCCTTGGTCTTATGGACATTGTGAGCCAACGGGCCTATTCCTATACTGAACTCTACTATAATTACTGTTCTATGAACAGCAGGAGATGTTTTGATTCGGAAAGAAAGTGAACTTGGGGCCCCACGATCAACCATGATCTGCCTGAATGTCAGAGGAGACTAAAATGACCATTTGGCTTACACCTGTTTGGTTCTATTCCCTATGCTCTTATGCTGCACACATTCAAAATGGCAGTCAGGCAGGTGCAGTGATGATGAGCACCAAGCAGTCGTCCGGCAGTGCTTGCGCAGTACCAAGCAGAAGCAGAAACATCATTAAACTTAAATCTCATGCAAGGTTATAGCCTTTCAAGGTCTGTGAGCTGTGCCGGCCTTCTATCAGAAATGATTCTTAATGTAACAGCATAACTAATACAAAAAAAGAGCTGGTCATCGGTCCTCTTATGTGAGTTTGCTCCATTCAATTAAGATTATGCTGATCTTTTACCTTAACACCACCACCTCTTCATCTAATCTTCTCGATATTATTTATTTATTTATTATTACTTTTTTGTATTTGCACAGTATGTCATCTTTTGCACATTTGGTTGTTTATCCATCCTTTGGGGGCAGCCCTTCATTGACTCTATTGAGGTTCTTGGATAATGCCTGCAAGAAAACGAATCTCAGGGTTGTGATTTGTGACGTACATGTATTTTATTAATATATTTATTTTGACCTTTAAACTTCTCTGCACTAGCCACATTTCTTTCAATTCCATTAATATCAAAAAATCTATCAATGTTTCTCTTGAATATATTTAATAACTGAGGCTCCACAGTGGAGAATTCCAAAGTTTTATTACACTTTGGTGAAAAAAGCTCTTCTCAACTTAGTAGCCAATCCCTTGTTCTAACGACGTGCCATCTATTTCTAGATACCCAGTCAAAGGAAACATCATTCCGATGAAAAAATTGATTTTGAGATAGAAGAAAGAGTAGAGAATAACAGGAATGTACTCTGATTGGCAGGAAATAATTAAACCATTTTCCCTAGAAATGTGTATTAGAACATCAGCTTTTCAATACATTTTGCAATGACTGATGAAGAGTTTTACTACTTCAATTTTATAGAGCCCTAATGAAATACCATATTGTGTACAGCTTGTTTCTGGTCTCACTACTAAAGGAGCAGAATTAGACCATTCAGCCCATTAAGTCTATTCCACCATTTCATCATGGCTGATCCCAGATCCCATTTAACCTCATACACCTGCCCTTTCACTGTATGCCTTGATGCCCCAACCCATCAGGAAACTATCACTTCCGCTTTCAATATACCCACGGACTTGGCCTCCACCACTGTCTGTGGCAAAGAATTCCACAGATTCACCACTCCTTGACTAAAGAAAGTTCCTCCCTATTTCTGGACTAAAAAGCCACCCTCAATTTTGAGGCTGTGCCCTCTAGTTCTGGATACCCCTACTAGAGGAAACATCCTCCCCATATCCACCTTATCTAGTCATTTCAACATTAGATAGGCTTCAATGAAATGTCCTTGCCTTCTTCTAAATTCCAGTGAGTACAGGCCCAAAGCTGCCAAACACTCATATGTTAACCCCTTCATTCCTGGAATCATCCTCGTGAACCTCCTGTAGACTCTCTCCAATGACAACGCATCCTTTCTGAGATATGAGGCCCAAAACTGTTGACTATACTCCAAGTGAGGCCTGACTAGTGTCTTATAAAGCTTCAGCATGATCAACTTGTTTTTATACTCTATTCCCCTTGTAATAAATGGCAACATTACATTTGTCTTCTTTACCACAGACTCAACCTGTGAATTGACCCTCTGGGAGTCTGGCACAAGGACTCCTAAGTCCCTCTGCACCTCTGATGTTTGAACTTTCTCCCCACTTAGATAACAGTCTGCACTGTTGTTCCTTTTACCAAAATGCATTATCATACATTTCCCAACACTGTACTCCATCTGCCGCTTTTTTGCCCATTCTTCCAATTTGTCTGTCCAGCTGAAACTGCGTTGCTTCCTCAGCACGACCTAACCCTCCACCTATCTTTGTATCATCCGCAAACTTTGCCATAAATCCATTAATTTCACTATCTAAATCACTGACAGCAATGTCAAAAGTAGCGGCCCAGTACTGACCCCTGAGGAACATCACTAGTCACTGGCAGCCAACCAGAAAAGGCCCCCTTTATTCCTACTCGCTGCCTCATGACTGTCAGACATTCCTCTATCCATGCTAATATAGACCTTCTGAAAATCCAAGTTAATGACATCCCCTGCCTCTCCTTTGTCTGCCCTGTTTGTTACTTCCTCAAAGAATTCTAACAGATTTGTTGGGCATGATTTTCCTTCACAGAAACCATGCTGACTTTATCTTTTACCATTAGTCTCCAAGTACCCTGAAACCTTGTCCTTAATAATAGACTTCCACACTCTCCCAGCCACAGAGGTTAGGCTAACTGGCCTATAATTTCCATTTTTTGCCTTCCTCCCTTCTTAGAGAGTGGAGTGGCATTTGCAATTTTCCAGTCCTCTGGGACCATGTCAGAATCAAGTGATTCTTGAAAGCTCATGACCAATGTATCCATTTTCACTTCAGCAACTGCTTTCAAGACTCTGAGATGTAGTCCATGTGGTCCAGGTGGACAGAACAAGAGAGGGACAGGGAGGGAGAGAGGGGGAGAGAGAGACACACACACACAAGGGGGGGAAGGAGAGAGAAAGAGAGGAGAGAAAGAGAAAGAATGAGGCAAAGAGGTGGGGGGAGAAAGAGGGAACAAGGCAGAGGGAGATACAGAGACTGAGGCAGAGAGAGAGAATGAGGTGGAGTGAGAGAGAGAAAGAAAATGAGACAGAGGGAGAGAGAATGAGGCATAGAGCGAGAAGGAAGGGGAGAGTGTGGCAGAGAGAGGGGAGAGAATGAGGCAGAGAAAAAAGAGGGAGAGGTAGAAAGAGGGAGAGAACTAAGCAGAGAAAAATAGAGGGAAAGAAAGTTGGAATAAGGCAGAGATACTGACACCAAGGCAGGCAGAGAAAGAGAAGGAAAGAAAGAAGGAAAGAAAGGAAGGAAAGAAAGAAGGAAAGAAAGAAGGAAAGAAAGAAGGAAAGAGAAAGAAGGAAAGAAAGAGTGAGAGAGAGAACAAGGCAAAGAGAGAGAAAGGCTGAGAAAAAATAGAGGAAGAAGGAGAGAGAGAGTGAGAGAGTCCGATGCAGAGAGAGGGAGCACACTAGGCAGAGAAAGAGAGTGAAAGAATGAGGGGGAGAGAGAGAAAGAGAACTATGCAGAGAAAGAGGGAGAGACAGAGAGAGAGAGAGAGGACCATGCCAAAATCAAATGATTCTTGAAATATCATGACCGATGCATCCATTATCACTTCAGCAACCTCTGGACTCTGGGATGTAGTGGACAGAATGAAACAGAGTAAGAAAAAGAGAGAGAGAGAGTGAGGTAGGCAGAGAGAGAAAATGAGAAAGAGAGAGAAAGAGGGAGAGAGCATGGCATAGAGAGGGAAAGAGAGAGAGAACGAGGGAAGAGAGAGAGAGAATGAGGAGGAGGCAGATAGAGAGGGAGAGAGAGAGAAGTCATACTTGTGATAGAGGAAATGCAAATAAGGTTCACTGGATTGATTTACTGGAATGCGGTGTTAGATTGATAGATTTTTAACTATTAAAGAATTAGTGCAGGAAGATGTCACTGTGGATTTGTCCACCTCTTTCCTACTGCTGATTTGGTAAATCCAATCTAAAAGATTAAAGATCCCAGTAATTTTTGTACTGTACTTGTTGGATGGATCTCCAGTTTCCTTATTTATATTATGCCCTACATTATCATAACTGTTTGGGAACTGGCTTGTATACTTCTTGCACCCTACCTCTTGTTGCTCTTAGTTTCACCCAAACTTTTTCCTTTATCCTATCAGAGATATCCCACCTCTATAAGTTAATTATCCTGGAATATATAATTCCCAGGTCTTTTCATTTTATAACCACATTTCTGTAATGCTTATTAAATTGTACCAATTCATGTTAATAAATGTGTACTAGTCAATATTCTTTTCTATAATATATTTTTATCTCTAATTATTCAAACAGGGAACAATCCTGTATTTGCATATTTACAATGTTGCTTTTTCAGCAATTAACATCTTTCTGGCAGTAATAGATAGATTGTGCCCATTTTGGATTTCTACCACTGCAGTACCAAGATTTAATGGTTAAGGGTAGGACATGATTATTTGTAATACACAAAATTCCATTACTACCCACCCAGTGATAAGAGTATGGGTTCCCAACAGCATTTGCTATTAAGATGAATTCCTCACAAAGAAAGTTACTGTTGTAGCAATGGTTTTGAATGGATAGATGAAGGCTCTGCCCCTTGGAAACTCTTAATGGAAGCTACACTCAGTTATTTTTGAGGATTTCACTGATGTTACTGCAAGACTGGTAATGTAGTTTTGGGTCCAGAGATTTTAAAGAGCATGGCTGGAAACATCAGACTGAGTTTTAACTAGACAAACATACCACAACATTAGAGATTAATGATAATGTTGTATTGCAACCTAACTTCCATGGAATATTAATGCAGAAACTACCTGAGTTTCAGTCATATTTTTAGCATGATGTTACTCCATGATATGAAACAGTGCACAGATGGAAGGGGTCAATGGGAAGAAGTGCATCACAAATAATGATCAGTGTAATTTTAACTTAACTTATCCTACTAAAAATTTATTAACATCTATTTACTGGCCTATCTTTTTCCTGTTTGATTTTACTCACCACCATTTTCAGTTAAGAGTATAATAAGATGAAATGTACCATAAATATATAGCCGATTCAACCTTGTCAATGTCCAGGGATAACGGTCAGGTCAACACTCCTTTGGATATAAATTGGTTAATTTAATATTTGGGAAGTAACTTTACCACATATCTTTTATTAAAGTGGTAAACTACTTATGAAATTCTCATTTTGTTTATCTTAGAGTACAATTAACTTGCCTCTCTGTAAACAATTTTCCCTTTGATCATCCATTAAAATCAGCTTTAAGGTACTCTCCCCGTAATATCTACAATTCCTATGCCAAAACCTATTATCACAATATAAAGATCTGTAAAACAATGACCTGCATAATGTTGAGTTGAAACTCACACTTACTGACCCAGCCTTGACCACAGATACAGCTTCAATTGACAACATTGATTGATGCGGGCAATCTAAGGCACAACATTTCTCCGCAGAGTGTGACAGGTACGCCTAGAAATGCTTTATTTTGCAAATCATTCCATGTACTTACAAAAGTTGTATGGTAGTAATAATATTACATTATCATCACCCAGAACATGCCCTCTTCTCATTGTTACCATCAGGGAGAACCCATGAACACTACCTCACTACTTCTGTTCTCTTTTTGCACTGATTATTTATGTAACTTAAAAAATACACACACACTGAATATACTTCTTACTGTAATTTACAGTTCTCATTATTATGTATTTCACAACAGATGCCAGTGACATTAAACCTGATTCTGGTTTGGATTCTGATTCTTTTGCATGTACATTTCTTCAGCAAACTGCCCAAGGAGATTTTTTTCCTACAAAGCTTCCAGTTGTTCAATGTGTAATGGTCGGAAGATCTTAAACAAGAGCTCTTGAAGTGGGAGAAACAAGCCTTGGTGCATAGATTCTGTCAGCCTGAAACATTGAACTGATCCTTGAAGTGGAAGATCAGCAAGCTTCAGAGGGACTAATAGTGTCTTCCAAAAAGCTAATCTTCCAGCAGCAACTGATGGTTGTCTCGGTCTGCTTTCACAGGAACATGTTACGCAGCTTCTCATGATGAATCTCAAGAAAAAGTTTATTCCAGACCTTCCTGGCAAATACACAGTCTAGAAGGAGAAGCATGACATTTTCATCTCCACTGCAGCTTCCTCAAGGGCAGTGTGTGGTGGTGATAAGACTCCAGGGTCTAATGAGGATGCCAATTCTCCTCATTAGCCAAGTGAGGTATGAAATTTACTGATGAGGCACTCTTTCACATCATTTTGACATTCTTCATGGAAGACTATTCCCCCCCCCCCCCGGCATCATCCTGTGGTGAGAAATGTATCAATGAAGTGGTCAAAGATGTTCTTCTTCACAAACTTCATGACAGACAGGTAAAGTATAGACTGTCCAAAGGCACATGGCGAGATGCTTCCTTCACAGTACCACAGACAGATTGAAGCACAGAGAAAAGCATGAGTCTTCTCTGCTTATCCACTATCTATGTACAGGTTGCTGCAGCCACACATGAAGGTAGCCATTGGGGGAGGGCCATCTCAGGTACATTTTCCCAGTTTTCATTGGAGATGTATACACAGGATCTCTAGAGAAATGGTTCATTTCTGATTTCTGGAAGGAAATGGAGGACACCTCAGTCATCCAGTGCTGGAGAAGGGGTACGAGCCACACCTGTGGCATGGACAATGATGAAGGAACATCAACAGTTCAAAATTCAAAGTAAATTTATCATCAAAGGGCATATACGTCAGCATATACAACCACATATTTTTGTTGCCGTGCTCAGTAAATCCAACATAATAGAATAATAATATAGTAATAACCATAATAGAATCAATGAAAGGTTCCTGTACCTTCTCCCCGATGACAGCAGTGAGAAGAGAGCATGTCTTGTGTGGCGGGGTCTCTAATGATGGATGTTGGTTTCCTAAGACAACCCCTTGTGCAGATGTGTTCATTGGTGGGGAGGGCTTTACCATGAGAGACTGGGCCATATCCAGTACCTTTTGTAGGATTTTCATAGAAATGTAGAAACATAGAAAATAGGTGCAGGAGTAGGCCATTCGGCCCTTCGAGCCTGCACCGCCATTCAGTATGATCATGGCTGATCATCCAACTCAAAACCCTGTACCTGCTTTCTCTCCATACCTCCTGATCTCTTTAGCCACAAGGGCCATATCTAACTTCCTCTTAAATATAGCCAATGAACCAGCCTCAACTGTTTCTTGTGGCAGAGAATTCCACAGATCCACCATTCTCTGTGTGAAGAAGTTTTTCCTCATCTCAGTCCTAAAAGGATTCCCCTTTATGCTTAAACTGTGACCCCTCATTCTGGACTTCCCCAACATCGTAAACAATCTTCCTGCATCTAGCCTGTCCAATCCCTTTAGAATTTTATACGTTTCAATAAGATCTCCCCTCAATCTTCTAAATTCCAGTGAGTATAAGCCTAGTCGATCCAGTTTTTCTTCATATGAAAGTCCTGCCATCCCAGGAATCAATCTGGTGAACCTTCTCTGTACTTCCTCTATGGCAAGAATGTCTTTCCTCAGATTAGTGGACCAAAACTGCACACAATATTCTAGGTGCGGTCTCACCAAGGCCTTGTACAACTGCAGTAGAACCTCCCTGCTCCTGTACTCAAATCCTTTTGCTATGAATGCCAACATACCATTTGCCTTTTTCACCACCTGCTGTACCTGCATGCCCACCTTCAATGACTGGTGTACAATGACACCCAGGTCTCGTTGCATTTCCCCTTTTCCTAATTGGCCACCGTTCAGATAATAATCTGTTTTCCTGTTCTTGCAACCAAAGTGGATAACCTCACATTTATCCACATTAAATTGCATCTGCCATGAATTTGCCCATTCACCTAACGTATCCAAGTCGCCCTGCACCCTCTTAGCATCCTCCTCACAGCTAACACTGCCGCCCAGCTTCATGTCATCCGCAAACATGGAGATACTGCATTTAATTCCCTCGTCTAAATCATTAATATATATTGTAAACAACTGGGGTCCCAGCACTGAGCCTTCTGGTACCCTACTAGTCACTGCCTGCCATTCTGAAAAGGTCCCGTTTACTCCCACTCTTTGCTTCCTGTCTGCCAACCAATTCTCTATCCACATTAATACCATACCCCCAATACCATGTGCTTTAAGTTTGCACACTAATTTCCTGTGTGGGACCTTGTCAAAAGCCTTTTGAAGATCTAAATATACCACATCCACTGTCTCTCCCCTATCCACTCTACTAGTTACATCTTCAAAAAATTCTATAAGATTCGTCAGACATGATTTTCCTTTCACAAATCCATGCTGACTTTGTCCGATGATTTCACCTCTTTGCAAATGTGCTGTTACCACATCTTTGATAACCGACTCTAGCATTTTCCCCACCACCGATGTCAGACTAACCGGTCTATAGTTCCCTGGTTTCCCTCTCCCTCCTTTTTTAAAAAGTGGGGTTACATTAGCCACCCTCCAATCCTCAGGAACTAATCCAGAATCTAAGGAGTTTTGAAAAATTATCACTAATGCATCCACTATTTCTTGGGCTACTTCCTTAAGCACTCTGGGATGCAGACCATCTGGCCCTGGGGATTTATCTGCCTTTAATCCCTTCAATTTACCTAACACCACTTCCCTACTAACATGTATTTCCCTCAGTTCCTCCATCTCACTAGACACTCGCTCCCTTACTATTTCCGGAAGATTTTTTATGTCCTCCTTAGTGAAGACAGAAACAAAGTAGTTATTCAATTGGTCTGCCATGTCTTTGTTCCTTATGATCAATTCACCTGTTTCTGACTGTAAAGGACCTACATTTGTCGTGACCAACCTTTTTCTTTTCACGTATCTATAAAAGCTTTTACAGTCAGTTTTTATGTTGCCTGCCAGCTTTCTCTCATAATCTTTTTTCCCTTTCCTAATTAAGCCCTTTGTCCTCCTCTGCTGCTCTCTGAATTTCTCCCAGTCCTCAGGTGTGCCGCTTTTTTTTTTGCTAATTTATATGTTTCTTCTTTGGACTTGATACTATCCCTAATTTCCCTTGTCACCCACGGGTGCACTACCTTCCCTGGTTTATTCTTTTGCCAAACTGGGATGAACAATTGTTGTAGTTCATCCATGCGATCTTTAAATGTTTGCCATTGCATATCCACCGTCAACCCTTTAAGTATCATTTGCCAGTCTATCTTAGCTAATTCACGTCTCATATCTTCAAAGTTACCCTTCTTTAAGTTCAGAACCTTTGTTTCTGAATTAACTATGTCACTCTCCATCTTAATGAAGAATTCCACCATATTACGGTCACTCTTACCCAAGAGGCCTCGCACGACAAGATTGCTAACTAACCCTTCCTCATTGCTCAATACCCAAGCTAGAATGGCCTGCTCTCTAGTTGGCTCAACATGTTGGTTCAGAATACCATCCCGGATACATTCTAAGAAATCCTCTTCCTCAGCACCCTTAACAATTTGGTTCACCCAATCTATATGTAGATTGAAGTCACCCATTATAACTACTGTTCCTTTATTGCACGCATTTCTAATTTCCTGTTTAATGCCATCCCCAACCTCACTACTACTGTTAGGTAGCCTGAACATAACTCCCACCAGCATTTTCTGTCCCTTAGTGTTATGCAGCTCTACCCATATCGATTCCACATCCTCCAGGCTAATGTCCTTCCTTTCTATTGCGTTGATCTCCTCTCTAACCAGCAATGCTACCCCACCTCCTTTTCTTTCCTGTCTATCCCTCCTGAATATTGAATATCCCTGGATGTTGAGCTCCCATCCTTGGTCACCCTGGAGCCATGTCTCTGTGATCCCAACTATATCATATTTATTAATAACTATCTGCACATTCAATTCATCCACCTTGTTACGAATGCTCCTCGCATTGACACACAAAGCCTTCAGGCTTGTTTTTACAACACTCTTAGCCCTTATACAATTATGTTGAAAAGTGGCTCTTTTTGCTTTTTGCCCAGGATTTGCCTGCCTGCCACTTTCACTTTTCACCTTACACTTTTTGCTTCTACCTTCATTTTACACCCCTCTGTCTCTCTGCACTTGTTCCCATCCCCCTGTCACATTAGTTTAAAGCCTCTTGAATAGCAGTAGCAAACGCTCCCCCAGGACATTGGTTCCAGTCCAGCCCAGGTGCAGACCGTCCTGTTTATACTGGTCCCACCTCCCCCAGAACTGGTTCCAATGCATCAGAAATTTGAATCCCTCCCCCTTGCACCATTTTTCAAGCCACGTATTCATCTGAAATATCCTCCTATTTCTACTCTGACTAGCACATGGCACTGGTAGTAATCCAGAGATTATTACCTTTGTGGTCCTACTTTTTAGTTTATCTCCTAACTCCCTAAATTCACCTTGTAGGACTTCACCCTGTTTTTTACCTATATCGTTTGTACCTATGTGCACCATGACCACTGGGTGTTCACCCTCCCATTCCAGAATGTCCTGCAGCCGCTCAGAGACATTCTTAACCCTTGCACCCCAGGGAGGCAACATACCATCCTGGAGTCTTGTTTGCGGCCGCAGAAACGCCTATCTATTCCCCTTACAATCGAATCCTCTATCACTATAGCTCTCCCACTCCCTTTCCTTCCCTCCTGTGCTGCAGAGCCACCCATGGTGCAACGAACTCGGCTGCTGCTGCCTTTCCCTGATGAGACATCTCCCCCAACAGTATCCAAAATAGTATATCTGTTTAGGAGGGAGGTGACCCCAGGGGACTCCTGCACTAACTGCCTACTGCTACGCTGTCTAGTGGCCACCCCTTCCCTTTCTGCCTGTGTAGCCTTCACCTGCGGTGTGGCCAACTCACTGAATGTGTTATTCACGACATTCTCAGCATCGCGGATGCTCCAGTATGAATCCAATCGCAGGTCCAGATGCTCATTGCCGTCTGCCAGAAGCTGCAGTTGGCCACACTTCCTGTACACATAGTCATCAGGGACACTGGAAGTATCCCTGATTTCCAACATGCTGCAGGATGAACAAACCACGGGGCCAATCTCAGCTGCCATTACCTACCCAATGCTTGCCTCAACTTTTGAAACTTTCTCCTTTGAAAGGAACTTACCCGGCCTTACCTCACTTGGAGTGAAGCTCATCCTCAGCCTCTTCTCGCCGAAGCCTCTCGAGTCAAAGCCTCAAATCTCCACTCCTTCACTGGACCACTCACTCACTGGCGGCTTTCCACAGGCCGCTCTGCTTGAGGTAACCCTCTATTTATTCGTTTGAGTTTTTCAAACTGCTTGGTCACCTGACCTCGATTACCCAATCAGCTGCTTTCTGCTGAGTCTGAGCTATTCAAATCTTGATTGTCTAATCAATGGCTTTCTGCTGAGCTAGTCAAAACTTGATTGACTTGATTGCACAGTCCAACTGCCAAAACTGCCAGAATCTCTCGAGTCAAAGCCTCAAATTTCCACTCCTTCACTGGCCCACTCACTCACTGGCCGCTTTCCATTCAAGGCCATTGGTGTTTCCATACCAGATTGTGATGTGGTCAGTCAATCTGCTCTCCACTATACATCTCTAGAAGTTGGTCAAAGTTTTAGACGTCCAGGCGATTCTTCGCAAACTCCTAAGAAAGTAAAGGCACTGCCATGTTCTCTTTGTAATTACACTTCCGTGCTGAGCCCAGGATAGATCCTCTGAAATAATAACACTGAGGTATTTAAAGTTGCCGACCCTCTCCACTTCTGATCCTCTGATGAGGACTGGCTCATGGATCTCTGGTTTCCTCCTCCTGAAATCAACATCAACTCCCTGGTCTTATTGACATACAGTTTTCCCTGCTATCCAAAAGTAGAGCGTTCCTATGAAACCGTCTGTAAGCCAAAATGACGTAAAGCGAAGAAGCAATTACCATTAATTTATATGGGAAAAATTTTTGAGTGTTCCTAGACCCAAAAATAACCTACCAAATCATACCAAATAACACATAAAACCTAAAATAACACTAACATATAGTAAAAACAGGAATGATATGATAAATACACAGCCTATATAAAGTAGAAATAATGTATGTACAGTGTAGTTTCACTCACCAGAATTGGGAAGAATTGTAGAAAAAAAATTGGCACATACACGCATGCGCACACACCTGCCCGCACAAGGCTTCACGGTCATGGTAGTTTTTCTCAAGGTAAACACAAGTTTAAAGTGGATGCCTTTTCTCATAAAAGTGAAAATCCTCTTCGGATTTCTTTCAGTTAGCAAAAACAGGTACTGATGTCGGTCTTTCGTAAAAGCAAAGTGGTGTAAAGTGAACTTTCGTAAAGCAGGGGACGCTGTAAAGGGGTTCTTGTTACGGCACCATTTAGCCAGATTTTCAATATCCCTTAAATGAGCTGATTCATCACCACCTTTCATTCGGCCTGTGACAGTGATGTCATCAGCAAACTTGAATATGGCTTTGGAGCTGTGCTTTGCCACACAGTCATAAGTGTAAAGTAAGTAGACCCTGTGGGGCACATGTGCTAATGGAGACCATAGAAGAGATGTTGTTCCCAATCCGAACTGACTCGGGTCTGCAAATGAGGAAATCTCTCCTACTTATAAATTGTACACTCAGATTTTTTTGTCCATGACTGAGGAAGACCAAAACTTCCTTGTTTCAGTTCCTGTTTCACCTTAGATTAAGGCTCCACCAAGTTCTCAGTCCATATCAGGCTTGTCTGAACCATATTCCAGCACCTTAATATAATCAGATTTAAAAGTGAAAAGGACAAAGGACTATAAGACCAATTGTTGAAGAGTATGTCTTTGCTTTTGCCAGAGATGAGTTTGTAATCATCACAAAGCTCATGAATCTGTAAACTGACAATGAATCGGAATAAAAATATCAGCAACATCCATGTACAAGACCTTGTTCTGAAAGCCTCTGCTGCCTGAAATCATCACCTCTCTTCTTCCCACTCCCTTCCTGATAGCCTTGACAAAAGACTCAATACAGCACACAAACAAGAAAACAGAGAAAGAGCAGTCTTGCTTAGTTTCAATATATCTAAATTCCACCCCCCATTCACGCACTAACATTGTGTTACTCTTGTCTGTGTACAATAGAATACTTCTATTGTGATAGTGTGATAATCTGTCAAAGATCTTCTCCTGGTCCAAACTGACAAGGTATCCAATGTCCTGTTACACACCTAGCTGAACATATCCCTGGTAAGTTATTCAAGACAATTATAATACTATTTCTCAGACCATCATTGCATTGTATAGTATAACCCGTTGAGGTCAAAAGCAAAATATTATCAATACATACTGCAGATATACAGTATGAAATGTGTGCTAACAAGTTTTACAGTGATGCTGGTCTGAAATTCATCGCTATTCTTGAACAGAAAGCATACTTTATACACATTCATTTACTTAATTGTATCTATTTGAAATGTTTTCAATTTTTCAGTTTTTGCCAAAGTAACAAAATTCATTGCATTTGAAAGGAAAACACTAAAATTCAGTACACGGTCTTTTCAAACTCTTACCAACTTAGAGTTAAATGGCTGAAAGAGGCAGCTGGTCACACCATCTGCTTAAAGATTTCAAGGGCCAAAAGAGACAGGTTACACCTTTAGCCAAGCCAACTCTTTCTTTACCCCCTTCCACTGATAGCCTGCAGTGGGCTAATCTAAATTTCACGCTCTGATTTATTCAGACACTCCTACAGCTCCTGCCACTGACTCAGCTGCCATAGACTTGCTCCTCTCAATTTCCATTACTCTTTTCACCTCTGCCAAAATAGTCTTCCTTTTCAGTCAATTAAAAATAGGGAAAATACATATATTTGAAACATTTGTTTAGGTAAAGTAATGGATTTACTGCATAGTACATTCAGAGATGTTCCTGAGTGCATTCATCATATCCGAATGATGCACAAAATAATAAGTATTTGCAAAAATTGTAAGTTCCTGAGCTTTATTCCTTTCATTACTATGTGCCGATGCAAATGAAGGCAATTCAAATGTGTGAAAAGAGGATTAGGATGCAACAAAATGCAGGTGTGAGGAAGCTGAAACAAAAGATACAACATCCTAATGGCATTTTGTGTCATTATGAGTTCTTTGATGTTTTTAATTCTGTTCTCTTTCTTCTTCTCTTTTAACCCTAAATCTTTTTTGAACTGTCTTTTAAAGAACACATTTTTTCATATATCTTCAAACAACTGTAATTTAACATATTTGTTATTTCTGCAATTCCAGTTTTTATGTTATTATGCATTTTCATAGTTTTAAAGGGACAAAGCTTGTAAAAAGTCCTTATTAAAGAAGTGATAACATTTTACTTACACTGTGAAAGATATGCACTGAACAGATTGTTTCCGATCAGAATAGCACAACTGCCCGAGTAAAACAGATCATGCTGTCAAAATAGTGCATGAGGTCCACATTAGTCAGAAACTAAATTTGCCACAAAGTGTAAGAAATATAAAACAGCAGACAGATAGACCTATTTGTTGCTTTCCTTTGTTCATATGGTTACCAGGCCACACGGCAGGAAGTCATTTTTCTGACAAGCTTGGCCCCAGGTGTTCCCAATAACTGGCTCACTAAGGCTCTGCTGATCTGCTTATCAGAACTTACTGAGGCACATCAGCACTCCAAAACTGATACATTCATTCACGTAATAGATAATAAAGAACTGTGAATAGTGAACCTATAATAGTCATCACTGAAACAAATAAAAAGGTAAGCTAATTAAACTGACTCAGCTCAGAAATCTATAAGCGGTAACTAAAGATTTGTAGTTTCAGTTTTAATTACATTGAATTTTTAGACGTTATTTTCAAAAGCATGCTTTTGAAATATAAAAAGATAAAAATGTTTGAAATTTCAACTGACCAGTGTCTAGTTTCTTACACAGTACTGAAACTTCTGTGTGCTTTCTTGATAGTGTGCAATATAGGGTAAAAGTTCATCCTTGATCTCAAGCATTAAATGGATAATGCCTTACTGATTATCAGGAGGGGAGGACTGTGGGTGGCCATAACCAAAGTGCTAGCTTATCCTAAGCAAACAAAGATGAAGTTGTAGTCTTTATTTTCATCCGTGTTATCAAATGAATGTTCGCCACGAGGCAGACTTCAATGCACAAAGAGCAAAAAAAATTAGCAAAAGAGATGAAAATTTAAAAATGAGCAGCTTATGAAAAAAACTGTCAATTCTTTGGGGACCTTAAGATGAGTTATCTGTAATATAAAGTGCTATACTATATCTTACAATTAATTTGTCAATCAGAAGTAAATAAACAATTGATAGATGAACATGGATTTATAAAGCTTGTCACATTCATTAATTATATAGGTTGTTGATAATCTAAGCATCTATAAATGGAAGTCATATGTTTGTAAGGATGTAATACTGATGGCTTGAGATATTCCTAATAGGCTCATGTCAATGATATGTTCATATATTCACACTGACCAAAGGAGAGAAGAAAATGAAAGAGAGGTAGGAGGGCAAAGAGATTTAAAGAGGGGATTCCACAAAGTAATATCTTTGCAGCAATATTCAGGAGAGAATATTTACAAAGCAAGGAAGAGGAAAATTGGATAGGATTATAGATTAAACACGTTACAGATACTTAAATGTGAAGATAAGAATATTAGGTTTGAGTTGTTTAAGGGCCAGTGTCAAGTCAGGGAGCATGGGATGATCGATGTCATTAAGGTAATGTGAGGTGAGATTAAAGTAATGTGTAATAAGCTAATGGAACATTATTCCTGATAGTCGGACTTTCTAGTTAGTAGAAATTGGGAAACTGGAATATTTGAAACTAGCGGGAGCAAATACATAAAAAAACATAGCAGTGGCAGTGGCCGTCATATTAAAAACGTGGTTGTAGTAATAGAAACAATATTGTAAAAAACCTGATCCAAAACAGTGGGAGCACAGGGCCAATGGACATAGGTTTGGACATTGGTGTAAAACAAATCTGACTGAATTGAGCGAGTGAAGGGATTGAGAGATGAAGGAGGAAAAGTAGAGTTGGATTTTACCAGTGTGTGCATGGAAGGTAACTTCATTGGTAGCTGGAAGAACTAAAAACAGAACTGAGAGAAGACACAAATTTCTACAGATTCACTGTGGAGAGCATTCTACCTGGCTGCATGACCGTCTGGTATGGGGAGCTGCTGCACAGGATCGAAATCATGGGCATTAGACTCTACAGCATACAGGACATCTTCAAGGAGTGACGCCTCAAAATTGTGGCATCCATCATTGAGGACCCTCAACACCCAGGTCATGCTTTGTTCTCATTGCTACCATCAGAAAAGAGGTACAGAAACCTGAAGGCACACTCAGTGGTTCAGGAACAGCTTCTTCCTCTCTGCCGTCCGGTTTCTGAATGAACATTGAATTCACGAACATGACCTCACTACTTTCTTATATTTCTGATTTTGCACTCCTTATTAATTTAACTATATATATATAATTATGATCTGATTCCACAGAAATTTCTCAACTGAAGAGAAATTTTGGAGAATAGATCGACTATATCAATAGCTGCAAAGGTAAAGGAATATGAGAACAGATACATAATGGTTAAAATATTTTTTCCACTTTTTTCCACTTTTCCACTTTTGATACCAGTTCCCAATTGTTAAAAATTATTTTTAATTCTATTTTATATTTCTTCAGTCATCTGTTCTGCCCTATCTGAAACCTTCCTCACATGAGATGCAGTTATTATTAGCATTCCCACTCTCTGTTTCCTTAAATTTTGATCTACCTGACTTCTAAGTAACTGGAAGGAAATATAATGCTAACAGTAACCATTAAGAAAGATTTATTTACTGCTTTATCACATCACAAGAAAACTTTATGTACATTATTTTACTTTGTAGTGCAGCAATTATTCCATAACTGCATGAACTTTAATAGAAGATTATTCAGAAGTGAACACAGAGGCAGATAAAAGGGAAAGAGATCAAATCAGAAACCAAAGGTAAAAACACAACATAAGAAAGACATTAGTGTGTAACAGGAAAGAAAACACTAAAAGGTGTTAAATGAATAGGACAGTAACATATACATTGTATGATCACCATGCAAACACTGAAATTTCTAACCACACATTAAAGAGATGAAGCAAAGAGAGAAAGCATTTTAAGGAGGAAGAATCTGAAAAGAATAGGGAAGCTTCACAGAAAAAAATAGATTTTGAGATTTTGCTGTCTGTCACAGTGGGAGCACTGATGCACCATCAATAACTCTCGGAGACGGGAGGCGAACGATAGGCTTTTATTAGCTGCAAGAGACCACGATTAGCAGCAAGAGACCACCACACAACATCTTGGAGACTGAGGGAGGAGCAGTGCCTCCAATCGCCTTTATACAGGGATCTGTGGGAGGAGCCACAGGAGCAGTCAGTAGCGGGGTGTGTCCAGACAGGTATATGTAGTTCACCACAAGCACAGAACAAATGAGTTATCTCTGGTTGTCCAAAATTTAGTTACAAGACATTATCTGAAACAACTGGGGTTAGGTCTCAGAATGGGCACAATATCTCACTAACCACATTAGTCAGCCACTAGATATCCATATTATTGGCATAAAGTTCACCTATTAGAATGGAAATAAACTTTTGAGGCAGTGATGGGAAATAAAAGCAGAGGGGATGTTTTTTGCTTGTATAGATTAAGAACACTTAAAATATTTAAAAAAACCACTGAGATGGTGCATAAAACTGATATCAGTCTTCAGGATATTCTAACAGAAATAACTGAGCTTCAATGCACGTACAACTGAATGACTGGTGGCACACAAATCCATATAATACCCTTTCATCAGATTCCCATGCACAGCTGTTGCATTTCACAAACGTACACAACCAATGGGGAACTGGGAAAGTTAGAGGAAAAGATCCCTCAGAAACCTGGGAAAAGTCTGATCGATTGGTTGTCCAGCTGGTCAAGATGAAACTTACTATTTTCTTATGCTGGGTAAAATGGGATAAGCTTAATTGCATTTCTTTTCCCATAATACGCTGCATGAAATTGAACATGTATACAAATTTTCATTTGCATTTTCTTTCAATTTTGAAATAATGATGTTGTATTTACCAAACTACAAGCTTCTTCAAAGTTACTTACTTTTTAACTAAACATAGTTTGCAATATAAATGCACAAAACAGCAGTAAGAACAAATTTAGGCCATGCCATATTCTAAGCTGAAAGAAGAAACAAATATATCCATTAATAGGAATTCACCATTTAATTTTGTGCGTACTAACGTCTGTGACATCATTACATTGGAGCAGAAAAGTGATTGAAACGAATTTCAAACTATACAGAAGATTTCTCAATTAAATATTGCAGCCACACACACACAATGCTGGTGGAACGCAGCATAGATAGTTGACTGTGCTTCTTCCTATAGAGGCTGCCTGGCCTGCTGCATTCCACCAGCATTGTGTGTGTGTTGCTTGAATTTCCAACATCTGCAGATTTCCTCGTGTTTGCAATTAAATATTGGTTGCTGGGACAGATATTTGTGTATTATACAAATCCCTTTTTCTGCTGTTGGTTTCTAGAAGTGAAACACTTTAAGCAAGCTTCTGCAAACCAAATGTAAAACTGCTGGCACTTGTTAAGAACAGCCAAAAAGACATGTGGTGGACTTCCTGGCCACAGGTCTTAGAAAACCCTGCTGTTTCACATTTGGTTTTCAGGCAAATATGTCAAGACTGAACTTTGAGTGTCTGGTGATACTAAAGAATGACAGAATGCTCTTACATTTATTTAGCATTATCATGTCTTTCAAAGTACATTTTTTTCTCAGGCAGTTGGTTGTTTTCAGAGTATTTCTGTTGTGTCAACAATTGCCTCAGCTGAGTTTTACACACATTTTGTAAACAATAATAAGATTAATGGCTGGTAGAGCTGGTCTGTAGTGTGGGTTCAGAATAATGGTTGCCAACTTTACCCGGAAAATATATTGTTATTCCTTGGAAAAACTCCTATGTATTTTGCCAACATCCATCTAAACAGGCCAATAGGCTTTTGGCTTAATATCTCAGCTGGGAAATGAGAATTTGTGAAGGCTTCGCATAATACAATTATTATCTCTAACCTGATCTTAAGAGCTAGGAGCAGGATTAAGCCATTTGGCCCATCAATTCTGCTCCGCTATTCCATCATGTCTGATTTTTTTATCCTCCTCAAAATCATTCTCCTGCCTTTTCCCTGTAACCTTTGACACCCTTATGAATCAAGAACCTTGCAAACTTTACTTTAAATATACTCAATGACTTAGTGCCCACAGCATCTGTGGCAATGAATTCCACAGATTCACCACTCTCTGTCTGGCTCATTCTGTTCTAAAGGGGCGTCCTTTTACTCTGAGACTGTGCCCTCTGGTCTTAGACTCCTCCACTATATCGTGATCTGATTAATGCTGACAAGACACTAAACAAGCATTCTCTATTCCCAAACCATGAAATATCTCACCTTGATGAGCTCAAATAAACCAATAAAGCAACCAGATCTATAGATTAGCTGAACATTTTTTATTTATGGAGTTTCAGAATTGTACAGAGTATGTATAAATAATGCACCAGTTAAGGTGCATTAGAATGCAGTAGAAATGTGGACATAGAAGAAAAATTTTCTGCTCTGAAGAAGGATGTATATTAGTTGAATTATTTCCCGTTATACCTCGGCTGTAGCAGGCACATATCATGACCTGGAGGCATCAAAGGACACCTGGACAGCCCATTTGTTACTCTGCATGCTAACACCACAAACATAAGAGGTCTCCACGCTGTTCCCTGAGCTCACGCTGCGCTACTTGGGGACATTTCTTCGAATGACAGGTGTGCATTGTTGGATTTATTACTTCTAAATTCAATTGCCATTCTAAATAAAGCTATTATTACCTCTATCAATAGTTATTTACAATACAGAAAGCTTAGACACAAATGCAGACTTTCTGCATCATGCAGCTAACAATTCACCAAATGTAATTAGAAATAGTTTCTAACTTATACACATCTATTGGTTTGTATATTTTTCTGATACTTTTATATACTTCATGAAGAAAGTAACTTTTTCAAAGAATAATTTTAATGCAAAACATGACACAGACGTAGATCCCCCAGTGCTCAAATTGTTAATAGATTAACAATGGAATTGACTGAAATTGTGCAGATCGATACTGGGTGTATTTTCAAACTTGCAATTAGAATTAAAACCCCACTGGAGATGGACTTGAATGAAACAGCAAGAGGCACATAGATTGATTAAAAAGAAATCATTGACAGCGTGATCTACAGAAGTAATTTCAGGTTTATAGGTTTTTCTAACCTTATACAAAAAACAACAACGATTAGTGAACCATTCCCGTCCTTTTTGACTGCAACTGCTTATTCAATAATAATACATAAAACTTGCCAATGGGAAAATTAGTTTGTAAGTCCTAAATGAGAAATATGAGCTCCTTAAATTACCTATAATGTCTTCTTTTAGCTATGAGTAAATCCTGAACCTCTCGGAATAGGAAGAGGAGAGTTTAATGAATCATTTTCCTCAGGGACAGGTTCAACAGCTGATAGTGATTTGTAATACTCATCCTCAATGTCCAGCACTTTGATTTGGCTGTGATAAGGAAGGGAAAAGATATAGTCACAAGTGACCTATCAGCACGTGCAGAATTATCATTAAAAATGTCAGTCATAAAATAAAGATTTATTTTCTGTATAATTTAATTTAATTTATAAAAATAATAAAATTTCAGAAATCTATTAAACAATAGTCTTCTCTATTTACAGTTGGAAAGAACTAAAAGAGTATCTGTTTACCCAAGTTTTCTTGGCCTTCTTTTGCTCCCTTGGTATTCTAGGATTCCCTGTGGAGAGGGCAAAGAACACACAGTCAACAGCAAAGCAGCAAGTCGTTAATTTTTAATTCAAAGTGATTTTGTGTTGAATGCAAGCAGATGCTGATAATATCAGAAGTCACAGCATAATTTTTTTGATCAAAGAGCTCAAGTGAGCCTGATGAAGCATGCATCTTGCTTGGCTTTGATAAACCACATCAATTATTCACCGTGACGGCAGACATCCTGACATGAAAGCAACAGATAAAGAGCATAAGCACATGTTCACGAAGACAGACAGAAGAAGAGCATGGGGGTGGGGCTGGAGTGGTTGGGGCAGGTATTTATAATGGTATTATCATCTGGACCCAAAGTCAGCAAAAGAGCTTTATTGCTACTTTGAACTCACATTTAACTGGTTATAATACAGGCTGTCCTCAGGGCTGTTCAGCATTTTGGGCTGCTGCATTCGTCGACGTGGTGTTCTTAACTGTCTTTGTTCTGTCTCCTTGCCTGATCCTAAACATTAAATCACAATGTTGTTAACTTTCCAATAACCCAAAGCCTCATCCACTTGTTTACTGTTATTTCTTAAATTTTCCTGTCCTTTGCTGCTTATTATTCATTTAAAACCTCTCCTCTAAAGCTGAACAAGGCTAGCTTTATGGTTCCCAAGAACAAATAAAGATTTTGAAGTAAGAACTAAACAAGTTCTATAGCAAAATGTTAACTACAACTGAAAGCAGAATTTAAACTCCTTGATTCTGCCCACCATTTTTGTATATTCCATTTTCCAAGGTTCCTATCTACTCATTCTTACCAGTTGCATCAAGATATGAATAATCAGATGCTTTGACTGCACACGGCAAGTGGAATATTTTGGGGATGTCCCCCAAGATTTTCCCTTCCATTGAGAAAATTTCATCCTCTGGTCGTTATCCCCTTGTTATAAATCATGCCTTCACTTTACCATGCGGTAAACGATTTGACATAAACACTGATTTTGAAAAATGCAAGACTTCACTGATCACATAGCTTCCTGTTTGACAGTACCATTAAAAGTGAAAATAGAGATATTTTATATCCCTATTGGCTAAATGGTTAGCTCCCCCAATGATTAGGCCAAAGTGAGTTAATTCTGGCAAATCAGTATATATCTTCCAGTCATCCCTATCGGTTATTGAGAGCAATATACAGTATATCACTCAACTAAATAAAATCTATCCCTTGGGTTTTGCAGCTTGTAGATCCATTATGTCTACAAATCAGGTTTGTAGAATGAGCAGCTCAGTAATTGGGGGCATGACGGATAGCGAGGAAGGCTGTCAAAGCTCGCAGTGGGATCTGGACCAGCTGGAAAAATGGGCCAAAAAATGGCAAATGGAATTTAATGCAGGCAAGTGTAAAGTGTTGCACTTTGGGAGGACAAACCAAGTTAGGAACTATACAAAGAACAGTAGGGCACTGAGGAGTGCATCAGAACAGAGGGATCTGGGAATACAGATCCCTAATTCCTTTAAAGCGGTGTCACATTTAGATAGGGTCATAAACAGATCTTTTGGCACACTGGCCTTCAAAAATCAAAATACTGAGTACAGGAGTTGGGTTGTTATGTTGAAATTGGTGACATGTATATACTCTGATAATAAATTTTACTTTGAACTTTGAAATTGTATAAGGCATTGGTGAGGCCAAATTTGGAGTCTTGTGTGCATCTCTGTCACCTACCTACAGGTAAGATATCAATAAGATTGAAAGCGTACGGAGAAAATTCACAAGGATTTTGCTTGGTCTTGAGGAACTAAGAAAGGTTGAACAGGAATTGAAAGGTCTTTATTCCGGAGAGCATGGGAGAATGGGGACAGATTTGATAGAGGGATACAAAAGGTAGAGATAGGGTAAATGCAAGTAGGCTTTTTCTACTGAGTTTGTGTGAGATTAGAACTGGGTTAAGGGTAAAAATTGAAATCTTTAAGGGGAACGTGAAGGGTAACTTCTTCACTCAGAGGGTGTGAGAGTGTGGAATGAGCTGCAGTAGAAGCAGTGGATGTGGGTTTCAGTTTGGATAAGTATGTGCATGGGAGGGGCATGGAGGGCCATGGTCCAGCTGCAGGTCAATGGGAGTATACAGAATAAACCTACACAAACTACATGAGCTAAAGGGCCTATCTCTGTGCTGCAGTGTTCTATGACAATGAGTGGCTGAGTGAGAGGAGACTGATACATATCATTCAACAGCTCACCGCACTATAGGATGACTTCAAATTCTAAAATTTTACACAATTCTTTATAAAATACTTCACATTTCATACATCAGCTCGGTCCATTTGTAGGACATGTGCCAGGTTCAATTTTGCAACCATGGTTTCACTACAGAATCTAGGTAGTTTAACAAAGGTGCCACGGTGGTGCAGCGGTTAGCGCGATGTTATTACAGCTCAGGGTATTGGGAGTTTGGAGTTCAGTCCCAGCATCTTCCGTAAAGAACCTGTAGGTTCTCCGCCTGGAATGCATGGGGTTTTCCCTCCACAGTCCAAAGATGTACTGGGTAAGACCATATGATAGAAGCAGAATTAGGCCATTCAGCCCATCAAGACTTCTCCACCATTCCATCATGGCTGATCCTGGATCCCACACAACCCCATACACCTGCTTTCTCGCCATATCATTTGACGCCCTGACCAATCAGGAAGTGATCTACTTCTACCTTAACTATACCCACGGACTTGGCCTCCACCGCAGTCTGTGGCGGAGCATTCCACATATTCACTAATCTCTGGATAAAAAATTACTCCTTAACTCTGCTCTAAAGGATTGCCCCTCAGTTTTGAGGCTGTGCCCTCTAGTTCTGGACACCCCACCATAGGAAACATCCTCTCCACATCCACCCTATCTAGCCTTTTCAACACTTGGTAGGTTTCAATGAAATCCCATCCTCTCCCCCCACCCCACCACATTCTGCAAAATTCCAGTGAGTACAGGCCCAAAGCTGCCAAACGCTCCTGATATGCTAACCCCTTCGTTCCCAGAATCATCCTCGTGTACCTCCTCTGGAATCTCACCAATGACAACACATTCTTTTTTTGTGATGTGGGGCCTAAAACTGTTGACAATAGTCTAAGTATGGCCCAATTATAAAGGCTCAGCATTATCTCTTTGCTTTTTTGTTCTATTCCTGTTGAAATAAATGTCAACATTGAATTTGCCTTCTTTACCACAGACTCAACCTGTAAATTAACCTACTAGGAGTCTTGCAGAGGACTCCTAAGTCCCTTTGCACCTCTGATTTTTGAATTTTCTCCCAATTTAGATAATAGTCTGCACTATTGTTCCTTTTACCAAAATGCATTATCATACATTTCCCAGCACTGTATTCCATCTGCCCATTCTTCCAACTTGTCTAAGTCCTGCTGGAATTGCATCGCTTCCTCAGCACTATCTACTCCTCCCCCTATCTTAGTATCATCTGCAAACTTTGCCACAAAGCCAACAATTCCACTATCTAAATCACTGACAAACAACGTGAAAAGTAGTGGTCCTAATTCAGACCCTTGAGGAACACCACTAATCACTGACAGACATCCAGCAAAGGTCCCCGTTACTCCCACTCGCTGCCTCCTGCCTGTCAGCCATTCCTCTATCCATGCCAGTATCTTGCCTCTCATGCCATGGGATTTTATCTTGTTAAGCAGCCTCATGTGTGGCACCTTATCAAATGCCTTCTGAAAATCTAACGAAATGATATCCACCGCCTCTCCTTTGTCCACCCTGCTTGTTACTTCCTCAAAGAAATCTAGGAGATTTGTCAGGCAAGTTTCCCTTCACATGCCCACTTCGACCTTATTTTATCATTAGTCTCCGAGTACCCTGAAACCTCATCTTTAATTATGGACTCCAAAACTTCCCCAACCACTGAGGTTAGGCTAATTGGCCTATAATTTCCTTTCTTTTGCCTTCCTCCCTTCTCAAAGAGTGGGGTGACATTTGCAATTTTCCTGTCCTCTGAACCATGCCAGAGTCAAGTGATTCTTGGAAGATCATAAACAATGCATTTGCTATCTCTTCAGCAACCTCTTTCAGAACTCTGGGATGTAGTCCATCTTATCCACCTTAAGACCTCTCAGTTTGCCTAGAACTTTTTCCTTTGCAATAGAATACACCCATTCCAGCTCCCTGACACTCACGAACCTCTGGCACACAGCTAGTGAAGAATGATGCAAAGTATTTATTAAGTTCATCCACCATTTCTTTGCACCCATTACTACCTCACCAACATCATCTTCCAGTGGTCCAATATCAACTCTCACCTCCCTTTTACTCTTTACATAACTGAAAACAACTTTCAGTATCCTACTTTATATTATTGGCTAGGTTGCCCTCATATTTCATCTTTTCCCTTCTTATGGCTTTTTAGTTGACTTTTATTGGATTTTAAAAGCTTCCCAATCATCCAACTTCCCAGTCACTTTTTGCTACATTATATGGCCTTTCATTGGCTTTTATTCTGTCCTTAATTTCACTTGTCAGCCACGATTGCCTATCCTTGCCATTTAAAAACTTCTTCTTTGGTTGGACATATCTATCCTGTGCCTTGTGAGCTATTCCCAGAGACTTCATCCACCTCTGCTCTGCCTTCAACCCATCAGTATCCCCCTCCAATACAGCTGAACAAGCTCCTCTCTCATGCCTCTGTAATTCCCTTTATTCCACTGCGATACTGATACATGTGACTTATGCTTCTACCTCTCAGACTGCAGTACGAATTCAATCATATTATGATCACTGACTCCTCAGGGTTCCTTTACCTTCAGTTCCACAATAAAAATCTGGATTATTACACAATGCCCAATCTGAGATAGCTTTTCCCTGAGCAGACTCAAGCACAAGTTGCTCTATAAAGTCATCTTTTAGTCATTCAACAAATTTCTTCTCTTGCAATCCAACACCAACCTGATTTTCCAAATCCCCCTGCATATTGAAGTTCCCTCTTACAATTATGACATTATCCTTATTACATGCCTTTTCCAGCCCCCTCTGCAATCTTAACTCCACATCTTGGCTACTATTTCCAGGCCTTTATGTGATTCCCATAATGTTTTTTCTTTACCTTTGCAGTTTCTTAACTCCACCCACAAAGATTTGACATTCTCTGACCCTATATCACTTCTTTCTAAAGATATAATTCCATCTCTTACCAACAAAACCACACCGCCACCTATGCCTTCCTGCCTGTCCTTTTGATACAAAGTGTATCCTTTGATATTAAGCTCTCAACTATGACCTTCTTTCAACCACGATTCAGCGATGCCCACAATGTCATACTGATCAACCTCTAACTGTGCCATGAGTTCATCCACTTTATTCCGAACACTATTTGCATTTAAATACAGCACTTTCATTCCTGCATTCTTTGCCCTTTAGAATTTTGTATCTATGGTACAATTTAACCCTTTGCACTGCCTGCATTTGTACCCAATCATTGGCTTATCCTTCCTTACATTCATATGACACCCATCATCTACTTGTAAACCTGCTGGCTCATCCTCAGCTCTATCATACTGGTTCCCATCCCCCTGCCATATTAGTTTAAACCACTCACAAGACCTCTAGCAAATCTGCCTGGAAGGATGTTAGTCCCAGTCCCTTGTACAGGTCACACTTGTCCCAGAAGAGGTCCCGATGATCCAGAAATTTGAATCCCTGCCACCTGCTCCAATTCTTCAGCCACACATTAACCTGCTACCTCGGCATAATCCTATCCTCACTGTTGCATAGCAGGTCAATTGGTGATTGTAAATTGTCCCGTGATTCGGTTAGGGTTAAATCGTGATTGTCGGGGATTGCTGAGGTGACACTGCTCGAAGGGCTGGAAAGGCCTACTCCGCACAGTATCACTAAATATATAAATAAATCAATAAATGCAGACAATGGATGACATATCCAAGATGCTTCTTCACACATTTAATAAATGGAGGTCTCATTTGTTTGTTCAGACATTCAGTTGGAATTAAAAGATCATTTTTATAATGTATAACCAAAGCTAATTTATATCTAATGAATTATAGATTGTCCAATGAATTATCATTTTTTGATAGGATAACATTAAGGTCCAGAACAGAGTAATGAAGAACTACTAATTACTTTAGAATCTTAAGCATGCCCTATAATCACCCCAAATATGTCTACCTCTCGTTTAATTTAGTCCAGTTGTGTGATGAGGTTATAAATGGAAATGAGTCTGTGAAGTGGAGAGAGAGTGAAAGAAATAATAATAGAGTTCCTGATGATTCTAATGTGTAGAACTCAGAATCAAATCCACCAGGCAGCAGATCAGAAATGACTTAGGACATGCTGATATTTTTGCTATCTTCAGCTTGAAGATGTGAGGTGTTATGGAGGTTTGTCAGTTGAATATGGAAACAAGTAAAGTTTCATGATCAGGACTGAGATAGAGAAATTGAGAGAAGGGAATGGACTGATCATGGAAAGCAGGGTTGGAAGAAGTGTTATCAAGACAGCTGTGGGAGTTGATGAGCTTTTTATGATATTGTTTGCTAAACCATCCCCTTAGATGGAAGTAGAGATTTCAAGAAAGGCACAGAAAGAAATGGCTCTGTGTGAGAGCAGACACAGTGTGGATAGTTTATAGAAATGTGAAGGGCAAAATCATGAAGAGATTTAAACAATTACATATTGAGCATGAAGGAAGAGAGGCTAGCAATGTGATAACCTAATATGACAAATGGTTTTTCATAGTCATATGTTAGATCCGCCAAATTTCCTAAAACAGCATCCTCATTATTTTGTTCATGAATAAAATCCAGCAATCTTGTACAGAAGAAATGCATGAACTAAACTTTTGAGAAATTCCTAGAAAATAGAGATTAATGCTGCAATATGTAGTGTAGTTACCTCTGTCATATGACCTGCCCCATTTATTTAACATTGGGTAAGTTGGGGTGGACTGGAAACTTTCAAGATGCATCAGGAGTTACCCACTAAAACTACAGACACTGCCAAGTTTCCCTTGCATCATTGCAAAGTTGGCAGTTATTGCCATCCAGAATTGCCTTTGAGGAGTGGTGATGATGAGTGCTTTCTTAAATATTATAATCCTCTGATTAAAGAACTCCCATGATGTTGTTGCATAGAGATTAGACCCAGTGACAACAAAGGAATAGGAAGAAATTTCCAAGTCAAGAGGCCGTGCAGTGTGGTGGTTGGTTTTCCATGTCTAGGCAAGTAATTGCAATACATTTTGTCAGTCGCATGCATTGCCTGCAATCAAACAGGCCTCCTTATCCTAACTGGCCTCTTGAGTTTATTGGACTATTTTAACAAAAAATGATTTTTTTGAGTTTGTGAGTTTGAAAAAGTGAGTTTGCTGGTTCACAGTAACAAAAATGAATTTTTGTAACACAGTAAAAAAAATCACAAACTAATTTCTGAACTGAATAAACTTCCATGATATAGCTTATTTGAGCATCACTTTTCCTTTGAGAAGTTTTGTTGATCAAAGAAACTACAAAATACTCAACTGAACACTCAGATAATGATGGATATGTCAAAACAGGTAGCATGATTATAATGGCTTAGGTGTGGCAAGCCATTGACATTTGTTACTTCTTGCAATTACTTGGAGCATATTTTCTAACAGTGGCTTGGTCACCTAAGCTGACTCCAACCTGATCGACCGGGCTCTGAGCAGCACCGAGCTTTTCGATCATGAATCCCACAGGAATGGTTTGACAATTGGTTACACCATGTCCTCAGGCTGAACCAGTGAATACCTCTCATCTCTGGTTTTGAACTATCCGACAAATGGAAGCACTTACTGAATGTCATTTACTCAGCAGACAATTTCATTTTATTAAATTCTTCTTCAAGGTTACTGCACATCTGATAAAGAGAACTTTTTTTTTATTCTATCCAAACAGTTGGATACCTGTTCTAATTTTTTTCTCACATGGCCAGCCATCAAATTCTTGTAATGCATCTCGGAACATTAAGCTACATTGAAGGTAAATTATAAATACAAGCTGTTTAATTTGAATGATTTGCAATTTCTCATTCCAGAATTAAATACCATTGATGGCTTTGTTTTGTAAATGACTTCATTATTATATAATAATAATCCAATCTGAAGGCATGAACATTGATTTCTCAAACTTCCGGTAATTGGCCCCCCTTCAGCATTCCCCATTCCTGTTTCCCTCTCTCTCCTTTTTCCTTACCTGCCCATCATCCCCTCTGGTGATCCCCATTCTTCCCTTTCTTCCATGGTCTTCTACCCCATCTGATCAGATTCTCCTCCTTCAGCTCTTTACCTTTTTCACCAATCAACTTCCCAGCTCTTTATTTCACCCCCTCCTCCAGTTTCACCTATCACCTACCATCTTGTACTCCTTCCTCCCCTCCCCCCACCTATTTACACTGATTTCTCAACTTCTTTTTCCCAGTCCTGAATAAGGGTCTCAGCCCGAAACACCAATTGTTTATTCCTTTCCAAAGGTGCTACCTGGCCTGCTGAGTTCCTCCAGCATTTTGTGTGTGTTTGCATTATTATTATATATATATTTATCTTAAACGTATGGTGTATCTGCAACCCCGAACTGAGAGTATTGCAATTAATATGAAGAATGTGGACTTCAAAAATGAGTTTGAAATTATGCTGCATAGCAAGTTTGTCAGTAAAGTTGAATCCTGTGCGTTAAAACAGGCAATAGCCTTACACTTAAGAAACTGACTGCGAAAGAAAAGAGTTGCTGTGAACAATTGTTTCTTAGACTGGAGTAAGGTAGAGAACTGGAACTAGAACCCAACATTACCTGATAATATTTTAACAGATTAGATTTGGTAATGTAAAAGATAATGCAGATGGGAGAAAGCTCAAAATACAGTGAAGAGTGAGGAACAGACAAATAGACTTCAAAAAGACATATTCAGGCCGTTAGGCAGGGCAGACATTAGTGTTATAATACACATCTTGGAAAGAATATTGAAGAATAATATAACATACATTATCTTGAAAGGTATGACTGAACAGAAGCACTTTTGGGTGTGTAGATAATTTTTGCAAGAGAAGGACAATTTGGGAAATTAGTCAACAAAGAATAAAAGAAGCTGTGATTCGAAAGCAGAGGAAGAGACTGCAACATTGAGAAAGTCATGATCAGTTTTTAAAAACACTGGCTCAGCCACAAATGGAATATTGCATTCAGTTACGGTTATAGTAATTTAGGAAGGATGTGAAGCCCTTGGAAAGGATACAGAAAATATTTACTGGAATATAAAATGGATGAAGGACATATTAGCAGCAAGGCTAAGGAACCCCACAAAGCAAAGCTGATTGAAAGAAGATGTGAAAGAGATGTTCAATAAAGCGCACCCATCCTTCCTCACTTGGTTTCATTTGCCCAGTATCTCTCCATTATCTGATTCCACCTATCACCTACCAAGCTTCCTCTCTCCCCTCACCTACTCCTGCCCTATCCAGTTCCACCTGTCTAAATTTTTTGGCCTTTTCTGTTGGCACTCTCCTCTCCCTGCTTCCCCTTCCTCCAAACTCTCTTCTCTTACCAAACCTCTAAACATAATTTCCTACCCTGTCCCACCTCATCTAGTTCCACCTCTCGCCTACCAGCCTCCTATCAGAAGGGACATGAATTTAAAGTTATTGACAAAACATGGAAAAGGAAGTTGGTATATTGAATGTATTGTCATATAGCATATTGGAGGCTAATCCAATTATGGTTTTTAAGGGACAATTGAATAAGTACTTAAAAGAAAAAGTTCCAGCTAGTTTAACCGGCTGCATCAATGAAAGGATGACCTAAATCTGTGCTGTTCTCATTATATGATCCCATATTCTATGCTTTTGCTCATTTACTCATTCTTTTCCCTTGAGATTCAAGCAAAATGTGGCCTTTTTTTACTCCAAAGTAGAGAAAATTGGATTTATCTGTATTTAAAATTAATTTGTCACTTATATACCCATTTGAAATTATTAATCTCTGTTTGCACCTTGTGGCCAAATGGCCAGTGTAACTCTGATGCAGTTTTAAATGATGCAGAATGCAGTTAACCACAGCAATGTTGCAAAAAGGGTTTTGGGTCATATTGGGAATGCATAATCAGAAGATTTCTAACATCTTGAAATATACCTTTTTGTCCACATTTGCACACAGCAGGTGACACCATTTGGAACCAGCACAACAAAATTACATTAGGGCTAAGAACTCATACAATAAACAGTAACAAAAAGAAACCCTTGTGAATCTACTAAAACTGATATGGATTCATTTAGTTCTGGTGACAGCTGATTGACTCTTTCAACATTTTTTCTTTCCATTTCCTCCAATTCAACGACATTGGGAAAGATGCATAATAAACAGAAGATTCACAGGTATCAGGGAAAGATTTCTTCACTGCTTCAAAAGAATCAGAAGTGCCTTTCACCAGAGTTATTTGGAATGTGAACTGTTAAGGAGATTCAGGGAGATATGTAGATTACAGGAAATTTGTTTTTCCAAAGAACACACATGCAGTAAAAACAACTGGTCGTGTCTTTCTCTATGCTTATCTTGCCATTACTACATTGTATTCTCATACAATGACGAAATATCACTCATGTTTCCTCCTTAAACAGTTGAGAGCCTGTTACAAAGGTTCTAAGTGTCCAGTGGCACTTCCCCATAAAGATCATAAGACCATGATACAGGAGCAGAATTAGGCCATTTGGGCCATCGAGTCTGCTCTGCCGTTTCATCATGCACCTAGTGGGTGCAACAAGGTTCAGTGTAGCCCTCAGCATGTACTCATGTACATGGAATGTACCACTTGGCAGCATTTATAGAATCAGTGAATCATACAGCATTGAAACAGAACAGATAAATATATACCAACCAATGAAAGAATCAACTAGTTAGCACCCTTCCATATTAACCCCATTGCTCAGCATAGCCTTCGGTGTCTATGCCAAACTCACTGGTAGTCATTTTTTTAATACGTGAAGACCAAAAACATTTCAGGCAGATCAAAGTGCACCTCTCAGATCTGATGATCTTCTAGCAGCAATTAATATTTGTCTGATTTTGCATCCCTGAAAAATGACAATGGAGCAGAGTTCTCTGTTATGCAGTTGCCCTGCAAGAACCTTAACAAGAACCACAAAGGCCTCGATAGACTGGAAGTGGAGAGGATGTTTCCTACGGTGGGGGAGTATAAGGCCAGAGGACACAGCCTCAGAATAGAGGGGTGTCCTTTTAGAATGGAGAAGAGGAGGAATTTCTTAGTCAGTGTATCCAGAGATACTGGCCACGTGACAGACGCTCTGCCATGTGGCTGGTTGGAGGACACACCACACGCCAATCAACATTTGGTCCCTCCCAACTAATCAATGCACACCTAAATTATTGGTCACCTTAATTGGATTATCGCACCCAGCCCCATGCTATAAAAGGTGAGACATGTGCCTGGCTCACTCTCTCTTACAGATCACCTCATTGAAGGTAAGTGCATTGATTTATGTTTGGGAAGGTCTATTGTTTGTCCTGGTCCGGGAGCCACAGCTATCCAAGGTCAAGGGGGATAGCTGTCGTAGTGCTTTTCCCTTGTTCTATGTATGTGTAACTGTACCCTGTCCCCACACCTCTTTCTGTGTTTCGTACAGCCGACCCGACCTTCCCCACGTGTTAACCCTAAACGTTTTTTTGTTAGAATATTGTAGTTGCTTGTGTTGACCAGACTTGCCCTTGTAAATAAATTCCTTATTATTAAAACTGTGTGTCCAGGCCTCTACTGTTGAGACTCAAAGAACCAGTTATTTTCCATCACAACAGGCAGAGAGTGTTGAATCTGCATTACTTTGTTGAATCTGCATTGATTTGGCAGCTGTGGAGGCCAAATCACTGGGAATATTTAAGGCAGAGGTTGATAGATTTTTGATTAGTCAGGGCATAAAGGGATACTGGGAGAAGGCAGAAGATTGGGGCTGAGAGGGTAAATGGATCAGCCATGATGAAATGGTGGAGCAGACTCAATGGGCCAGATGGCCAATTATGGTCCTCAATCACTGCATCTCTTTCCAAGCTCTTTTGACAAATGCAGAGTTCACGAAGAAGTGGATGATCCACAGTTATCTGGCAGAGAACATATGGTGTGATAGAGGCTTTGGCTGTATGTGAAGTATGGGGAGAACCTCTCTCACTGGCAGCAAAGTGAGATCTTGGTGCTTCTTTGAGATCTTTGGCAATGAGACATATTTTTGAAGAAATGGAGGTAGACAGTGGCCCATTGAGTAAGGGAAAGGCTATGGTTTGCCAGCAATGGAATCTTTACTGCAAATTCTTGATAGTGTTGTTGCTGCTACCTATCACTCCTGTTTTTGCAATGTACAGCGTAAAAAGTAACAATCCTGGTAGGAAGAAACTCTGTGGTCCTAAGAAATATAAGCATTTACTAAACTGATCTGGTAGTGCTTCAAAATAAGGCTGAAATATTCAGAAATAAAAATATTTTTCTTCTCTTAGAGGTAATGAATCGGAATCAGGTTTAATATCATTGTGAAATTGTACATTGTGCTACATAATATATGCATAAAACTATGTTAAATAAATGATGTAAATGTAAAAAGAAAGCAAAAGAGAAAAAAATAGTGAGTTGTGTACCTGGGTTCATTGTTCATTCAGAAATCTGATGGTGGAGGTAGAAGAAGCTGCTCCTGAACATGCGTCTTCAGGCTCCTGTGCCGCCTCCTTGATGGTTGCAATGAGAAAAGGACCTGCTCTAGGTGATGGGGATCCATAATGATGGATACTGCCTTTTTGAGGCATCACCCTTTTGAAGTTGTCCTCGATGCTGGGGAGCTGGATAAGTTTACAACCTTCTGCAGCTTTTTCCAATGCTGTGCAATTAGAATGATCTCAATGGCACATCTCTCGAAATTTTTGAGGGTCTTTGGTGACGTACCAAGTCTCCTCAGACTCCTAATGAAATATAGCCGCTATTGAAATTGCATCAATAGGCTGGACCCAGATTAGATCTTCAGAGACATCTTCAGATGGCCAGGAATGTAACACTGCTCACCCTTTCTGCCGCTATCCCTCAATGTGGACTGGTATGTGTTCATGCCACACCCACATTCTGAAGTCCACAATCAATTCCTTGCTCTTACTGACGTTGACAGCAAGGTTGTTATTGTAACACCACTCACCCAGCTGATCTACCTCCCTTCTGTACGCCTCCTCATCACCATCTGAAATTGTCAGATACAGTTAGCATCAGTTGCCTCTGCTTCAAATCTGCCCATGCTGGAATATCAAATGCTGTCCCATTCTTCTGAATGCAGTCACTGACATAATTTCATTAAAAGCATTATACTGGCTAAATGCATTATATGTAATGAGATGTACTCCACTGATACTATTTTTTATTATTCATATTTCTTTTAATTGCTTTTAAGTGTTCATGATTATCAGATGCATTTAGAGATAGTTGAGAAAGCTATTGGAAGGTGGCAGTGGTGGAACTTCAGTGTACACCATTCAAGACTCTGAACTGCATTGCTTTGGGAAATAGCTGTGGCAGTGAGCCCAAATTCAGTGGGAGGCAGGATTGTGAAAGGTTCGTGTGGCCACAGGGATTGCATAAGGGAGGAGTGTGCACTGTTGATAGGTCAAGCACAAACAGGCTCAATATTCCTAAATTTCCTCCTATAAACCTTATTCTTCCTCAACTATTATTTTCTATTAGTTATATTAGGTCCGTGTTTTTATTTTAGGGAGAATACTATATAGAAAAATGTAGGTTTATCTGGCCAAGTTGCAAAATTTATTAACTGACTTATCTTATTTACAGACAGAAGTGATTGCAGATTCTGGAAACTGAAGCACCAAACAATAAGCTGGAGGAACTCAACAAGTCAAGCAGCATCTGTGCAGTGAAAGGAATTTTCAGCGTTTGCATCAAAATCCCATGTCAGGATCTATTTCAAAATTAATAGCTGTGAAACATTTTAGGAATTCTTGACGGTGTTAATATTGGTACAAAAATTTGTTGTTTTTTCTTTACATATTCATAAATAAAGGAGTCTGATTTTTTGGTCTTTACAGCCAGGAGGGACAGTACAATGAAAATAGTGTCATGCAGTTCCTGCTGCTGGAAGGCATCTGCTAATTTAATGGGGCTTTTTAATGATGTTTTTAAATTGGCATTCCATCCATCTCAATTTCAGATAAGAAAGCAACATGCCCAACCACTCAATTTTTCAACCTCAATTTACCTAACAAAAATTTATAATTAACTTTAAAGCATAGTGTTCATTTCTCAGATAGTTCATGCTTTAGTACTTTGGAAGATATAAAAATTTAAATCACTGCACCAGAATTTCTTTGCTCTCCTGGCAATCTTCCACCACTATTCCAGAAAGAGTCTGGTAAATCAGTTCAAAAAAATTCTGTGAACATTCTTTGTGACAAGAGACCTAAGTGAGGAAGGTAAGGACCCAAGGGCTGGAGTAACCAAGACTGGAACTGAGTCATGATTTCAAGACAGACGAGAACAGGGTTCTTGACTAGATGCTAGATGAGAACCTGATGAGACTAGACAAGAATCCAAACAAGATAGAAATCCTAAATGTAATCGCAGACTGAATCAAAGTTGAGCTGACAATTGAGCTCCAACCCCGAGTTCAGGTGCTTTTTAAATATCCAAATCTTGGTGCCAAAACATGGCTGCCAATTAGCAGAGTGTCCCAGGATCTTTAAAGAGACCTCACCAGCTATCCATACTCTGGAGGATTGGAATGTGTGAACCCTGGAGGCTGGTGTGACTGGGTGTGTACCATAAAAGGACACCTTCCCCTGCAGGTGACTACTGATGGTTCTGGCTGCATGGGGCGATGTTGACAGTAATCATTCATCAGTGCCAGGTCCAGGAAGTCACTTTCTAGAACTCAGCACTGGTGCTCGGAGTCCAAACCCTACCTAGTCAATTAGGAACTGCTGAAACTCTGAACAGTTCGTGAATCCAGCAGTTTCTTTATGATGAAGACTTCCCCATCAACAAATCTGGGTGGCAGTGGGGCTGATGGTAGTGGGGCTAAAGGACTGGTACAGGGTTCAACTTGGATACATGAAAGGTGGGATTAACATGAAGGGTCTTGGGGATCTGAAAAGTGTAAGCTCCTGGGGATGATTCGGCAGACCTCAGTCTCCTCTCTACAAACCTTTATTGAAACAGTCCAAATTGGAGTCCTTATCCAACTCAAGAGTCTTGACCAAATCAGAGTCCAAATCTTAATCCATATCCTCAAACGGTAGCAATGAGGTGCTATGAATAGCCTATATTCTCCTGGAGTTAGGCTCTGATGATCTACACTTAGGAGTTTTTCCCTTTGATGGGATTTAGTAACTGGTTTCCTCATGCTTGGATCCTAGGGCTCCATAATTCTTGGGCCTCTCCTTAGTGAGCTTCTTGGCTTATTCCTGAACTTGAGACCCTTTCTCTCTAGTTCCAGCACTCTTCCAACTAAACATGATTGGGACTTGTATGGTCCTGTTGACTGGAGTTGGCTATCACCCTTGAAGGCATTACTGGATCTCTGATGGTTTTGGGTTACCCTGAGCAAAAGTCAGGCTCCTCGTTGGTCACTGGTTTCAAGAGAGTCTAGGTGTCAGAACACCAAACCAAAAACATTCCTCCTTGCAAAGACTTGACCATTCAATGATTCTCACCTTCTCCCAGTTCACAGAAGAGTTATACTTGGACAGCCAGGGGAGCCCAAGGATCATGGGTGTGTGAGGAGAATCTTGGATATGAAAACAAATGTCCTCCATGTTCCCCTATCCTTATTCACAAAACAGATGTGTGCTGCAGGAGCTGCCTGGAGCCAGGAGGACATCTGTCCAGAACAGTTGCTGTTATATGCTGGCTGAACTTTTGCAGAGGTATCTTGAGCTGATAGTCTCTCCCCAAGTTCAGGAAATTACCAGCTGCCACAGAGTCTACAAAGGCATTGACGTTTTGCCAATCTTTTCCCCAGGAGATCTCCATCTTCAGCGTGACACTGGACACCGGGTTGGACAACAGACAGTAGGTGCAGAAGTAGGCTATTCGGCCCTTCTAGCCAGCACCGCCATTCACTGTGATCATGGCTGATCATACACAATCAGTACCCTGTTCCTACCCTCTCCCCATATCCCTTGACCCCACTATCTATAAGAGCTCCATCTAACTCTCTCTTGAATGCATCCAGAGACTTGGCCTCCACTGCCTTCTGGGGCAGAGCATTCCACATATCCACCACTCTCTGGGTGAAAAAGTTTTTCTGCATCTCCGTTCTAAATGGCCTACCCCTTATTCTTAAACTGTGGCCTCTAGTTCTGGACTCGCCCATCAGTGGGAACATGCTTCCTGCCTCCAGTGTGTCCAATCCCTTAATAATCTTATATGTTTCAATCAGATCCTCTCTCATCCTTCTAAATTCCAGTGTATACAAGCCCAGTCGCTCCAACCTTTCAACATATGACAGTCCCGCTATTCTGGGAATTAACCTTGTGAACCTATGCAGCACCCCCTCAATAGCAAGAATGTCCTTCCTCAAATTTGGAGACCAAAACTGCACACAATACGCCAGGTGGGGTCTCACCAGGGCCCTGTACAGCTGCAGAAGGACCTCTTTACTCCTATGCTCAATTCATCTTGTTATAAAAGCCAGCATACCATTAGCTTTCTTCACTGCCTGCTGTACCTGCATGCTTGCTTTCATTGACTGATGTACAAGAACACCTAGATCTCATTGTACTTCCTCTTTTCCTAACTTGACTCCATTTAGATAGTAATCTGCCTTCCTGTTCTTGCCACCAAAGTGGATAACCTCACATGTATCCACATTAAACTGCATCTGCCATACATTTGCCCACTCACCCAACCTGTCCAAGTCACCCCGCATTCTCATAACATCTTCCTGACATTTCACACTGCCACCCAGGTTTGTGTCATCAGCAAATTAGCTAATGTTACTTTTAATCCCTTCATCTAAATCATTAATGTATATTGTAAACAGCTGCAGTCCCAGCACCGAACCTTGCGATACCCCACTGGTCATATCCTGCCATTCCGAAAGGGACCCGTTAATCACTACTCTTTGTTTCCTGTCAGCCAGCCAATTTTCAATCCATGTCAGTACTCTGCCCCCAATACCATGTGCCCTAATTTTGCCCACTAATCTCCTATGTGGGACTTTATCAAAAGCTTTCTGGAAGTCCAGGTGCACTACATCCACTGGCTCTCCCTTGTCCATTTTCATAGTTACATCCTCAAAAAAACTCCAGAAGATTAGTCAAGCATGATTTTCCTTTCATAAATCCATGCTGACTTAGACTGATCCTTCTACTGCTATCCAAATGTGTTGTAATTTTCTCTTTTATAATTGACTCCAGCATCTTTCCCACCACTGACATCAGGCTAACCGGTCTACAATTCCCTGTTTTCTCTCTCCCTCCTTTCTGGAAAAGTGGGACAACATTAGCCACCCTCCAATCAGCAGGAACTGTTCCTGAACCTATAGAACATTGGAAAATAATTACCAATGTGTCCACGATTTCTAGAGCCACCTCTTTAAGTACCCTGGGATGCAGACCATCAGGTCCTGGGGACTTATCAGCCTTCAGACTCAACAGTCTATCCAACACCGTTTATTGTCTAATATAAATTTCCTTCAGTTCATCTTTTACCCTAGTTCCTTTGGCCACTATTACATTGGGAGTAATAGTTGGGAGTAATAGCTGCTGCCATCACAGTCTTCCCAACACAGGAAAGACTTAGCAGTTTCCCAGCGGCTGCAGCTTTGGACATTTAGCCCGCAGGGTACCTGCTTCCCCACAGCAGTAGCAGCAACCTTGACTCTGATGCCAGGACCTCTCTTCGGCAGAGTGTCTTGTGCATGGCTCAACAGGATCTTATGCAGGAGGCAGACTGGTCATTGTTTGAGGTCAGGATGTGGAACTATGATGCGATGAGGCAGGGCTTGGACTAGCCATCTTCAACATCTTGATGTGGTCCCCCTTTTGCTCTGCCAGGAGATAACTGAGGTGATGGACTGATTAATCAGAGCCTCTAAGCCCCCCACCGGCTCTCCCAAAGCAAGGGCATTCTTCGATTTGCCTTGGGGTCTGTGGTGGTACAGAGAGGCCAAGGCCTCCCCATTCCAGCCACACTACTTGGTCAAAGTCCAAACCTGCCTTGCGTAGTCAGCGGCTGCAGGATTACCTTGATGCATCTTCATCAGATGGTCCTAGGATCCGGCAGGATTATGGAATGCCCTCTTCATGGCATTCATGAATTCTTCTGAATCAGAGCAAACCTCCAGCCTCCACTCCCAATGCATGGTGGCCCAGGCCAGAGTTCTCATGGTCATGAAGGCCACCTTCCAGCACTCCATAGGAAACCAGGATTCAAAAGCCAACAAGCACTGCGGCAAGAACCCGAGTCACTACCAAACCTCTCCGAGGTCAGAAGATGGACTGACTCTGCAGTGCAACTGATGGCTTCACACGAGCGATTCTGGCTTCCTCCTAACAACAGTTGCCGTGTGGCAACCTGGAGGTCATGTACCTCCAGGCTTTGTCTTGAGATCTTCTCACTGTGGGTGGCCATATCTGACGAGAAACTTTGATGTCCCGCTGGGTCAATTGTACTGTAGAGGCCGAGGTCAGGATGGTACGGACCCAAGTGCTGGAGTATCTGAGACTAGAATCAAGACACAATACGAGACTGAAGCGAGGACAGGGTTCTTGAATAGATGCTACATGAGAACCAAATGAGACTAGATAAGAATACAAACGAACCAGTAATCCTAAACACAAATGAACTAAAGTTGACCTGATGATTGATCCCCAAACCTGAGTTCAAGTGCTCCTTAAATGTCGAAATCTTGGTGCCAAAACATAATTGCCAATTAGTGGAGGGAGCTGGAATCTTTGAAGAGGTAGTGGTAGATAACCATATTCTGGAGATTCGGAGCATTTTAACCCATTGTAAGTTGGGGGAACCGTTTTGTCAAGCACCTCTGCACCATCTCCCACAATTGGGACTTTCCGGAGGACGAACATTTTAATTCCAATTCCTATACCCATGCCGACATGTCGATCCATGGCCTCCTCATGCCAAGATAAGGCCAACTTCAGGGTGGAGGAGCAGCACCTAATATCCCATCTAGCTACCCTCCAACCTGATGGTATTAACATCAATTTCTCCTGCCGCCCACTCTTTCTCTATTCCCCACTCTGACCTTTTACTCCTTCTCATCTGCTTATTACTTCCCCCAGAGTCCCCTCCTCCTTCCCTTTCTCCTGTTGTCCACTCTCCTCTCCCATCGGATTCTTTCTTCTCCGGCTGTTGACCTTTCCCACCCACCTGGCTTCACTTATCACCTTTCAGCTAGCCTCTTCCCCTCGCCCCACCGTTCAATTCAGGCATCCTCCCCTTCCCCCTGAGTCCTGAAGTTTGGCCAGAAACGCCGACTATTGATTCTTTTCCATATACTCACAGACTAATTGATTTGTACTCACAGCTCTGCAGGGAGAAAGTTCATCAAAATGTGAGAAAGGGCAAGGATTTAATTGCAGCAATGGTAAGGCTAAAACAAAAATGAGAAACCATGCATGTTTTCCACATCGTGCCTGGAAAGAGCAAAAGGAAAAAGAGCAAACAAAAACACCTGCACTGGTATGGAAAGAAGAAGAAGAAAGGATTACCGAGAAAGACTAAAAAATGTTCAGGAAAAATCCATTTGTTGTGCGAGATGGAGCAGAAAGAGACTCAAATATGAAAGGCAGAGTATGAAAGATTTACAAAAATAGTTTCCACCAGAAATCAAATTTTGGTTTATTTAAAAATATTTAATATTTCAAAGCACATTGATTTGGATTTCACTTAAATTAGCTAATCATAATATAATTCCAATAGGCCAAGAAAGTCAAGGCATTGCAAAAGTGGGTGTAAATAACTGTCACATAATAAGAGACTGAAAATCTGTATAAAGTTAAAGATATTAACTTGCAGCGGAGAAAAAAGATAGTAATGATTTACAGTCCTACTCTACGTAACAAGTTTCCAAATCCCTTGGAAATCATAACTGTCTTTTGAAACACATGAAAGAACTGCCAAATGGGGCCTTAAAAATACCAACAAAAGCTATATTGATTTTTAAAAATCACATTTTTTTGCATCACCTGATCTTCCTGACCACAGTTGGGCCACTAGGGTTTTGTTTATTCAGATGGAGTAGGCCTTTGGGCCAAAAGGCAGGGATTACAAGGAAAATTCATCAGCATTCCTCTTTGAAGTCCTAGTGGGCATGTGCATCACAGAACCTGCAAAAAGCTTTTGTACTTCAAGGGCTGCTTCTTGTTTACTGCCCTAAACAGAACCATTTGAAAGTGTGCAGAATGAAAAAAATCTTGAAGAAGGAAGCAACACATTTTTAGGATGCTGATTCATTTCTCATGCCTTCATCATGAAACAAGGCCATCAAATAAATATACTCTCTTCCCTTGTCATATGATTTCAATTAGTAATTGCTATTTGAGTTAGAATCTTAAATGGACATCAAATGTTTCAGTATCTATCTGCACTGAGCATAGCAACGACATTAAGTATGTCAACAGCATCCTCACAATGATGTACAATAGACTAACTTCTTTAGATGTAGCATGCTAACTTTAATGTTAATAATTTTCTGAATTAGTTCGAACAAATAAACGTGTCCTTAAATTGCAATGATATGTGTCAGAAATTGGCTGTAAGTCCCTGACCAAAAGAATTAGTGGTCTTATTTGGGGTAACTTTATTTTATGTTGCCCTTTAGGGAACTGATTTGAATGGATGCAATGCTTGCTCAACACCAAATTCAATGGACAGTAACACTGAGCAGCAAGTTAAAGGATTATTCCCTGTGACAAAGTAAGTTAAGCTAAGCTTGGCCCCTTAAGTTGAATATACCAGTTCAGATCATTGAAAGGAAGCAAATGGTTCATAAAGTTCTGAAGTATTATTGAGTTGTAATGATTGCCATTACTGAAGAAATCAGGCATTCTCTTCCATAGTGCTAAACAAATATGCAGGTGGCAGAGTGGAGATGAATCTCTACCAAAGGAGGTGTAAGGTGCTCCTTCCCTCCGCTAGCTTGCAGCACATCTTTGAGTAAGATGTAGCACCTGCTTAGCCCCCCACCCCCAGATCAGGGTCACATGAAGCCATGGGAGCAGGTGGTGGATGGTCATATAAGCAGCTTGTGCATATCATAAATCCTAGTTATGCAACAACTGATGCCAGGCAGACCATCTCTGAAGAGTATGGCTAGGTCACCTGTCTTGTAAAACCACTGCCCAGAAGAAGGCAGTGGCTAACCACTTCTGTCGAAAAATTTGCAAAAGACAATCACGGTCATGGAAAGACCGTATTCGCCTGCATCATACGACGTAGCACATAACAAACGAATGAAACAAATATTAGATATGTTACTTCCCGCATCTGAAGTGAAATGGCCTTTACCACTACCTGTAAAACTTGGCTACTTTGATCATGGGGAACTAAAACCAACAAAGGTAGTACGGTGACCTAGCGGATTGAGTAACGCTTTACAGCACCAGCGGTTGAAAGAATGGAGTTCAATTTCCACTGCTGCCTGTAATGAGATTATATGTTCTCCCTGTACCACCAGCATTTCCTCAGTGTGCTTCGGTTCCCTCTCACAATCCAAAGATATACAGGTTACAGTTAGTAAGTTGTGGGCATGCTTTGTTGGCACTGGAAGCATGGAGACACTCATGGGCTGCCATCCTCGCATGATGTTGGTCGTTGATACAGATTACACAGTTCATTGCATGCTTCTGCGTACATATGACAAATGGATATTTTACCTTTAATTTTTCCAAGATTAGTTTAAATTTGTAGTGTTCTTATTTTTTCTTCCATAGTTAAATAAAATTTAACTACATTTTACAGTTGAACATCACACCTAAGGAGTAAATGCTAATCATAATTAATAACCTGTGAGATTTATTGATTTAAAATATACGTATTGGTTTTATATATGGATACATTTGCATTGCCTAGAAGTCAAGGAGGTAGAAATTTGGCTTGGCTTATGACAGCTGATGAAAGATGAAATCAGAGAATCCGTCAGTCAAGTACCAGGGCGACATGTATACTTAAAGTGCATTAGTCCATCCATGGATGGTCATGAATGTGAAATTTTGAAAGGCAGATGCATCTAATGTGATGGTGTACAATTTTCTGGTGCAATGACTGAACATCTTCAAGTACAAGAAGGATCAAATGAAGACCAACCTCATGACTTCAAAGGAAATCTTGCTGAACTTAGTAACTGATGGACCATCAATAACTCTCTGAGACGTGAGGCGAGATATTGGCTTTTATTGACTGGAAGAACAAGCAGCAACCAACCACCATGCTACATCCTGGAGACTGAGGGCAGGGCTCAGGCCTCAATCACCTTTATACCAGGGTCTGTGGGAGGAGCCACGGTCAGTGGGAGGAGCCACAGGAGCAGTCAACCGGGGGGGGGGGGCATGTCCAGACAGGTATATGTAGTTCACCACAGTAACTATGTAACATTAAAAACTATATTTTAAAATGCTTTGTCACACATGGGATCTTCTGTTTAGAAAATGTTGCAATCAAGGCTGGACAGTGGAAAGGTGGTTTATTTTAACATAGATGTATATTGGTCTGTCATTTTAAACAGGCATGAAACAGTGATCTAAGTAAGAGGTTTTATGGACCAGAACTGGGAATAACCTTTGGCTGAATTTTATGGCCACACAAATTTCAACTTCCTTCTTGGCAGCAATGATTCTTCAGAAAACTGTAAGGTAAACTGGTCTACTTCTCCATCACAGTTCGTGTGATGTAGGAATTCCCTAAATGCAACAGGCAACAACCTGATTTCCTCTAATCTCTCACTCTTCTGCCCCTCCAGCAAAAAAAAACTCATGAAGCCATACTAGGACAGAATGCCTTTAGTTTGCATCTTGCTGTGTTTGCTGAATAATTCACTGAAATTCTTAACATGTGTTCTAGTCATTTATGTATTGGAAAACTGTAGCAGGCAATAATTAATTATATCAATGTACTGTACCCAATCTGAAACAAAATGGCTTTTTATAACAAAGAGGAAACAGTTGCCTTTTTGTTTCAAATTCTTTTGAGAAACTGTGAACTTAATACTAGTGAACTGTGACATTTTAATGACGACGGTGAATGAAGAATCTTTCCTTGTCAGAACTGAGAAAACAAGTTGATATCAGGCTGACAAAGAGACTTAATTTTCTTATATGAGAAAGAGACGAAATATTTCCGATCACTTTCCCTGCCTAACCTGCTGACTACTGAGAGCATTCTCTGGTTTTATTACCCAAGACTAGACAGGATAAGAAGTTTTGCTGGAAGAAGCAAAGAACTTTTCAAATGGCAGCGTGGAAAGTGTTGGCATTTAGTAGTCTTTCTTTAATGTCAGTTACAAGAGGCTATTCAGCCTATTAGATCTCATAAAGCTCTCATTCAGTCTCATTCTCCAGCTCCTTATTCCCCTGCAATGTATACCACCTCATATGCACATCACCTGTCCCCTTTTATTCTGCTGCCGCTGGCCTACAATAAGGTGTAACAGAGTAGTCAGTTAATCTTCCAGTTCATCCTTGGCTGTGGAAAGAACCTGAAGCCTTGGAAAACCTTGGCAAACTGCTATAGATGTGTTGGTGGCAAGTGTGCTGACTGGCTGCATTCTGGCCTGGTATGGGAACACCAATGCCTTTGAGTGGAAAATCCTACAGAAGCAGGTGGATTCAGCCAGTACATCACAGGTAAAACCTTCCCAACCCTTGAACACATCTACATGAAATGTTGCCGTAGAAAAGCACCATCCATGCTCTTTCCTTGTTGCTGCCATCATGTAGGAGTTCCAAATGCCTCAGGACTCACACCACCAGGTTCAAAAACAGTTACTACCCCTCAGCCCATCAGGCTCTTGAACACAAGGGAATACTACACTCATTTAAGGACTCTTTTATCTTGTTATTTCATGGTTGTTATTGACCAACCACAATCTACTCCAGCTGCTATCTTCCGGGAAATGATACGGCAGCAGGACCAATGGGGTCTGGGACAGCTTCTTCCACCAGGCCATCAGACTGATTAACTCACACTGATCTGAGTGTATTTCTATGTTACATTGACTGTCCTATTTATTATAAATTATTATAAATTACCATGACTTCTAATTGTAATCCTACCCAACAATATTTCCTCTAATTTGTAATGACCAGTGTGCACAAAAATCTTGTGCTGTGCAATTTTTTGCCCAGTGATAGCCACATGTGTGCATTGAATTTTATATGTATATATTATATATATTATATTATACTTTATATGTAATTTTATATTCATTTTAACAGCTAGCAAACCACTGTTAATAAGAACTTTGATCACCTCTGGGTTTGATCATTTTCACTCTCGTTCATCTGCACTCTCACAAAACATACATAGCAGACCTGTAGGATTTACTCACTGGAGCTTTTGCACACTGTCCATATGTGACTTGCTTCCTAAATGATGCTTTAGAAAGGCATTCTGCACTCAATGAACTAGTAGTTCTTTTGCACTTCATACCATTTGCTTCTTTGGAATTTGACATAGTGAATCAATAATCTCCTCAATAAAAACACTATAAGTAAGATATTCCTAAAATCTCCAGACACATTGTCGCAAATTCCATGTTGTCAACACTGTCCGCAGCGGAAACTGAAAAAGGAAATATGATTGCGTATGATCTTGAAATATACTTAACATGCCAATGAGGTAGAGGGTGACAACCTTCTGTGCGCAGTTTAAATTCCTTTGTGTGCTAGTAGCCAAAGATGTGTGCGAGCACACACCTTACAGGGAATATTGCCACGTAACCTCAGTGGAAAAAGCTGGCTTGCATTTACCCTATCTATACCCATCATAATTTTATATACCCTATCAAATCTCCCCTGATTTCTTTCTTCTGGGGCGCATTCAAATGGGAGAACTTGTGGCAGAGCAGCTCGATGGATTGGAATAAATATTCCTGTTTCAGTCTGCTACAGCTGAGAATCACAACTGCATCCAGGGTCTGTACATTTAATAAAGATATTTCAAGGTGATTGAAGAATCTATTGCTGCTTAAAATCGACGGAAATAATGTTGACTGTGGCCGTAAGATCCTCAGTAGGATGATACCTCGTCGGAAACTTAGCTGTCACTCAGGACTGCAAGTATGTTAAAAATAAATGAGGTTCTCGACTACCATTACCGACTACAGTCTCCGGCAAATATAACTGAAAATCTTAGAGCTAGGGAGCTACATCAGAGAGACATTAGGACAGTGTTCACGGAATCCTGCTTAGCCCCTTCTGTACCTGATACAACAACTCAGATTGATGGGTTCAAGATAGGACCATTGAGTCTCTCAAAAACAGAGGTGGTAAATGACTCATGATCAGCTCCTCAAGATGTACCAATGGTGACGTGTGACCAATGGCCAGGTGACGTCTCAATTTTGCTCACCAGACCTAGAATATCTTACAATTAAGTGCCAACCATTTTACCTGCGTGGGAGATTTCAGTGATCTTTTTGGTAGCAGTGTACATTCCACCTCAGGCCAATCTCAAACAAGCTCTAGATGATCTGAGCAATGGGATCAACATGCACAAAACAGCACAGCACACCCTGATGCCTTCATCATCATTTTGGGAGATATTAACCAGGCCAACTTGAAAAAGTCACAAAAACAATTACCATCAACAAACCACTTTTAGTACCCAGAAGAAACAACACACTGGACCACTGTTACACTATGATCAAGAGTGCTTACTGTGAAATTCCACGCCGACCATTCGGAAAGTCTGCTCATATGGCTTAGAAGATTGCAGCACCAGTAGTGAGGACCAAGAAGGTATGGACAAGGGACGCACAGGAACACCTACAGGACTGCTTTGAATCAGTGGACTGGACTGTATTCAGGGATTCATCTTTGAATCTGGATGGAGTATGCCACAGTTGTTACCGACTTCATTAAAACCTGTGTGGATGAGTGTGTACCTATGAAAAATTGCTGTATGTTCCCAAAACAAAAGCTGTGGATGAACTAGGAGGCTTGTTGTTTGCTAAAGGCTAGATCTGTGGCATTAAAGTCTGGTGACCCAGGTCTGTACAAGAAAACCAGGTATGACTTGTGCAGAGCTACTTCAAGAGTGAAGAAACAATTCCGAGTGAGGTATAGTTGGTATAGATGAGTAAGCCATAGTTGGATGCATCAGTAAGGGAGATGAGGCTGAGTACAGGGCTACGGTGGGAAACTTTGTCACATGGTGTGAGCAGAATCATCTGCAGCTTAATGTGAAAAAGACTAAGGAGCTGGTGGTGGACCTGAGGAAGGCTAAGGCACCGATGACCCGTCTCCATCCAAGGGGTCAGTGTGGACATAGTGGAGGATTACAAATACCCGGGGATACGAATTGACAATAAATTGGACTGGCCAAAGAACACTGAGGCTGTCTACAAGAAGGGTCAGAGCTGTCTCTACTTCCTGAGGAGACTGAGGTCCTTTAACATCTGCCGGACGATGCTGAGGATGTTCTATGAGTCTGTGGTGGCCAGTGCTATCATGTTTGCTGTTGTATGCTGAGGCAGCATAGGCTGAGGGTAGCAGACACCAACAGAATCAACAAACTCATTTGTAAGGCCAGTGATGTTGTGGGGGTGGAACTGGACTCTCTGACGGTGGTGTCTGAAAAGATGATGCTGTCCAAGTTGCATGCTATCTTGGACAATGTCTCCCAACCAACTCCATAATGTACCAGTTAGGCACAGGAGTACATTCAGCCAGAGACTCATTCCACCAAGATGCAACACTGAGCATCATAGGAAGTCATTCCTGCCTGTGGCCATCAAACTTTACAACTCAGTCACCCTGAGCCAATAGGCTGGTCCTGGACTTATTTCTACTTGGAATAATTTACTTATTATTATTCAATTATTTATGGTTTTATATTGCTATATTTCTACACTATTCTCGGTTGGTACGACTGTAACAAAACCCAATTTCCCTCGGGATCAATAAAGTATGTCTGTCTGTTTGTTTGGTTGGAGGCGATATCAGGTGCACATCAACTCTGGCAGGGTTTGCAGGACGTTACTTCCTACAAAGCAAAACCCAATAACATAAATGGCACTGATGCTTCACTACCAGACGGGCTCAATGCCTTTTATGTCCACTTTGAAAAGGAGAATATAACTACAGCTGTGAAGATCCCTGCTGCACCCAGTGACCCTGTGATCTCTGTCTCAGAGACCAATGCCAGGCTGTCTTTCAGGAGGGTGAACTTGTAAGACAGCAAACCCTGATGGAGTACCTGGTAAGGCTCTGAGAACTTGTGCCAACCAACCAGTGGGAGTATTCAAGGACATTTTCAACCTCTCATTGTTACAGCTGGAAGGTCCCACCTACATCTGAAGGGGAAACAAGTGTCCAAGAAGAGCAATGTGAACTGCCTTAATGACTGTCGTCCAGTAGCACTCACATCCACTGTGATGAAATGCTTTGAAAGCTTGGTCAAGGCCAGAATCAACTCCTGCCTCAGCAGAGGCCTGCACTTTGCCTATCGCCACAATAGGTCTACAGTAGACACAATCCCAATGGCTCTTCATGTGGCCTTAGATCACCTGGACAACACAAACACCTATGTTAGGATGTTGTTTGTTGACTATAGCTCAGTGTTTAACACCATCATTCCCACAATCCTGATTGATAAGCTACGGAACCTGGGCCTCCCTCTGCAATTAGATCCTCAACATCCTAACCAGAAGACCACAAACTGTATGGATTGGTATCAATAACTCCTCCTTGCTGACAATCAATGCTAGCACACCTCAGGGATGTGTGCTTAGCCCACTGCTCTACTTTCTCAAGACCCATGATTGTGTGCTAGGCATAGTTCAAATGCCTTTATAAATCCAATGATGATACAACTAATGTTGGTAGAATCCCAGATAGAGATGAGAGGGCGTACAAAAGTGAGGCATACCAGCTAGTTGAGTGATGTCACAGCAATAAACTTGCACTCAATGTCAGTAAGACCAAAGAGCTGATTGTGGACTTCAGAAAGGGTAGCATGAGGGATCACAAACCAATCCTCATATAGGGATCAGAAGTGGAGAGAGTAAGCGATTTCAAGTTTCTGGGTGTCATTATCTCTGAGGATCTAACCAGGCCCTGATATACTGATGTAACTATAAAGAAGGCAAGAGAGTGGCTATATTTCATTAGGAGTGCAAGGAGATCTGATTTTTCTCCTAAGACATTTGAAAATTTCTACAGATGTACTATACAGAGCATTCTGACAGGCTGCATCACTGTCTGGTATGGGAGGAAGTCTACTACACAGGATCAATAGAAGATACAGAAAGTTGTAAAAATTGGTCAGCTTCATCTTGTGTACTAGCCTCCGTAGTATCTAAGACATCTTCAAGGATTAGAGTCTCAGAAAGGCTCTATCCATTATTAAGGACACCCATCACCCAGGACATGCCCTCTTCTCAATGTTACCATCAGGAAGGAGGTACAGATGCTTTAGGCCCACATTCAGTGATTCAGGAACAGTTATTCCTCCTCTGCAATCCAATTCCTAAATGAACATTGAACCCATGAACATTACCTCACTTTTAATATCTCTGTTTTTGCTCTATGTATAATTTAACTATTTAATAATCACATATAAACTTACTGTAATTGATCTACTTATTTATTTTTTCCTATATAATCATTGTACTGCTGTTGCTAAATTTTACAACATATACTGGTAATACTAAACCTGATTCCGATTCCTTGAGCATTCTCTTGCATTTCTAATAGTACAGAGGTACTTCATTGTTCTACCTGAATATACCTGCTAAGCACCTCCTTTTCTTTTCTTTACCAGGGATTCAATATTTCTTGAAAACCGATCTACACTAGCCAGATTAGTTCTGATACCATCAAAATTGTCTCAACCCTTAGACCAGACCTATCTTTTTCCACATTTACTTTGAAATTAATGGCATTTTGATCACTGGATGCAAAAAGCTCCCCTAGACAAACTCCTGTCACCTGCATAGTCTCATTCCTGAATAGCAGATCAAGTATTGCACACTCTCTTCTTGCGATTTCTAAGCACTGATTAAGGAAAATTTCCTGAATACATTTAACAAACTCTATCCTATCTATCTAGTCTTTTTACAGTATGGGAGTCCCAATCAACTTGTGTGGAAAGTTAGAATCACCTACTATAACAAACTTATGTTTCTTGCAACAGTCTGCCATCACTCTACAATCCTGTAAATCCTGCAGACCGTTGGGTGGTCTGTAATATAGCCCCATTAATGTACTCATATGCCTTTCTTACGTCTCAGTTCCACCCATAAAGCCTGACTAGACAAGTTCTCAAGTCTGTCCTGACTGAGCACCGCAGTAATATTTTCTCTGACTAGAAGTACCAACCCCCTCCCCTTTAATCCCTCTCATTCTGTTAGGTCTACAACTGAACCCCAGAATACTGAGCTGCCAGTCCTGTCCCTCCTGCAACATATATGACGTAGATAATAAATTTTCTTTGAACTTTGAATACCAGGTTTCCTGGATTCAGTAAATACAACCAGCAAAGAGAGGAAAGAATTAGAGCATTATAGAGTTATGCAACTTACCAGCACCACTTTCCACCAGTACTTGCTTTGTCCCAGGCTAATAGGCAGAGCTGTTGCCTGACTTCCAAACAGATATCATCCAAGTACTTCACATGAAGTCAACACCATTTGCATCTAAACCCTTATAACCTGTGAAGGACATGCTGTAAATCAAACATCATGCCTTTTCCTCGTCACCTCAAATCCTAAAATCAGTCTCCAAACCTGCACATTTTCTTATCTCTGTTCTTAATATCTTGAAAGGTTGATGGACTAATTATAGTAAAAAACAAAATCTCACAGAGGCTTGGGAACATTTGCCAGACAACATAAATTTTCCAGTTTTTCAGCACATCTTCCAGAGCAGTCCCTGATTAACAAGCAGTTAAACCATTGTAACAGACCAATTTCGAGGCAAGGAACAGCTGAAAACACATGTTTTGGAGTTAAATTGTTTAGATAACCCCAATTTCAGAATCAGAACCGGAATGAGTAGTCTGAACTACTAATACTTCACTTGGAGATGCTGTTGAAATTAAAGCTGGTTTCTGTCGTTGGTACTATACCACTCAAATGGAAATGCTTTATTACTGTGCAGAGGTGGACAAATAGTGACAGCAAATTGACATTTCATTTTACATTTCTCACAATTTCCATTATAGCAGTTTTTCAGTGTAAATTACAGTAAAACAGTACTGATTAAACAATAATTTTAAATGTTCCAGCCCACAATATCACTGGCCTTCCCCTTGGCTTTAGTCCATTAAGTACTGAGATTCTCATTGATGCACATATTATCTCCAAAGTAACATCCCAATTCTCTGCACTTGATTAATTTCAGCTTTTCCAAAAAACTTCTACTTATGCTGTATTTTGCTTGACATACTTACCACTTATCACTTGTGCTCTTGCTGATTTAAATGGTTCAAGGTCAAGCCGCCTAGTTTCTCATTTAAATACATATCCTTGCTTAAGATCACTTCAGGTGGTTGGTGTTGCAAGTTTCTGTTACGTCTGAATTGTTTAAAATTTTCTCCCTCCCAATTTGCAAGCGATATCTTCTATACTCCCCTTTCCTTTGGTCTAGCATTTCGCTCTGCTAGGTTCAGTGCTCTGAACTGCCCTTCTTATTCAACTTCAAACTTTATATCCCATTCTTTTTTACGGAGTTTCCCTAAACACAACTCTAACCAAGCTTTTGATAGCAACTCCTAAAATAGTCCCTCTCTTAACTCATATCTACATTCTTACATCACTCTGAAGTACATTTACGCAATTTTATTTACACAGATGCATGGGCCTAAGTGAAGCAACAGCTTTCTACTTTGATACAACAGAACCCTGTATCAAAATGCTATACTTGTGATACAACATATTGTACATATTTGGGATACTATGCTGCTTAATCAGGACAGGAGACTGCTGCCGAAGTTTCTAACCAGTGTGAGTCATGAGCTTTTGTGTGGCCTTTAAACACTACACCTTGCTTAGAGCAAACAGTTTTTTAAATAGTGTCAGTTGTGTATGTTTGTGTCAAAATAGCAGTGATTTCTGTCACTAATGGTTGATGAGAAATAAGCAGTAAGATAATTCAGAACTAATTAGTGTTATAATTTGTTCAGTATTTCTTTTAAATACATAGCTTGTTACTCAATTAAACAGTCGCTTGTCTTTATATGTTTTTAACTACTTTCATGTAACTTTGGCTAATTGGCACAGCCATTCAAATGGGCCAAAATATACAGGAGTTAATCGGAATTCACTGTATTTAGACAGATATGTACAGTCCCTCAGGGTCACTGCCCTATATTCTGGCAGTTTATGTTGTGACGTATTTCTCCACAGGGGTTTGATCCCTTGGCAAACAATCACTGTGGCCAATTATTTTGCACTAACTTCATGCACAAGAGAGAGTGAAATGTGCTTGCTTAGGTGATGAGCTTAATGTAGTTGAATACTCTGCACAACTAAGATGTGGGTGGAGCATGGAGGCATGCATGTGGGTTGAAAGGGATTATTGGTTCACAGATGATGGGATGTGGAGCACTGAGTAGTGTCTGAAACAAGTAATACAGTTGGGATATATTACAATGTTTTTGCTGACTTACCATATGAGGAACGTTTGGCAGCTCTTGGGCTGTATTCCCTGGAGTTCAGGAGAATGAGGGGGATCTCATAGAAACATTCCAAATGTTAAAATGCCTGAACAGATTAGATATGGCAAAGTTATTTCCCAGGGTAGGGGATTCTAGGACAAGAGGGCATGACTTCAGGTTTGAAGGATGTCCTTTTTAAACTGAGATGTGGAGAAATTACTTCAGCAAGAGGGTGGTAGATCTGTGGAATTTGCTGCCGCGAGCAGCTCTGGAGGCCAAGTCATTGGGGGCATTTAAGGTAGAGACAGATAGGTTCTTGATTAACCAGGGCATCAAAGGGTATGGGAAGAAGGCAGGGGAGTGGGGATGACTGGATGAAGTGGATCAGCCCATGACTGAATGATGGAGCAGACTCGAAGGGCTGAATGACCTACTTCTGCTCCTAAATCTTATGGTCTTATGACTTTGACTACTTGTTTGAAACCACTGAACATTGTTAGATACTGTTTTCAGGAGCTTGACTCTTCACATGGATATCAACTATCCATATCTCATCCCACTAGCTTTGCAGTATATTCCAGGCATACTGATATACACATTTACTTGGCACCTTAACATTAAAGAGCTCCAATGACACTGCAAAATATTTAGAACATATACTCCCACGTACTAATGTTTCTGAATTAGCCTGAATTAGCTTGTCTGAACTAGTGTGGGAATATTCTGGGCAGGAACATTAAAAACTTGAAAATGCCTCTCCTCGTTAAGAAGTGGAAGCCAGCATTAAGTAGTGCAGGCTGGCTTTTATTGGTGGTAGTCATTCATGAAATTGGACCCTCTGTTGCGGTGCCTGGTCAGTGAATAGTGCAGTTGTTGCTGGCTGCATGTAGCAATCAGGTAAATTAGCAACAAGCATAAGCCTGGTGCTGCTTCCTCAGAGGAAGCAATGAGCCCATGTTAATCGCACACTGCAATCCCCCACCTGCTTTCAGACCCTATTCTACTCTCTCTTCATTCAGTTTTCATTTTAAAAACATAATTCATTCAGATTCTTATACCAGTGATTTGAGATTTTCTTATCCATGGCCAAATGTACTAAATACAGTTGGCAAATTAGAAGTATAACTCTTGAATAATTTTTGATCTCCACATTTTAACAGAGAATCAAACAGGCTTTGAGTCACAACTTTGAAATTAATATTTATCACATTAATGTTACATGTTCGCTGCAGAGTTCAGAAGCAAGTCATGTTCAAGCTGCTGTGTTTGAACCTTTTCTCAAAATCACAAGTTTGCATCACATGGGCATTTCACACACCAAATTGTAGAATATGATCTCCCTCTTTTATTTGCTTCAATTGCCTTTGTATTACTGTTTTCCCCTTTATCTAGCACTTTCCACCAATCAGTCCTTCATCTCTCTAATTTCCCCTTATTCTTTTACTTCCTGCATTGTCCCCTTATGGATATCCTTAAGCTCTTAAATCTGGAATATTGCAGAATAGAAGCACAATTGATGGTTCACTTTGACAGACCTTCCCTTCCACTATTTGCCCACTAGCCCTGCCTCATACCCATCAAACTATTCAGTTAATCCCATTTATTTTATCTTCACTTCATCCTTAAACCTTTTATATTCTCTCTAGGGACTGAGGCATTCATGTTTTGTGCCTGAAAGTGGTTGTTCTGTAAGAGTATTTAACTCTGTAACCAAAGACACTAACTAAATTCTGTAAACTTATCTCTCGTCCAAGCAGCATGATCCTCACATACTCTCTCATTTAGGACACATGCTTCCCTGACAATATTAATAATTCAGTATTACATAGCTTGTTGCTGTGTATATACATCTACTGATGTCTCTGGACACATCTCCAGTGATGTTCCTGGAATCATAAGGTGTTTCGGGTCTTTCAACATCATACACTTCCCTCCAGGTGGTCCAGCCGGGGCTGATAAGACCCCAACTTGGGTCCAGATAGCTAGCTACTTATGACTCCATGGCTCTCCTCTCTTGAACCACAGCCATCCTGAGGCCCTCTCTGCTGGTGGTACTGTGGATGGCTCTCCTCCTCCTTTCTCCTTCAATGCCCACATTGCTGAAGGCTCTGGGTAAGGAATGAGCTACGAATCCCCTACAACCAACCTCCACTGGGAGATATCTCGCTCTCCATCCAGCCTGCTAGCAGTTGCTGACTAGTCCTGTGTACTTGGAGAGCTTCCTTTCAAAGGCCTCTTCCAAGTGACCTTCCCAAGGGACTGTCAGCTCCAGCAGCACCACTTGCTTGTCAGCCTCAGACACAAGGACAATGTCTGGTCGCAGGGTGGTGGCTGCGATATGGTTGGGGAACTTCAGCTGCCTTTCGAGGTCCATCTACAGCTGCTGGTCCCTTGCAGAGGTCAAGGTGCCTGCAGATGTTCTTTTGGCAGGTATTGGCTGGGGAAGTTTGATTTTTGGCTTGCAGTCTTCTGCACCAAACTGAACAAGATTCTCATGCTCAACGTTTTGGACAACCTAGCTCTAGAGTGGTCCAAACATTCATAGACTGACGGAAGGCTTTTATGCTTCAGAGTAACTCATCCCTTCTTTATGGAGGCTGCCTGACCAGACACATTATTTTGAAGAATATCACAAATATCAAAGACTTTTAAAAATATTTAAAAACTCTGATAAACTTTGAAACTTGGCAAAACTGCATCTAGGGTTCAGTGGTCTATGTTTTTTTTTGTGTGGCAAGGACTTGTTCCAGGCAGACCACATAAATTTGTTTCACTAATTGTGGTGTTGTTTCATCCTGATGATAAGAAAATAATTTCAAAAGCAATCTCTATAAGCATAAGTTGTAGTGCTGAAAATCGAAAGTAATAACAGAAAAGCTAGAAATACTCAGGCAGCATGTGAAGAGAGAAACAATTAACTCTTTAGGTGCTGTGGAGATTGTAAGTATTTTTCTTCCCTTCACTAGATGTGGGGCAATGCAGTTTTTGGGTATCAGAGTTTTCCGAACTGCCTCTCAGCATGAGATGCTGAGTCATTTGCAGTCCACTCAATTATTTGAGAACACAGTTTCAACAGCCTGACTGCAGCAACTGAAATTACAACATTCAAGTCAAGTCACTTTTTATTGTCATTTCGACCATAACTGCTGGTACAGCAGACAGTAAAAATGAGACAACGTTTTTCAGGACCATGGTGCTACATGAAACAATACAAAAACTAGACTGAACTACATAAAAACAACACAGAGAAAAACTACACGAGACAACAGACCTACCCAGGACTGCATAAAGTGCACAAAACAGTGCAGGCATTACAATAAATAATAAACAAGACAATAGGCACAGTAGAGGGCAGTAAGTTGGTGTCAGTCCAGGCTCTGGGTATTGAGGAGTCTGATGGCTTGGGGGAAGAAACTGTTCCATTGTCTGGTCGTGAGAACCCGAATGCTTCGGTGCCTTTTCTCAGACTGCAGGAGGGAGAAGAGTTTGTATGAGGGGTGGGTGGGGTTCTTCATAATGCTGTTTACTTTGCGGATGCAGCGTGTAGTGTAAATGTCTGTAATGGCGGGAAGAGGGACCCCGTTGATTTTCTCAGCTGACCTCACTATCCGCTGCAGGGTCTTGCGGTTCAAGATGGTGCAATTTCCAAACCAAGCAGTGATGTAGCTGCTCAGGATGCTCTCAATACAACCCCTGTAGAATGTGATGAGGATGGGGAGTGGGAGATGGACTTTCCTCAGCCTTCGCAGAAAGTAGAGACACTGCTGGGCTTTCTTTGCTATGGAGCTGGTGTTGAGGGACCAGGTGAGATTCTCTGCCAGGTGAACACTGAGAAATTTGGTGCTCTCAATGATCTCTACCAAGCAGCCGTCGATGTTCAGTGGAGAGTGGTCGCTCCGTGCCCTCCTGAAGTCAACGACCATCTCTTTTGCTTTGTTCACATTCGGAGACAGGTTGTTGGCTCTGCACCAGTCCGTTAGCCGCTGCACCTCCTCTCTGTAAACTGACTCGTTGTTCTTACTGCTGAGACCCATCACAGTCGTGTCATCGGCGAACTTGATGATGTGGTTCGAGCTGTGTGTTGCAGCACAGTCGTGGGTCAGCAGAGTGAAGAGCAGTGGACTGAACACACAGCCCTGGGGAGCCCCCGTGCTCAATGTGATAGTGTTGGAGATGCTGCTCCTGATCGGGACTGACCGAGGTCTCCCAGTCAGGAAGTCTAGTATCCAGTTGCAGAGGGAGGTGTTCAGGCCCAGTAGGCTCAGCTTTCCAATCAGTTTCTGAGGAATGATTGTGTTGAATGCTGAACTGAAGTCTATGAACAGCATTCAAATGTACGTGTCTTTTTTGTCCAGGTGGGTTAGGGCCAGGTGGAGGGTGGTGGCAATGGCATTGTCTGTTGAATGGTTGGGACGGTACGCGAACTGCAGGGGGTCCAGTGAGGGGGGCAGCAGGGTCTTGACGTGCCTCATGACGAGCCTCTCGAAACACTTCATGATGATGGATGTGAGTGCAATGGGACAGTAGTCACTGGGGCAGGACACTGAAGACTTCTTTGGCACAGGGATGATGGTGGCGGCCTTGAGGCACATTGGAATGACAGCGCTGCTCAGGGAGATGTTGAAGATGTCAGTGAGAACATCTGCTAGCTGGTCTGCACATCCTCTGACTACTCTGCCAGGTATGTTGTCCGGTCCAGCAGCCTTCCGTGGGTTGACCCCACACAGGGTTTTTCTCACATTGGCCACGGTGAGACATAGCACCTGGTCATTTGGAGGAGGGGTGGACTTCCTCACTGCCAGGTCATTTTCTGCCTCAAAATGAGCATAGAAGTTGTTCAACGCATCTGGGTGGGAGTATGTCAGATGATGTTGTCCTGTAGTTGGTGATGTCCTGAATACCTTTCCACATGCGCCGCATGTCGCCGCTGTCCTGGAAGTGACTGTGGATTCGCTGGGCTTGTGCACGCTTTGCCTCTCTGATGGCCCGGGACAGTTTGGCCCTCACTGTTGTTAGGGCTGCCTTGTCGCCTGCTCTGAAGGCGGAGTCACGGGTCCTCAGCAGCGCGTGCATCTCCGTGGTCATCCATGACTTCTGATTAGCACATGTAGTGATGGTCTTGGACACAGTGATGTCGTCAATGCACTTGCTGATGTAGCTGGTCACTGATGCTGTGTACTCCTCTAAGTTGGTAGAGTCGCCATCGGTTGCAGCCTCCCTGAACATGTGCCAGTCAGTGAGCTCAAAGCAGTCTTGAAGAGCAGAGATGGCTCCTGCTGGCCAAGTTTTCACCCGCTTCTAAACTGGTCTGGAGTGCCTGACGAGCAGGCTGTATGCTGGGATTAGCATAACAGATGTGGTCTGAGTAACCGAGGTGGGGGCGGTGCTCCACCCAGTATACATCGGGAATGTTTGTGTAAAAACAATTGTGTAAAGACAGTGACAAAATAAGAAGAATGAAGCTACTCCGAGGCAAAACTCAACACAAACTACTTCATATTATTATATAGTTACTATGATTCATTAAAATCTATTGTTCAAAACAAACTAGCATATCCACCCCAGTAAAATATAAGACAGAGTATTGAGGATAACTATGCAAAGATGTCATTTCATTCTGCTGTGGTATTTATTGTTTATGCTTAAAAGCAATATAGCTTTGAAGCCACCATTTCTTTCACTGCACCCAACATTTCAAGATGCAGAATTTTCAGGGCATTCTGGTGCAGGCATTCGAGGTGATTAATATCACGTAACTTTGCCTTTGTTAGTTACTCACATAATTTGAGTTGAGAGTTAACATGGTTCCTTCCTGTGCTTTATAGGTTCAGGGGCAGGATCCAAAGTACTACTTGAAGAAATACAGCCTTCCCTTTGATCTTAATCACATGTGAGGCTCTTTTAGAAAATAAGATGGAGACAATATTGGAATGCAGTTCCAGAAGTGTGAGCATATCTGGGAGGGATTTGCTTTATAGCCATCTGCTTCCACCCCTTCCGGTAGGATCTGCTGATCTCATCCTCTTCCCCAATTTCTTCTTTGTGCTCGAGGCCTTGAGCAAAGGTTGAGTTCTTCTGATAGTGAAGATGCAGCATTTAATGACAAAATGATTCATTTATTCATTTGGGAGAATGCAGCAAGGTGCTCCCAGAATGTAAAGGCACCACAATTGTATTTTGAGGACCCCATGACATTCCCACTGGTAATTGGGAATCCTTTGACGTTTGTTATAAAGATATTCAGCTGCCTTGAGCTGGAGTATGCACAGGAGTCAGAAACCAGAAGAAGAGATATTACATAACATCCAGCTCTCTGAATGAAATAGTAACTGAAATATATTACGGAACACAGAGCATTCGAAGCAAAACAAGTCAGTAGAATTCGCTGGATATGGGCTACGATAGTGAAAATATTTTATCACAGTGCGTAATAACTCTGGCAATTCAAATAGAATATTTTAATAGCTTCAAGCTTCAGAAAAATTTGCTTCATTCATTGGGCCTGAACCCTAATGAAGTGACCATGTCTAATCACAAATTCAGATTAACTTTAACCACTCGCTGTGAAACCAAAACTATCTGCATTTTCAATAAATAAAAATCTGCAATGATTTTAAACTATTGGAGGTCACCAATAGTAATTTAGTAAAATGTTCTTATTGCAGAATCTGTTTTAAAAATATACACTTTTATTTTTAAAGTTAGAATCCCTTCTAGCAAGAATGTTTCAATAGTAAGTTTGACATAAAAAATAAACACTTAACTGCAACTATTGCTCATGAAGCAAATGGAGTGGGAGCAGAAACTCTTTTTTAAGTGCTTTTCATTCAAAGACATTGTCTGAACTTGCAGAAGCCTTCAACATATTCTGCACTAGACCATAGAAGTATCAAGTGGTAGCGTAGTACTTTAAATGGCACAGCTGTGATGAATGATGCTATAAAACCATAATTCTCTGAGGAACCAATAATTTTTCTAAAGCAAATAAATATGACCCAATTTCTGATAGCAATGATATCATTTGGTGCATTTCCTAAGTGCCAAGTGCCCATCATGGCCTGGCACATCAGAAACAGCAGCTTTGGGTCAAACTTAATGAAGTTGGTGATCCTCACTCAATTACCACATCTAGAGGTCAAAATGCAATCTCATAGTATTGTAAAAATACATTCCGGATTCTAGACAAAAAAATTCCCATGAACAAATGTTAATATGACAAAATAATCTGTTTTGGTGAGGACCACAGAATTGTCAGAACTCCGACGAGGGGTTATAAAGCCAAAAGAATATCTTTATAACAAATGTGAAAGGATCTCCAGGTTCCAGTGGAGCATGCAATTTGGGGCTGATCATTTAGTCCTATGCCTCTGTTTATAAATCAATATATCCAAAGAGGCATTTAACCATCTCTCACTCTTTACCAATTCATTATTGACTCATAAAACTTTCCTGTATCTTACCTCAACATTCTCCTTGACGACATTGGGCAATAATGTTCAATCAGCACTTAACTCAAAGTTTTGGCTGCAGCACATTCCTTTGACTCATCTTTGCCAAACCTGCTGACCCCCCCCCCTACCCCCACCCCACTGGTCTCATCAGCACATAGGGGGTCACACAACCAACTCACACAGGCACTTCCACCCCCTACTTCGCAATATCGCACTTTCATCTCAAACAGGAATCAAAAGGCCTGATAGTGTTTCTCAAACGCATATTCATTGCCTTTGATCAACTATAAAAATCTGTGACAGTTGGTTTTGAATTCTTTAACTGTAGGTGGTAGTCAAGATTAATCAGAAAATAAGTAAAGATTAACATTAAAAATGCACAGATTATCTACATTTCTTGGGATGTAGACCTTTAAAGACAATGTTGCACAGTTATTTTGTATGAACCATTTTGTATGTTATTTTGTATGTGAATTCCACACATTATCTAATCTAAAATCTCAATTTAAAACTGAAGAAACTTATGTCAGAAAGAAAGATCACAAACTTTATTTTGCTTATATAAAGGTATGTCCACATACACTGGGAATATTCAATCACCTGATACATTTCTTTGGATGAGAAAAGTATTTTTTTAAATGAAGCAACACTGTAATGGTGAAAAAAAATGTGCAACAGACTTGGAACAGACAATTCTGCAAATCTCTCATTTGGCATGGACAAGAACATGAGAAACAGGAGCAGGAGCTGGTCATTTGGACCTTTTAGCTGGATCCACTACTCATCGTGATCAAAGCTAATCTTCAACTCCACCATCATCCATCTTATTTTACAGCACCATCTCCATATTCCTTGATTTTCTTGATATTCGAAGAATCTATCAATCTCTGATATGATTGGTCCCAGAATAAGCTTCTATGGGTCTCTGGGTAGAGAATGCTAAAGTTCTACCATCCTTTGTATGAAGACATTTTTCATCTCAGTTCTCAACAGCCTGGCTCTTATTTTGAAATTTGACCCTTAGTTTTTGATTCTTCAGCTCGGTAAAACATCCTTCGTGGTTTGAAAATATTTAGTCCCAGAGGACTAAATTTTAGTCATCTCTTCTCTATCCTTCAAATCTCAAGGGAATACAGATGCAGCTTCCTCAAAATCTCTCCACACAGCAAATCTACCACCCCTGGAACTACTTCAGAGGAACCACCTCTGGGCCTTGTAAATCCTTTTTTTTACGTAAGTTGAATTTATTGTAATATGTGCATGCACAGGTGCAATGAAAAACTTGCACATAGCAACAGAGATACAAAATTTACAAGAAAAACTCAATTAAAACAAAAACTAAAACAAAGTCCATTGTACTGTAAGGTGGTCATAGTGTTGCTATACTGAGATGATTCGGGTCATGGTGGTTGCTTCAGAAATCAAATGGTTGAGGGGAAGTAGCTCTTCTTGTGTGAGACTCCAAGCTTCTATACCTCCTGCTCAATGGTAGCTATAACAAAACGGCATGGCCCATATTGTGGGGATCTTTGACGATAAATATTGTCTACTTGAGGCAGCATCTCTTGTAGATACTTTTGATGGTGGGGAGGGGTGTGCACGTGATGTATTACACACTGCAGCTTCTTACATTTCTGTGCATGTGAATTACCTGGTGACTATGCAACCGGTCAGGATACCAAAAGGTCAACAAAACTTTGCAGATTTCTCCAGGAGTAATGTCATCAAGGTCAGAGATTATTGCAATAAGTGGCAGGATTTGTTTTTATATTAGCAATGAATGATGGTAAGTGGTATGGAATGTGTTGCTGGTGAAGTTATTGTCTGCCTTAGGGAGGGAATGAATGCAGCAATTTTTAAGACACAGATGTTGATATCTGTCTTCTGTTTTTTTTCCCAATAGCAGCTTTTCTGAATGTGCAGGAGACTACATTTTGAAGGTAACTAGACTTTCAGTAGATTCCCCATTTCATTTATCAAAGAACCTATTTGTTCTCAAGATCCCATACAGCTTGAGGCTTCTTGCTATTTAGTGTATCCAGGTGTATCACTGTGTGTGTGTGTGTGTGTGTGTGTGTGTGTGTGTGTGTGTGTGTGTGTGTGTGTGTGTGTGTGTGTGTGTACGTACAAAGCTAGGCAGGGAGTTAAACTACCTGAGTCAGAAACTTTCTTCAGGGTTTTTAATGAGAACTTACCTGTGAAAGGATATTGCTGTTTCAAAGGCAAATGAAGAGCGGCTGGAGATGGCTGTTTTTCTACCGTATGTTTCAAGTTGAGATCAAAATTGACTTGCGCAGGAAATAATGTAAAAAGCAGTTTACGTATGTGAAGTGCTGTTTATACAAAATGATCTGTGCCTCCAGAGGCCAGAGCACACCCCACCAGGTATCCATGGGATGTCAAATTTAACTACAAAACGAAAAGTCAGATGATCATTTAATTAAGTCTTTAAACAGTCTTACTACACAGTCTATAACCGTTCTTCACTTTTAAAATGTTGTCCTTGCTCGTGTTAACGTCTAATGAGTTGAGTGGTGGTATGGTGCTTACCCAGAATGACAATTGGGTGAGATACCTCTGAAGTGAGTTTTGCCTTTGCCAGGATGAATCCAGTTCATTACATCCAGCAATGTCTGTTTCCTTCAGGTACCTCCGTGCTACAGTCCCGTATTCCTTCTCTCCCTTGGTAGCTGTCCTCTCAAAGGCATAGATGCCATAGCTCATGCAATACTCCAGAATATTGTTGTCCAATTGATGGTCATGAAACCACAAGAATCTGAGGTAGTCTTTACGGTTGTCTCTCACCACAAAGTGGTGGAACAGTTGTCTGCCATCACTTCAATGGACACAGTTCTGAAGCACATGAGGACTCTGAGCATACTGTTATTGAGATCTAGACCTCACAAGAGGACATTGTTCACTGATACTTCTTTGAACTGCACACTTGAATCAAACAAAATTCATATTTGTGCAGGTTTCTGGGGCTGGTAAACACCAAAGTTGGGCAATTACCAGGTTTCTTTGTTGGGTTCTGGTGGAAGCGCTAAATCAACATGACTGTTCCTGAAGAGTTTCTCCATGAACTCCATGATCTTTCACTTCTGGTTTCCTTCTCAATGTGCAAATGAGGGATACAAGTCCACTTAGTTATTTGGTAGGGGTTGTCGTGGTGAGTGAAAAGGAAAGGGAGCCACCCAACCGTTTGACTCATCTTTACTAAATTCTTTGTTTATGATTCGAAGGAAGACCTCTTTTTCAATGGAAGGCAGCAGTTTATAATCACCTTCCTCTTGGCAGAAGATCAGCTTGCTTAAACCCAGTTGAGCAAAAGTAAGTACGTCAGGGTGCTTGATTTGCTTTCCCACAATCTTCTCTTTCACATAGATTCTATTCTCACAAGGTCTGAAATTACTTGGATGCCCATTCTCCAGGACATTATTCTTAAATGTTCTGACAGTGTGCTGATGAGCACCACTGACAGACTTGACCCTCTGTGACCCATCCCAGGTCCAGCCATTGTGCTGTTCAGGTACCTTATGTGCATGGATGGTGTCTCTGCCAAGCAACAGGAGACTCTCAGCAGAAGTGTCAAGTCTTGTCAGCAAAGTCCTTAAAATGTGAATGGCTGCATGCAGCTTCAGGAGTTGGGATTTCACCACTGCTGTTGGGACAATGGTCACACTCAATGAGGGTTGGCAAGGGTAAGCAGATCTCTCCTCCTATTGAATACACAACAAATCCTCTGCCTCTTCTTCTAGCAACTTCAGATGTTCCAGAACATGCTCTTAGAGTGTATGATAAGTGGCTACATCTGATAGATACTCAGCTGGCTCTTCATCATGCTCTGCTGGAATAAGTAGATGCTCAATGTGCTGGACCTGAATGAAATGCTGTTACATGCTAGCCATGGTTGCACGCACTGCAGTATCTGAGAGTGTTAGTGAGATGCATTGGCCGATTCTGGTTAGATTCACTGCTCTCTAAGCCAGCTGCTGCTTCATAGTACTTTGCCTCTTCTAAGGCAGCCTCAGCTTCACACTCTTCCTTGAGCTCACTCAATGTAGCCTCTACACGGGCTTACTCCATTTGCATTTCAGCTTCACGCTTAGCACACACTGCTTAGTCTTGCCACTTCAGATCTTCAGTGGGCATGTGCTGCAGCTAACTTGAGTGTCGCGAAGATGCAATTGAGGCATCAGACTTTCATCTGACTTCCAGGAATTGATGATCGGCGTTGTTCGGGGCGATAGCTGACACTATCGTGTACGGCATTCAGACGTGCTTCCAGTCCTTTGAAGATGAGTTATCTTTTCACTCAACTGCCCTTGCAGTGCCTGTGTACTAAGCTATGCAGGGAGTTAAACACCTTCTCAAAAGATCACCCAAGCCGGAAGCTTTCTTCAGGATTTTAATGAGAACTTATCTGTGAAAAGATATTGCTGTTTCAAGGAGAGATAAAGAGCGAATGGAGATGGATGTCTTTCCATCATGTGCTTCAAATTGAAATCAAAATTAATCCGTGCAGGAAATTATGTAAATAAAAACAGCTTACATACGGAAAGTGATGTTCACACAAAACTACCTGTGCCTCTAGAGCAACAGCAAAGCTTGGATTGCTGGAGCAGAACTACTAACCAAGGATATAGGAGTTCCTAGCAATGGGGTGAAGGAAGGACTGGCATTGTTAAAAAGCAGGCAGATGGAGGTTTGGTTGCCAGCTCCATTATTTGAGCAGAAGTAAAGGTCAATAATGGCAGTTGGTGAATCAGATGTCTGGTCCCATTATAAGCATGGTCTTTGAAACCCGCGGTGTACTTACCTGCTTAATTAGACATTGATTGTTCACTTTTGTTGTAGAATTTTTATTTATGTGCAATGCTGAGGATTTTGCATTACTTTTAAAGTTTGTCCTTACTTATCTACAGTACTTGTAAAATCTGTTCAAACTTCCCAATTTGCTTTAGTTGATGTACCTACACAATTGGCTTCAAGGCCATGGATTTCTGAGCAATTTGTGTCTCTCTTGGAATTATTTCACATTGCGATCCTTCTTCTTAAAGTGGTGGTTGGGGACCACTGTTTTAAAGGATCCCTTAGTTGGGAATGCCATGCAATGAGTTGAGCTTTATAAGTCTGGCAGAAATTTCCACTTTATTTCCAACTCTTGTTTCTACTCATTTCTTCTAGATACATGAGGTCATAGAACTCTACAGCCTTTCCGCCCATTTAGTCCTTGCTTAACTATTTATCTGCCTGATCCCATCAACCTGCATCCAGACCATAGACCACCATACCCCTCCCATCCATGTACCTACCCAAATTTCTCTTAAATGTTGCAATCAAATCTACATCGACCACTTCCACTGGCATCTCGTTCTACACTCTTAGTAAAGAAATTCCCCTTCTTGTTCCCCTCAAACATTTCACTTTTTACCCTTAACCTCTAGTTCTAGTCTCATCCAGTGTTAATGGAAAAAGCCTGCTTACATTTTCCCTATCTCTACCCCTGATTTTGAATACTTCAATCATATCTCCCTTAATTCTCCCATGTTCCAGGGAAAAGCATCGACGAAGACTGAGACATTGAATGCAGAAGGTAAGCGAGAGTTTCAGGGCCGATTGCCTGCCTTTTGATTGCTGCTGGAGAAGGACTCTGTGAGTGGTATGTTGCTGTGGCAGGCGGGTAGGCCTTTTTGCCTCAAGTGATGTCTCTCTCATTTGATGAATGTTGGTGTTATTGGAAGATGGTATCATGGTTCCGTTTACGGATTGGACTATTGTGTTTATGGACTGTGGACTTTTTCAGACTTATATTCTGTGTTTTTTTTATATCGTTTGTTTCTTTTCTGTTTTGTTGTGTGAGTGGAGGGTGTTTGGGGTTAATGTTCTGTTAGTATCCTATTAGGGGGAAATGTTGTTTTCTAGGGGTTGAAGTTCCTGTTCCGTTTTGTGCAGGGGGTGATTTGGTGGGGTTTGATAATCAGGATTGCTTTTTTTTTTGTACAGAGCAGGGTGGGTTTGATGTTTCTCTCTGAATGACTTCCATGTTCTTTCTTTGTTTTGTGGCTATCCGTAGAAGACAAAATTCAGAGCTGTATATAGACCATGCTTTGATAATAAATGAACCTTTAGACCTTTATCCTGTTCAGCCTTTCCCTATAACTCAGGTCCTTAAGAGCTGACAACATTCTTGGAAATTTTCTCTGCACTCATTCAATATTACTGACATCTTTCCTGTAGGTAGGTAGCCAAAATTGCACATAATACTTCAAATTAGGCCACACCAATGACTTAAACAGTCCCAACATAACATTCCAACGCCTGTACTCAGTACTTTGATTTATGAAGCCAAAATGTGCCAAAAGCTTTTTTTATGACCCTATCTAATTGTGACACCACTCTCAAAGAATTATGGATCTATATTCCTCAGTTCTACGACACTGTCCGTGCCCTTCCACTCACTGTGTAAGTCCTACCCTGGTTTGTCCTCCCAAAGTACAACACCTTACACTCGTCTGCATTAAATTTCATCTGCCATTTTTCAGTCCACTTTTCCAGCTGGTCTGGATCCCACTGCAAGCTTTGATAGTCTATTTTGTTGTCTATTACACCCCCAAACTTGGTGTCATCTGCAAATCTGCTGATCCAGTTTACATTATCATCTATATCATTGAGATAGGTGACCAAAAACGGACCCAGCACCTATTTCTGCAGCACTCTACTAGTCACAAGCCTCCAGTCAGAGAGGCAACCATCTATTACCATTCTCTCTGACTTCTCCTGTCCAATCCAATTTACTACCTCATCTTGAATGCCAAGTGACTGAACCTTCTTGACCAACCTTCCTTGAGGAACCTTGTCAAAGGCCTTTCTGAAGTCCATACATTCAACATCCACAATCTTGCCTTCAACTTTCCTAGTAACTCCCTCAGAAAAACTCCATAAAATTGGTTAGACACAACCTACCATGCACAAGGCCATATTGACTATCCATAATCACGCCCTGTCTATCCAAATACTTATATATACAGTCCCTTAGAATACATTCCAATAACTTAAATACAACTGATGTCAGGCTCACTGGCCTATAATTTCTTGGCTTATTCTTAGAGTCTTTCTTAAACAAAGGAACAGCATTAACTATCCTCCAATCCTTCCTCAGCTCATCCGTGGCTAAAGATGTTTTAAGTATGTCTGCTAGGGCCCCTGCAAGTCCTGCACTAGCCTCCCACAGAATCTGAGGGAGTACCTTGTCAGGCTTTGGGGATTTATCCATCCTAGTTTGCCTCAAGACTGCAAACGTCTCCTTTTCTGTAATCTGTATATGTACCATGACCTTACTGCAGCTTTGCCTCACTTCTATAGACACTGTGTCCATATCTGGAGTAAATAGAGATGCAACAAATCAATTTAAGATCTCCTCATTTCTTTCAGCTCTGTGCATAGATGACCACTCTAATCTTCCAGAGCACCAATTTTGTCACTTGTTATGCTTTTTCTCTTAATATATCTGCAGAAACCCTTAGGATTCATCTTCACCACTAGAGCAATCTCATGCTTTCTTTACCCCTTGCTGAATTCTTTCTTGTGCTTCTTGTATTTCTTATACTCCTCAAGTACCTCAGTTGTTCCTGCCTGCCTCTACCTGCTGTGCACTTCCTTCTTTCTCTTAATTTGAGCCTCAATATCTCTCAAAAACCATAGTTCCCTAAACATTTTGCCCTTTATTTTGACAGTCTTTGTACTCACAAAATTTCACTTTTGGAGACCTCCTACTTACCAAGTACATCTTTCCCAGTAAACAACCTGTTCCAATCCACACTTGCCAGATCCTTTCTGATACCATTAAATTTGGCCTTTCTCCAATATAGAATCTCAAACCAGACTGATCCTTCATAATTTTCTTTAGACTAATGGTATTATGGTCACTAGATACAAAGTGTTTCCCTACACAAATTTCTTTCACTGGCCCAGTCTCATTCTCTAATAGGAGATTCAGTATCGTATCTAGTTGGGACTTCCATGTACTGATTAAGGAAACTTTCCTGAACACATTTGACAAACTCTCTCCCATCCAGCCCTTTCACAGTATGGGAGTCAGCAATATGTGGAAAGTTAAAATCACCTACATCACAACCTAATGTTTCTTGCAGCAGTCTGCGCTCTTTCCACAAATTTGTTCTTCTAAGTCTCACGGACTTCTGTGTAGACCCATATAAACCCATTAACTGGGTCATCCCTTTTTTATTCCACATTTTTGCCCATATGGAAGATGAGCTTTCCTGTCTGCCATGACATTCTCAGGAAGGAAATGACTGGGGTGTGGAACTGGCATTTTTCTAACTTGCATTACAGCTCATTATTGAGGAGACACTGAAGGACTGCTCAGACATGACAGACATGCTCTTGGGAGTCTTTGAAGATGAGGATGTTGTCAAGGTAGATGAACACATATCTGTGTAGCATGTCTTGGAGGAGCTCCTTGATGAAGACTTGGAAAATGGCTGGACTGTTGGAAGCCTGACAGGCATCACCAAGTATTCATAGTAGCCAGTGGGCGTTATGAACGCCATTTACACTCATTCCCGTGTCAGATGCTGTGCGTGCTCTTTAGATCCAGTTTGGTGAAGTTCCAGGTCTCATGGAGTATTTTGAATACTCTATCCAACAAAGGGAGAAGGTAGTAGTTTTTAATCATGATTTGCTGAGTCAATGGCAGTCAATGCAGGGACAAAGACCTGAGTTTTCTTCTTGACAAAGAAGAATCCTGCACCGGTTGAGGACTGGGAAAGTCAAATGAAGGCGTGCTGTAGCACCTTGGTGATGTAGTCATTCATGGCTTGGGTTTCAAGAAGGGCGAGGTTGACGAGGTGGCCTCGAGGAAAGGTGGTGCTTTGGAGGAGATCGATCGCAGTCACGTAATCTGTAAGGCAGCAGTGTGTTAGCCTCATGTTTACCGAAAGCAATGGCTAGGTCGTGGTATTCCTGTGGGAGTTTGATGAGATTGAAGGTTTCTTCTGTCTCCATGGATTTAAGGGGCAAGGTCAACTGAGGTTGCAGGCAGGTGGTCCAGCAGCTGGATCTCCAACTCAGCAGTGCACCAATGACCAGGCAAAGTGAGGGCCAAGAGTGAGGAGCCATGGGTAACCCAAGATGTGAGGAGTGCTGGGTGAGCTGATAAGAAAGGATTGGCTGTACTCATGTTCTCCATTGCTCATGTGCACAGGTCATGGACATGATCTGGCCACCTCGGATCCCAGAACACAGAAGCCACCATAGCCTCCTGTCCCTGTAGAGCCTTTCGGGTGTGGTGGTGGAGGACAGAGAGCTTGAGTCAGGCTATGGTGCCGGAATGAGTGACTGGGGGAGCCTACCAGATTGAAGGCCCCTCATCGCTGCCTGGTAGTGCTGTTTCTCAGATGCAATGAGCATTTGTTCCGTGGGTGACAAGCAGCTTCTCAGTAAGTGCACAAGTTACTTCTTCACCAATACTCACACCCTCGGGGAGGGGTGGGGGGTGGGAGAGGTAAGGGAGATCTCCCTAACTGCATGGTTCAGTCACTTTTACCTTGGTTTCCCACTGCAGAAGTTTGCCTCTCAATGAGGGTCCTGGAATTCCATCGCTGAATTTCTACAGTTCAATTTCTACATTTTAAGTCAAATCAGAAACCTGCAGCTTTGAAAATGGTAAGATATTCTACTTTTGGAAGTACCAAGCAAGAAGCAGAACAGTACTCTATTCAGAAGTATTTGATCTACTCTGACTTATTGAAAATATTTTTCTTTGTTGAAAAATACAAATAAACAGAATTGCCAATGAAGACACGTTTAACTGTGTGTGAAAACATTGATAATCTTAATTTCTCATTAATTTTAAATTCTTAGATTCCTTTTAGAAAAACTTTGTTTAATGTTTCACAAGCAGAAATATAAGCTATGTTGGAAACATTCCAATTAATATTTTGAGATGTTATCCTATGAGACTTGTACACAGTATTTGTAATAAACAACATCTCTCAGAACTCTTGCCAAAATGCATTACATTTTTAAAAATTATATATGCAAATATTTTGTTTTTTTTTAAACAACTGAGCCAGAAAAGTTTTTTTTAATTCTCTATATATTCTACAAAGGTTATGATAGTATTTATTCCCTCTTTTCATTAATTAAAAATGATCCACTAATGAAGTACAATAAGGATTAAAACAGCTTCGCTGTGGGCTGAGAGCCAAAATCATTTGATTCAACTCTGGCACACTGGAATACTGTGAAATAAAAAAAATAAACCATCTAAACAACTACATTGAAAATACAGTTTCTTCTGCAGTCCCTTGTGATCAACAATGACTTGTTTCCACTGCAGTTCTGTGGGTTTTGAGATAGCTGATAATGTGGAACTCATAAATCCTGCCACAGGTGGGAAAAGAGGTTTTTGATGGGGAGAGTGGGTGGCTAGATCTTCTTACTTCATCAATATCTTTGATACATCATTTAGGACAGACACAGAAATTCGCTCCAGCTTACCTCTGCTTGATGATGGCATGCAATCTGTCATCTTAGCCAACAGGGCCACAACCGACCAGTCTCAGTACAAACTGGCGTTAAGCAAGAAAACATTAACACAATAATGCAGTTGTGCCAGCCAGTGGTGCAGTGGTATCTGTACTGGACTTAGAGGTGAGTGGTCCCACGTTTGAATCTGGCTGGCTCCTTGCACACTTTCTATCCATTCTGGGATGAGCATCAAGCTAGCAACTCAGCCTTGTAAAAAAACAAAAATGCTAAAGAAACGGCAAGGTTACCATCCAATGCGCCACAGGGCGCAGAAAGAAACAACCACAGTTGTTGTGGAGACAAAGTCCAATCTCCACACCAAAGCCGTATTCCAACATCTTGTGTGGCAATACATCAGTTCTAAATGCAAGAAACCCTGTAGCAGGTTGAAACTGGGCAGCCAATGGAGCTGTGGATTAGCATCTGCAGCAAACGTACACCACCATAAGCTGTAACCTGATGGCCCAACGTATCCCTCTGCCGGTACCATCAACCCAGTGGTTCAACAATGTTCCAATGAAGACTGCAGAAGAGCATAACCGGTACAGCACCAAACTTAAAGATGCTGAGAAGTCAGCCTTCAGTAAATGCATGGAATGCATTCCCAGCTTTAGTGTTCAAAGCCAACCATTAATGACCTTCCTTGCATTTAAAGGTCAGAAGTAGGGATTGTTGTTGAAGACTGCTTCAGCTTCACCCGAAATTCCTCTGCAAATGAAACTATCTAAGCCTGCAGCAGGTCCTAGGTAACATCCAGGCAAGGTCTGCTAAACAGCAGGTAACATTCACACCATCAATGTCCTACAAGAGAAGCTATCTACCTTGACATTCAATAACACTGTCATTACTTGAGTTGCCCACCATCAATAAATATACAATAAGGTCACAAATGGCTAGAAACTGAACTGAGTAAGCCCCATAATTGCTGTGCGACAACAGTGGGTCAGTGGTTGGGTATCCACTGGTGAGTTACATCCCTCCTGACAACCCAAAGCCTTTCTACCATGCTGGAACACTCTTCTAATTTCTTATAAGTTGATGGCAGGACAAGTAAAGCAATTCAGGCCACAAAATTGCTAAATCAATTTATAACAAAGAAAGGACAAGGTGCACTGTTTTACTTTCACAGCCTCAGAATATGCCAAAGCATTTTACAGTCGATAAAATACTCTCAGAAATGTTAAGTGACTATTTGGTCTCAATTACAGGATAAACTGATATTGACATAGTTGCTGAATGGTTGTGTATACTGAAGGGAAATTTATTTCAGGAGTATGTGAAAATTCATTAAGCAAAGAGGAAAATCATTATAAATGTTTACCTCAGAACTATTAAACACTAAAACAGTGCCAGTGGATTGCCGAAGAAGGATACTTTTGGAGGATTGGATATAGCAAAAGTAGCTCAGAACATTACAGACCAGCGAAAATTCGATGCAATTGTGAACTAAATTATGCAAATTGTTATTTATGAATAATTTCAAGGTAGTTCTGGATTGTGAAAATATCATGAAAAACACCAGTGATCTGTTTATGAAGGAGTGTTATTGCCTTTCTTAAGGTGGCACATGGATTTCAGTGACAGTTTTGTAAACTTATAAAAAAAAAGAAACCAGTACAAATATTTTGAAATATTTGATTGACTAGGGTATAGAGGATAATGGTACAACCATTGCTATCATCCTGAGAGAATAAGACTAATGAGCTTTTTGGTTTTTAGTTCTAATTGATCTGGGAGTGAAAACCAGAGTGGTTAGATTGCAGAAGATTTTAGCAAATAGAAAAGATAGACTCTGAAGTTCAAAGTAAATTTCATTATCAAAGTGCACATATGTCACCATATAAAACCCTAAGGTTCATTTTCTTGTGGGCATACTTAATACATCTAAAGAATAATAACCATAAAATAACTTAAGTCCTTGAAAGAGAGTCTATGGTTGTGGGAGCATTTCAATGATGGGGCAAGTGAAGTTCAGTGAAGTTATCCCCTTTGGTTCAAGAACCTGATGCCTGAGGGGTAGCAACACTTCTTGAATCTGGTGGTGTGAGTCCTGAGGCTTTTGTACCCTCTTCTTGTTGGCAGTAGTGAGAGCGAGCATATCCTGGAAGGTGGGGGTCTCTGATGATGGATGCTGCTTTCCTGCAACAATGTTTCACGTAGATGTGCTCAATGGCTTTGCCCGTGACCCAAGAATTGGTAACAAATTGGAACTTCAGTGCAGAGAAATACAAAGCGCTTCAGGGAGCAATAGAAGGCACGGGAGCTGATTATAATTGACTAAAAACACTATGCATAGAAATAAAAGGAATTCTGGGTCCTAAACTGAAACTATCGCAATACTGCTTTGTGACAAATGAAGGGAACCTACCACTTTCTAATCTGATTGTGCAACTGATTTTAAAATGATATACTGTATTGTAAAGTTCTGGTTACTGCAGACCAAACATTGATGTAGAGGATACAGAATAAGCAAAGCAAAGTCATAAGTGGCTGTATTGTAAGGATTGAATTAATTAAATGGCATCTTAGGAATAGATGGATGGATGAGAGATCGACAGCTGGCTTTGAATGTTATTTTCAAGGTTCTAAAGGCACTTCCATTATATAGATATAGTTTTTCCTTGTCCAAAACAAAACCAAAAGAGATGTCTGTGCTGTGGACATAAACCCGTCTTTTTATTTCCATTTAGTATTTGATGCTCCATTAGGCTATGACCCAAATTCTGCTCTAACTTCATCGATGACACCGGTTTAGTGGATCTCAATAAAGAATGTAAGAGGATAGGAAGGAGATAAAGAGCCTAGTGATATGATATCATTACAACAGCCTTTCCCTCAATGTCAGCAAAATAAAAGAGCTGGTCATTAATGTTAAGAAGGGGGACTGGGGCGGGGATTGGTAGTGGACACACTCCTATTTACATTAAACAGTGCGGAGTTTGAGAGTGTTAAGAACTTCAAGTTCCTTGAAGTGAACATCACCAAGTAGACGCCATGACCAAGAAATTCAGCATGTTTCCTTTGATCCTCTCCAGTCTTTCCCCATGCAGAGTAGAAAGCATCCTATCCAGATGCACCCATGGCTTGCTGTGGCAACTGCTCTGCCTGTTACCACAAGAAACTCCAGAGATTTGTGCACATCATGGGAACAGGGCTCCTCTCCATGGACTCTGCCTACATTTCTCACTGCCTTAATAAAGCTGCTAACATAATCAAAGACTTCATCAAAGCTGGCAAACCTTGTGTCTGCATACTTCAACTCTGTTTTATCTCCCCTGGTTCGGCCCCTTCCTACCTACATCCGTGACACTTCACACACCCTTGATCTTTTCGATGACATTAACTTCCTTGGCTTCAATTGTCTCTTTTTCACTATGGATGTCCAGTCCCTATACACTTACATTCCCCAACAGGAGGGCCTGAAAGCACTCTGCCTCTTTCAGGGCAACAGACCCAACCAGTTCCCCTCCACCACTACTCTCCTCCATCTGAAATAACTGGTCCTCACTCTCAATAATGTCTCCTTCGACTCCACCCCCACTTCCTTCAAACCAAAGATGTAGCCATGGGCACACATGGGTCCCAGCTATGCCTGCCTTTTTGTTGGCTATGTGGAATAGTCCATGTTCCAAGCCTACACTGGCATCACTCCCCAACTCTTCCTATGTGACAACTACAACTGCATTGGTGCTAATTCCTGCACCCATGCTAAACTCGTTGATTTAATCAAATTTGTCTCGAACTTCCAACCCCCTGCCTTCAAATTTACTTGGTCCATTTCCAACACCTCCCTCGCCTTTCTCAAATGATCTCCATCTCTGGAGGCAGTTTATCTTCTGTTTTCTTTTATAAACCCACTGACTCTCACATCTACCCAAATTATACCTCTTCTAACTCTGTCCTTATAAAAACGGCATCCCCTTCTCTCAGTTCTCCCATCTCTGACTCATCTGCTCTCAGGACAAGGCTTTGCATTCCAGAATTAATGAGATGTCCTCCTTCAAAGAAAGGAGCTTCCCTTAACGCTGCCCTCACCTGCATCTCTTCTATTTCGTGCACATCAGTTCTCACCCCATCCTCCTGATGCCACACCAGGGATAGGGTTCCTCTCATCCTCATCTACTACCCCACCAGCCTTCGTGTCCAGCACATAATTCTGTTTAACTTCTGACATCTCCAGTGGCATCCCACCACCATGCATATTTCCCCTCCTCCCCACTTCCTGCTCTCTGCAGGGATTGCTCCATGCGTGACTCCTTTCTCCACTTCTCCCTCCTGGTATTTATCATTGCAAGCAGAACAGGCGTTACACCTGCCCCTACACCTCCTCCCTCACTACAGTCAGGGTCCCACACAGTGAGGCAACACGTCACCTGTGAGTCTTTTGGGGTCATCTAGTGAATCAGGTGCTCCTGGTGTGGCCTCTGGTATATCGGTGAGACCTGATGTAGATTGGGAGACTGCTTCACTGAGCACCTATGCTCCAACTGCCACAAAAGGTGAGATCTCCCAGTGGCCACTCACTTCAATTCTACTTCCCACTCCCGTTCCAACATGTCAGTCCATGGCTTCCTTTACTGCTGTGATAAGGCCACACTCAGGTTGGAGGAGCAACACCTTATATTCCATCTGGGTAGCCTCCAAACTGATGGCATGAACATCGATTTCTCAAACTTTGGTAACCTTCCCCCCCTACCCACTCCTCACCTTCACCGTTTTCCATTCCCATTTCCCTCTCTCACCTTATCTCCTTACCTGTCCATCATCATCCTCTGGTGCTTCCCCCTCCTTCCATGGTCTTCTGTCCTCTTCTACCAGATTCCCTCTTCAGAAACCGTTATCTCTTCCACCAATCAACTTTCCAGCTCTTAACTTTACCCCCTCCCTCCTCTCCCAGTTTCACCTATCACCTGCCAGCTTGTACTTCTCCCTCCTCTCCCCCACCTTCTTAGTCTGACCTCACCTCTTCCTTTCCAGTCCTGAAGAGGTGTCTCAGCCCAAAACATCGGCACTTTGCGCTTTTCAATAGACGCTGCCTGACCTGCTGAGTTCCTCCAGCACTTTGTGTGTGTTGCTTTGGATTTCCAGCATCTGCAGGTTTTCTCATGTTTCTGGTTATGTATTCTGTTACTGCTTTCCCTTGTATTACTTAAATACACTGCTGTACTGAAATGATCTGTCCAATGTTTTTCACTGTACCTCAGTACATGTGACAATGATAAACCAATGTACCAAAATGACTCAGAGATCTTTAACAGCGTGTTTCCATTCTGTTTCAGTAAATATGTGAAACCGTTGGTTGAGCCAGCACTGAATTAGTATTCAGACTGAACCTCATCCATCAAATTAGAAAACCCAGGTCCTTATGTCTAACTACAATTCACAAAAGATTTGTAAGATACCTATCGTTAATAATAAAATGTAGTTAAATTTAACATATTAACATAAGTAATCTAACTAAATTCACTGAAGAGATAGAAAGATAATGCACAATGATCTACTTACAATCTGTTCAAATAGCTGTATTAACTTGGTTCAATGTTTTGCCGATTATATTCCCACAAGCAAAACAGCAGAGCTAAATCCTACCATAGAAAAGAAAGTTAATACGTTTTGCTGGAACGCACAGTCAAATAGACAGTTTTAAAAATCTTAAATGGATGAAGTGTCGTTGAAGGACAGGATTGAATCAATGTACAAATTAATTAGATTAAAATTAATGTTCTTATATTCTTGTGTACATTGTGTGTCTGTAAAATGGTTCAGCAACCCAAAACAATGTTTACAGATCAGTTAATACAAAGTTACAGAAACACTAGCAATTTGACAGGGAATTTGTTTCAGCAATTTAAAAACCTGTTTGAAGCACACAGTAACACAAATTCTACAGAACATATCATCTTGACAACTTAACACAGTTTAGCTCACCACAGTTGCTGCCAGAAAATTCTGTGCTTCCAGTATATTCTTTATTTCAGATTTCCAGAAGCTATTGTATTTTGCAAATCATCTTGACCTTTAATTTGATTCAGTAATAAAGCATGGAGCTCTAGCTAAGAGACGGCGGGAAGAGGGGACAATAAACAATTGCCAAAAAGAACAATCCCAGCCTCACCCAAATCAATTGGGCATTAACTTTCCTTGCCTGGATAGCAGGAGTATTGATTTGTCCTTGTGGCTGCACAATTAAAAATAAAAGAATGAGCAAAATAGATCCGAATGAAGAATTGATCGGGAAGCTTCCTTACTTAGAATTGCAGGCCAAATGTTATACCAAACATGGATCCATGTAGTTTTACAGGGGATATTACAGTGTGTGTGTGCACTGATGTTAGGGAGGACACAAAGGACTGGTAAATTGCAAATGTGAAGCCGCTGTTTGAGAAGGGAGAAGGGCAAGCGTTGGGAAACAACAGGAGGGTTCGCCTGAGCTTGACAATTTTAGAGTCCATTATTAATGATGATTTTTTTGGAATGTTTGGAAGGATATGATAAAACAGGACAATGTCAACATGTTTTCATTACGAAGAGATCATTCCTGACAAGTCTGTTAGAACTCTTTGACGAAGCCACAAGGAGGTTAGACAGAGGAGCGACTAGACATTATGTATTTGTATTTTATGAAGGGCTTTGACCAAGTGCCGCACATGTTGTCATCATTATGTATCTTGTCGTATGACATGGGTATTATGGTTGCTCCATGAACGTGATCATTCTTGGCAAAAATTTTCCATGGAAGTCGTCTGCCGTTGCCTTCTTCTGGGCACAGTCTTTACAAGATGGGTGACCCCAGCTATTACCAACTCTTCAGAGATTGTCTGTCTGGCGTCAGTGGTCGCATAACCAAGACTTGTGATATGCACCAGTTGCTCATACAACCAACTCCCACCTGATCACATGGGTTCACATAATCCTGATTGGGGGGCTAAGCAGGTGCTACACCTTGCCCAAGGGTGACCCACAGGCTACGATGGCAAGGAGTGCCTCACACCTCCTTTGGTAGAAACATATCTCCATCCCACCTCCAGCTCCTAAATAAGGTAAGAGCTTATGATGTAAAGGCAAAGTACAAGCATGAATAGAACACTAGCTGACTAACCAGAAGTCAGAGATTCTTTTCAGAATAACTGCTGGTGACTCTTGCAGTTGCACAGGGGTCAACACATAGGGACCACAACTTTTCAGTTTAAACTTTAATGAAATAGACGAAGGATCTGATGCAATTGCAACCATGTTTTCAGACGATACCAAGACAGGCAGAGGAATAGTTAGCATCATAGAGGCAACGAATCTGCAGAAGGACTTGGAAAGGTTGGGAGAATGGGCAAAGAACTGTTGGGTGGAATGTAGTAAAGTGTGGGGTCATTACTTTTGTAGGAAGAATAAAGGCTTAGGTCATTTGCTAAATAGGAAAGTTTTCAGAGATCAGATCTGCAAAGGGACCTGGTAGACCTAGCTCAGAATTCCTTCATGATTAGTGTATAGGTTGAGTCAATAGTCAAGAAAGCAAATGCAAATTTAACATTCATTTTTAAAAGCAAGGATGTACTGCTGAGACTTTATAAGGCATTGGTCAAATTGCACTTGGAACATTGTGAGCAATTTTGGGCCCAATATCTAAGGAAGGCTGTGTTGGCCCTGGAGAGGTTCCAGAAAAGGTTCTGAAGAATGATCCCTAGAATGAAAGGCTTACCATACGAGGAACATTTTATCTCTCTGCATCTGTACTCAGAGGAGTTCAGAAGGATGAGGGAGAGGGAAATCTCATTGACACCTATCGGATATTGAAAGGCTTGTATAGAGTGGATGTGGACAGCATGCTTCCATCAGTAGATGCTCAGGTCAGAGAGCATTCAGAATAAAGAGTTGCCCTTTAAAGCAGAAATGAAGAAGAATTTGGTGAATCAGTGGAATTCGTTGCCACGGAGGGCTATAGGGTCCAAATCACTACTCGTCAGAGATTGATTTGCTCTTGATTGATAAAAGGGGTAAGAGTTAGAGGAAGAATGGTTAAAATAACCAGTAATCATTGAATTGTGGACTCGATAAGTCAAATGGCTGAATTCTGATCCTAGATCTTATAAGAAAACTTTGCACAAAAGGGGAGCAGCACAGCTGAGGTTACACTTGGGTAACTACTTAGAGCAAAAACAATCTCAATTCTTGTGAAGAAGTACACAGCTATACAACTACCTGGTTACATACAAACTCAGATTTAAGCCTTTTGACTTTGGAAGTTTAGTGAATTTGATTGTTGCAGGAGCCTTTCAATTCAAACACAGAATCAGTGCTTTGTAGAGTAATTAATATAGCAAAACTGATGTCAGGAAACAATAGATTATGGAAGTGTAAGAAAGTTCTGTTAAGAGCATATATGTTGCAAGGGAAGGGTCTATTGTGTTGCTGTTTACTATGGGCAGTAACAAGAATTGGTCTAGTAACAAAATTCCCTTTACTGTAAGTAAACAGTTCCCATCTAACAATGGGGTTGATACAATAAAGAATCAAAGGTTATACCACAATCACGTAAACAATTCCTAAAGATATGCCCACCTGATTCCCCTTAAATGGAATAAATCTAATGCAATGAATTATACCAATAACTATTTATAAATTAAATTATACTGTGAACTAATTTCCAGAGACAAGTATGTGCTAAATACTTATAACTTTAACCAACAGTAAATTAACTCACTGCTGAGCTAGAATCATTTAGCACAGAAGGAAGGCACTCAACCCACCATTTCTATTTTGTTCATATTCCTGCATTTGCCCACTTACTGTGCCTATAAAAAGTATTCACCCCCACCCCCAGAAGATTTTACATTCTTTTGTTTTATGAAATGAACCATAAGACCATTAGACTTAGGAGCAGAATTAGGCCATTCAGCCTGTCGAGTCTGCTCTGCCATAATGGCTGATACCAGATTCCACCAAACCCCATACAACTGCCTTCTCGTTATATTCTTTGATGCCCTGACCAATTAGAAACGTTCAACTTCCCCCTTAGATATACGCAGGAACTTGGCCTCCACTGCAATCTGTGGCAGAGCATTCCGTAGATTTACTACTCTCTGGCTAAAAAAAATTCCCCCTTACCCTGGTTCTAAAAGGTCGCCCCTCACTTCTGGGGCTGTGCCCTCTAGTTCCGGATATCCCCACTATAGAAAACATCCTCTCCACATCCATCCTATCTCGTTCTTTCAGCATTCAGTAGGTTACAATGAGATTCCCCTGCATTCTTCTAAATTCCAGTGAGTTTAGACCCACAGTTGCCAAATGCTCCTCGTATGCTAACCCCTTCATTCTCAGAAACATTCTTGTCAACTTCTTCTGAGATCTCTGCAATGAAAACACATCCTTTCTGAGATATGATGCCCAAAACTGTTGACAATACTTCAAGTGCGGCCTGACCAGTGTCATATAAAGGTTCAGCATTATCTCCTTGCTTTTATATTCTGTTCCCTGTGAAATAAAAATGACAATGGAATTAATTTGGCTTATTTGTCACTGATGAACAGAAAAAAGACTTTCATGTCAAAGTGAAAACGGATCTCTACAAAGTGATTGCAATCAATGACAAATATAAAACCCCCACCCTTCATATAACACACCAAATCATCACTGGTGCAGCCAATGTTTTTAGAACTCACATAATTAGTTAAGGTTCTCTAGCTATATATAAACCTGTGTGTAGTCAAGGTGTTTCAATTGATTGCAGTAAAAATACACCTCTATCTGGAAGGTCTATCTGCTGGTGAGTCAGTACACCATGAAGACAAAAGAACACTCCAAGCAATTCCACAAAAAGGTTATTGAAAAGCCCAATTCAGGAGATGGATACAAGAAAATTTCCATGTCACTGAATATCGCTTAGAGTACAGTTAAGACAATCATTAAGAAATGGAAAGAACATGGCACAGCTGTAAATCTGCCTAGAGCAGACCAAATTCAAAAACTGAGTGACTGTGCAGAAAGGGGACTAGAGAGGGAAGCCACCAAGAGACCTAAGACAACTCTGGAGGAGTTACAAGCTTCAGTGGCTGAGATGGGAGAGACTGTGCATATTACAACTGTTCACAAATGAGAGAATCTGCAGATGCTGGAAATCCAAGCAACACACAAAATGCTGGCAGAGCTCAGCAGGCCAGGCAGCATCTGTGGAAGAAAGTACAGTGCACACTACTCTAAGAAATAAATTATATTCTGTCTGGAAAGCCTCCAACCTGGTGGCATGAACATCAATTTCTCGAACTTCCAATAATGCCCCCTACCCCCCCTTGCCCACTCCTTTACCAGTCCCTGTCTCCCTTTCCCTCTCTCACTTTATCTCCTTGCCTGCCCATCGCCCCTTCTCTTTCTTCCATGGCCTTCTATCCCCATGTATCAGACTCCCCTTTCTCCAGCCCTGTATCTCTTTCATCAATCAACTTTCCAGCTATTTGCTTCATGCCTCCCTCTCCTGGTTTCACCTATCACCTTGTGATTCTCTCCTCCCTCCCCCATCTTCTAAATCTACTCCTCATCTTTTTTTCTCCAGTCCTGCCAAAGAGTCTCAGCCTGAAACATCAACTGTACTTTTTTCCATAGATGCTGCCATAGATCCAGCATTTTGTGTGTGATACAACTGTTTGCTAGGTTCTTCACTAGTCGCAACTTTATGAGAGTGGCAAAGGGAAAGCCACTGCTGAAAAAAACTCACATGAAATCTCAGCTAAAGTTTGCCAGAAGGCATGTGGGAGACTCTGACGTCAGCTGGAAGAAGATTTTTTGCTCTGATGAAACCAAAATTGAGCTTTTTGGCCATCAGACTAAATGCTATATTTGGCATACGCCAAACACCACACATCATCAAAAACACACCATCCCTACTGTGAAGCACTGTGGTGGCTGCTTCATGCTGTGGGATGCTTCACTGCAGCAGGCCCTGGAAGGCTTGTGAAGGTAGAGGGTAAAATGAATACAGCAAAATACAGGGAAATCCTGGAGGAAAACCTGATACACTCTGCAAGAGAACTGTGACTTGGGAGAAGATTTGTTTTCCAGCAAAACAATGACTTCAAGCATAAAGCCAAAGCGACACAGGAATGGCCAAACTCAGCAAAGTGAGTCCTGGAGTGGCCAAGTCAGAGTCCAGACCTCAATCCAACAGAGAATTTGTGGCTGAACTTGAAAAGGGCTGCTCACTCACGATCCCCATGCAATATGACAGAGCTGAGGAGTTTTGTAAAGAAGAATGGGGAAAATTTGCAGTGTCCAGATGTGCAAAGCTGACAGAAGACCTATCCACACAGACTCAAGGCTGTCATTGCTGGAAAAGGTGCATCTACTAAATACCAACTTGAAGGGGGTGAGTAATTATATAATCAATTATTCTGTGCTTAACAAGTGTAATAAATTTAAAGCAATTTGTAGAAGTTTGTTTTCACCTTGACACGAAAGAGTTTTTTCAGTTGATTGGTGTCAAAAAAGCCAAATGAAATCCACCGTGATTCAATGTTGTAAAACAATAAAACATGAACACTTCCAAGTGTGGAGGGGGGGTGAATACTTTTTATAGGTATTATAAATTCCTATCTAAATGTCTCCTATATAATTGTTCCTGAATCTAGCACCTCCTCTGCAGCAACAAATAACTTTCCCCTTATATCCCTCTATAACTCCTTCCTTTCACATTAAACCTATGGCCTCTTGTTTTTGATACCCCTGTTGTAGGAAAATTATTCTTACTATCTACCCTATCCATGCTTCCTATAATTTTATATTCCGCTGTCAGGTCAGGTCTCCCCTCAGTCTCTTTTGTTCGAGGGAAAACAAACACCAGATATGCAATCCCTACCCTTAACTAATGTCCTCCAATCTAGGCAACATCCTGATGAACCTCCTCAGCACTCTCCCCAGTGTAACCACATCCTTCAATCATAACTGCACACAAGACTCACAGTGGGCTAAACACAAGAGATTCTACAAATGCTGTAAATCCAGAGTAGCAGCTACAAAATGCTGGAGGAATTCAGTAGGTGATACAGCATCAATGGAAAGGAATAAACAGTCAACGTTTCAGGCTGAGACCCTTCTTCAGGACTGGAAAGGAGTGGGGAAGAAGCCACAATAAACAGGTAGAGGGAGGGGAAGGAGTACAAGCTAGCATGAGAAGCTGGAAGGTGATAGGTGGAAAAGGTTAAGGGGCTGAAGAAGAAGGAATCTGATAGGAGAGGAGAATAGAGCACGAGAGAACAGGAAGGAGGAGGGGCACCAGGAAGAGGTGATTAGCATGTGAGGACAAGATAAGGGGTAAGAGGGGAGCCATTGTGTGGAATGGGAAGAGAGGGAAGGGGAGGGAAAGAATTACTCGAAGTTAGAGAAATTGATGTTCATGCCATCAAGATGGAGGCTACTCAGATGGAATATGAGGTGTTGCTCCTCTTAGCTGAAATTGGCAGTAGAAGAGGCCATGGACTGACATGTCAGAATGGGAATGGGGATTGGAATTATAATGGTTAGCCACGGGAAATCCTGGTGAGCGGAGGTACTCGACATTCCTAATCCCCATTCCAATTCCAAGTGGGCTAACCAGAGTTTTGTAAAGCTGCAACATATGCTCAGTGGCTACTTTATCGGGTATCTCCTGAACATTAAAAAGTGGCCACTGAGTGTATGTTCTTTGCTGCTGTAATCCGTCCACTTCAAGGTTCGGCGTGTGGTGTGTTCGGAGATGCTCTTCTGCATGCCACTGTTGTAATGCCTGGTTATTTGAGTTACTGACACCTTCCCACCAGCTCGAACCAGTCACTGCATGTCTTTTGTTCATCACACTATTCTCTGTAAACTAGAGACTGTTGTGCATGAACATCCCAGGAGATCAGCAGTTTCTGAGATATCCACACCCTCTCATCTGGCATCAGCAATCATTCCACAGTCAAAGTCACTTATACTGTATCATATTTCTTCCTCATTCTGATGTTTGGTCTGAACAACAATTGAACCTCTTAACCTCGTGTGTATGCTTTTATGCATTGAGTTGTTGCCACATGATTGGCTGATTAGATATTTGCATTAGTGCAGATGTGCATCTAATAAAGTGGTCACTGGGTGTATGCCCCAATCTATGAAGGCAAGCATACCATATGGCTTCTTCACTACTCTGTCTATCTGCGTAGACATTGTTCAAGGAACAATGGATTAATCCTCTGTTCATCAAAATTCTTTCATGCCGAGCCTTTATCATGTATGTCCTATTCCTACTTGACTTCCCAAAACTCATCACCTCACATTCGTCGGGATTAAATTTCATCAACCAATGCCCCACACGCTTTCTATCTGATCTATACCCTCCTGTAGTCTTAGATAACGTTCCTCTCTGTCCGTAATACACAAACTTTTGTGTTCTCTGCAAATATCTCCCATGCTCAGATCAGGTTTTCAGTTGAAAGAACTAAGCAACTGAGTTAAAGTAAATACCTTCTCTACAGACATCGATAATCCATATGGATAAATTTTCCAAAGAAGATTCATACACAACCTGCATTGTACAATGCAAGTGTGTGTATTATTGTTCAATAATTAAGTACAGCAAAAATACATTTCATAATACACTTTCTTACATTGACTATTACTACTAAATACAGGATAATATCAATTATTAAAGTTAATATGCTCTAACTGCAAGTATACCTCAGATAAATATTAAGTGGAGATTTATGGCAAATATGACTATATGATATATATGTATGTTATCTGAAATACATCTTATGGAAATAGTTGTTTGACGATGAACTTCAATAAAAATAAATTACAAAAAAAATTTACAAGAATAAATTGTGTAATGCCTTTTCATTCTTTATATTCAAAGTCAATGATTTCAATAATGTTCTATTACATTACTACTCACCAATTGTAAGTTTGCTACTCCTGTGGTTCACTGGGTGGTAAACTACTACAATAATTGAAGGGCTTCCTCCTCCAACATGGTCCCTACACTGTGGTCCTTCCCTCAAACATCTCATACCTGATTGTTCAGAACCTCCAATGTCCAACATCTTGCTCAGCTGGTTTGTCATCACATACTCTCGTTAAACTCATTGAGGTTCCATTCCTACTGGTCCCTTTACGTGCTCCATAAAAATCATAGATACTACTGTGTAACATCTTAAAAAAAAGTGAAGTAAGACCATGTTGAGGTACTAACAGGAGTAATATTGAATTGTCTGTCAGTCCGGCACCACCAAATTTCCAAGTGCCAAAATATTGAAATTTTAGGGTACATGATTTTTGCTGAATTTATTTAAAATTACACTAATTTTCATATTAAAACTCAACCTTTATGTGACACTGCATTCAAACTGCTTCCATCCTGACTTCCACCTTCTCTCCCATAGTCTCTTGTGAACAATGCCTGATATGCCTCCAGCGCTACTATCAGCAGCAACATTGCTGTGCACGTGTCCTCTTTTGTGAACTTGACACCATTGATAGCTCTCAGAAACATAGCCACTTGCTCCAGGTACTGGAAAAATGTCTGATTACTCCCATATTTCTCTGGGTTACTGGCATCCCCTTCGCATCTACTATCTACTATCACTACTTCTCCACCTACAGAAGCTGGTCCTTATTACTTCACTATTAATAAATGCTGTACCACCCCCCTTAAACGGCATTCCATCATTGCCAACGTAGTGGCTGTAGGTTCTTCTGTGTCACTGATAATCATGGGAAGTAACAACAAAATAAGATACGAGCAAGACAGTCAAAAGCTCACAGTTAACACCAGTGAGTGATACAACAATGTTTAAAAATCATTCCATATAGTACACATTTCTTAAGCATACACCCACTTTGAGGAAACTATGTTTGTAGATCTTATGGGACCATGAAAAGCAAAAGAAGATGCTTTGCATTGTGAAGTACATACTGGCATGGTTGTGTTGTTGCGAGTGAGGATGTCCATGCACGCATCAAGAAACACAAGTTCAAAAAAAGTGTCAATTTATGTACTTTAATTTCTAGACAAATTCTATGTGAGTGAATTTTATTCCACATCTAAAATTTTTGGGTACGATTTGTGAATTAAGTGTAAATGCGCATAATGATCATAACGTGGGGGTCATCTGTCACGCAAAATGTTACATGATCATGTCAATCCTAAACTTTCAAGCTTGGAGAGCTATAAATCTCAACTAGGAATCAGATATTGGGTAATGCTAGTATTGAACATACAGTATCATCTTATTGAAGATCTGACTTGGCATTACTTTGGCACTTTTCAAGATTGTATTCTGCATGTTAAATTTCTCTATGGCTTAAATGATGAACAAATTCAGATATATTAAGCAGACATCATCTCATATTTGATCTAGCTTGGCAAAGTTGTTCACCAGCAGAGAGCAATAGAAAAGGCCAGAGTTCCAAAGGCAAGATTAAAAGTAGGTGGGTGACAATGGTTTGAAAGCTATTACAATTGTAACAGAAGTCACCACATCTATATTACTTCACAGTGACAGTGTTTTAACACATATCCTCAACATGGAGAGGTAGCACCAGGATAGGTAGATGGAGTCCTTGAGACCATTAACTTTGATCTTCTCGTGGTAAAGTTTCTGTGGGCACTGATGTTTTGGAGCCTGGTAAGGCAATGGTCAGTTCAGCAATCATCAGTGCCCGTCATGACATAGATAATGAGGGCATCTGCTTGTTTTCTCACATAGATGATCATAAGATCTTACAAGTGCCTGTGCTTGGATCCGGGGTGGTAATAATCATATCTTGAGTTAATCTTTCTGATATAACAGGGTGTTGGTTCTGACAAGACTATGCTTCAAGCATTTTGTCTGAAGCAAGACTGCACTGAAGATAGTTCCTGCAGCACTTACGCCTTGCCAATCAATTGCATCGTTTCCTGCCAAGTCACCCTGTAGGATCTGTTTGTCTTTTTCTGAGATGTAAAATAGGATTTTTTTTCAAAGGTTCGAGATGAAATTACTCTTAATCTCATCTGTCACCACTGAGGTTGGTGTGCATGCACTGATGATTACAGCATATCAATTCCATTTTAAAGTGATTCAAGGATCATGAAGTATTCAATAATCCTTCAGGGAAAGTTGCTAAGACAACAAACAAGCTCAGTCTAGTGGTGAAGCCCATTCTGTGAAGGCAGTGTTCTTCTTTCCATTTGTTCTTCCAGAGGAATGTACAGCCATTGCCTTGATCTTTGAGATGACCATAACTGACCTGCCACATTCAGTTTTATTATTGCTAGGATTACCAATAAGGGACTTTTCATATTAGGCATGGAACATCATACAACAGAGGGATAGGGGTAGATACTCTACTCCCAGCTTAAAGAAGGCAAACGTAAAAGAGGCGGACAACAGAAGTTAGTCATAGACGTCTTAAAAGCCAACATAAAGAAATGTAACATCAACATCAACAATTGGGAAACCAATGCCAAGGACAGGAAACCCTGGCAAACTATCATCCGAGAAGGAACAGCGACTTTTGAAGCCAACGGATGTGCAAAATTAGAAAAGAGAAGAAAATGGAAAGAGAGGGGGCAACAACCAAAGCCCGATCTGCCATCTGGAACTACCTCTCCTGAATGTGGAAGAACTTTCAAAGCTAAGATTAAATTAGATCAACGGAACGAAGACCATCATCCTCGACCACGACGAGGGGTAGATATACACAGCAGCTTAGGAATGTCACAATCTCAGGTTATTCTAGATTCTAGACCACCTTCAACAAAGGAGATAAACTCTTCAACATGGTTAACTACAGAGGGATCTCCTTGTGTTTTTGCTACAAGGAAAGTCATTGCCAGAGTCCTCCTTAGCTGCCCTTGTTTGAGAATCAAAGGGCTGCACCCTGAATTACAGTGTGGGTTCTATCCATCTGGAGGCAGTATAGTGGACATGATCTTTACAGTGTAATTACTTCAAAGGAAATACAAGCACCACACATGGCCTTTGAAATCACTAAAACCTTTGACTCTGGCATGATTAGGAGCTGTGGAACACTCAAATTTGATTATCCAAGAAATATATCTACATCTTATATACACTTTACAAAGGCAAGCCTCCTAACCAAAGGGATCACAACAGAAACTACAGAGACTACGTAAATGCCCACCCGTATCAAACCAGGCTGTGAAATCTTTTATGAATATTATAAGTTTCAAAAAGATTATCTCCCATTCTTCTAAATTTGAGAGAGACCAGTCCCAATCTTTTTCATCTCCCCTCATATAACAAACCCACCTTCCCTATAACAGGTCTAGTAAACCTTTGCCGTACTTATGGCAAAGCCAAGTTTTCTTAGGGAAGGAGACTAAAACCACAAACAAAAGAGAAAATTTGCAGATGCTGAAAATTCAAGTAACACAAGCAAAATGCTGGAGGAACTCAGCAGGCCAGGCAGCATCTTTGGAAAAGAGTACAATTGACGATTTGGCCACTACCCTTCAGCAAGATCGAAGACACCACACAGAACACACTTTGTCTCACCAAGGCATTAAGCCATTACAGTATGACTTCCTTACTCCTGTATTCAATATCCTGATAGACCCACTTTAGTAACTTGTGTAGAAACATCTGCCTGGTTCCTTTTGTATTTCAATGCTAATCTCTCATCATTTTAACCGATATTCTGCTTTTCTGTTATGTTTATCAAACTGGATGACCTCACAGTTTTCTACATAGAGTTACATCTGCCATGTTCTCACCTAGTCAAACTCTTCAAATCCCTTTGAAGCCTCTTTACTTTTTTACAATCCCAACAATCCTCTGTTTCATCAACAAACTTGAAAATATGAAAAAAATTGGTTCCCTCAAATAACATGTTGATTAGAAAGAGCTGGACTCACAGTACAGATAACTGTTGTACCTCACTAGTCAAGCCTTCCAACCTGAGAAAGATGCCTAGTCCAGTAACCAGTTCTCTATACATGTCAACATTTCACCTCTGATTCTATGTGTCTTAACCTTGATGACCAACCTCCTGCATAGGACATGTAAAATCTAAATGCACAAGATCCACTCAATCCCTCTCATTTATCTACTAGCTACATCCTTAGAGAAAAATAGATATTAGCCAGACATAACTTACCATTCATTATAGATAGCAGATAGGATCAGAAGCGTACATGTAAAATACTTAACTATTTCAAGAGGTACACAAGAGAATAAGACTTACAATTCCATCTATGAGAATCCACTGAAATGAATAAAGAAATTATGTCTATCTTAAGTACAATGACAGTAATATAGATCAGAGACTGAGAAATTCTGCAAGAGGTTAAATCTTTAAATTAAGTGAATATGTGAATCATACTTTCATTGTAAAAACTAAAGTAGTATAGTATATGTAAACATGAGATATATCTGCATTGAAGTCTGAGAGTGAAATAAGGAAGATATACATGTTTCAGCAGTTCTTGTCTTTTTCTAATTTATTATACTCCTGGCTCTTCATATTACATGGCTTCTTACAGGAGCAGGTTAAAAGCATAGCCTGTGGGATAAACAATGGGCATCTGTGGGTAGCACTGATGGACAGTTTTAACTACCTGCCAATTGTGTTCCACGAGTCGTGGAGGGTCAAAATCATCCCTGCATTTTCAGCTTCTAAATTGAGTTCACTGCAGAGTAGTTTTGTTTAGAAAATTAGATGCATTAAATAAGGTTAATGGAAGGCATTGTGAAATTGATTTCCAGAACACATACACATTTGACATAAGCTTGGATATTTTTGCTGAAACTCATCACCAGCAGTAAGCTCTCAATTGAACTTTGGTCAGTTGCATCAAAGTGGCTTATCTTGCTCTGTCAGGCTGTATGATAGACCAACAAAGAGACGATGAGCAACTGTAGATTTGCAGGCCATGCACACAGTGATGGGCTTGTTTCATAGTGAGCCCTGGAGAGGTTCACCAGAATTATCCCAGGAATTAAGGGATTAATGTATTTGATGGCACTGGGCCTTTACTGCTGGATCATAGAAGAAAGAGGGGAGATCTCGTTGAAACTTATCAAATATTGAAAGGCCTAGATAGGGTTGAAGCGGAGAGGATGTTTCCTATATTATGGGAATCTCAGACCAGAGGGCACGGCCTCAGAATGGAAGGATGTCCCTTTTACACAGAGATGAGGAAGAATTTCTTTAGCCAAAGGGTGGTGAGTCTGTGAAATTCATTGCCACAAACATCTGTGCAGGCCAAGTCATTGGGTATATTTTAAGTGGAGGTTGATAGGTTCTTGATTGGTAAGAGTGTCAAGGGTTGTGGGGAAAAGGCAAGAGAATGGGGTTGAGAGGGAAAATAAATCACCCATGATGGAATGGTGGAGCAGACTTGATGGAGCGAATGGCTTAATTCTGCTCCAATGTCTCACAGGATACAATGAAACTATTTTAGAAGCTGTTTAGCTGCCAAAGTCTGAAGCATAAGTGAGGAGAAATCCTCATCAAAGTCCAGCTCTGCTTCTGGATTCCACAAGGGCAGTCAGTCAGTCATGCTTGCCCAGTCAGTATGACATTCCTACATTCACATAAGAATCCTGAAACTTACGGGAACTTAAGCTGAGAGCCACTAAGAATTCTATACAAAACTGCCAGGTTTCCTCACAAAAATACAAGCTATAATTGTGAAACAACTGAAAATAAATTGGGTTTGAATAAACCAGCTTCATGGTACCTAACGTGCATCAGAATAATTTCCCTTCTTCAAGAATGCAATTCAAGCATTTTTTTTCCACAGGTGGATAGTCACGTGTTTGCTAAGGAGGGAAACATTTTTTTGTGCAAATGCCATGATTCAGTAACAAATATGTACTTTATTTCATGCTGAGGCTTACCTTTCATAACTGGATGTGACACAGGCTGTAGTTTACTTGCTGATTGATGATTAGTTACTTCATCAGAAGCCTTACAACACAAGTTTAAACAATTAAAATTACCAACAATATTGTTAAAATTCAATGAATATACTCAAATTTTATGTTCCAAAAATTAATTTAAAATAATACTAATTGTAGACAAACAAATAAACTCAACGGTGTAGGAATGCACTGGGGTTCAGCTACACCCCAGGGTTCTGAAATTGTGGAGGCAGCAGTAATAATCATTCAAGAATCACTAGATTCTGGAATGGTTCTGAGGGAGTGGTATATTGCAAATATCACTTCATTAGTGTTGTAGGGAAGACAGATGAGCTTAGGGCATGGATCAACACATGGAATTATGATATTATTGCCTTTAGTGAGACTTGGTTGCAGGAAGGGCAGGACAGGTAAGCTCAGTATTCCAGGGTTCCTTAGTGTACTAGAGATTAAAGGTGGAAGGGTGAAGTTACTAACCAGGGAAAATGTCACAGCAGTGCTTAGTCAGGACAGACTGGAGAACACCTCTAGTGAGGCTTTATGGGTGGAACTTAGGGATAAGAAATATATGAGCACCTTAATAGGGCTATATCATAGACTACCCGTGGGACTTAGAAGAAAAAAATTATAGAGAGATCGCAGACTGTGATAGTAGGTGATTTTAAATTTCCATATATTGACTGAAATTCCCATACTGTAAAAGGACTAGATGGGATAGAATTTGTCAAATATGTTCAGGAAAGTTTCCTTAATCAGTACATAAAGTCCCAATGAGAGAGAGTAGAATACTTAATCTCCTATTATGGAATGAGAAAGGGCAGTTAACAGAAGTTTATGCAGGCAAATAGTTTACATCTAGTGATCATAATGTCATTAGTTTCAAGTTAATTATGGAAAGGGATAGTTCTGGTCCTTGGGTTGAGATCCTAAATTGGAGAAGGGCCAATTTTGTTGGTATCAGAAAGGATCTGGCAAGTGTGGATTGGGACAAGTTATTTTCTGGCAAAGTCGTACTTGCTAAGTGGGAGGCCATCAAAAATGAAATTTGGAGAGCACAAAGTTTGATTGTGCCTGTCAGAACAAAAGGCAAGGATAACAGGTTTAGAGAACTTTGGTTTTCAAGAGATATTGAGGCCGATTTTTTTTTTAAAAAAGGAGGTGCATAGCAGGTATAGGCAGAAAGGAACAAATGAGGTATGCGAGGAGTATAAAAATACAAAATAACACTTAAGGAAAACAGTAAGTCTAAAAGAAGGCATGAGGTTGCTCCAGCAGACAAGATGAAGGAGAATCCTAAGGACTTCTACCAATATGTTAAGAGTAAAAAGATTGTAAGGGATACAATTGGTCCTCTGGAAGATCAGAATGGTAATCTGTGCATGGTGCCAAAAGATATGGGGGAAATCTTAAATAGATTTTCTTCATCTGTATTTAATTGGGAAACGGACAGAGTCCATAGAAGGGAGGCACAGCAGCAGTGAGTCCATGGACCATACACAGATTACAGAGAGGAAGTTTTACATGGACCATACACAGATTACAGAGAGGAGGTTTTATATGGACCATACACAGATTACAGAGAGGAGGTTTTACATGGACCATACACAGATTACAGAGAGGAAGTTTTACATGGACCATACACAGATTACAGAGAGGAGGTTTTACATGGACCATACACAGATTACAGAGAGGAGGTTTTATATGGACCATACACAGATTACAGAGAGGAGGTTTTTGCTGTCTTGAGGGAAATTAGAGTGGATAAATCCCCAGGGCTAGACAAGGTGTTCCCTTGGACCTTGTGGAAGGTGAGTGCAGAAATTTCAAGGGGTCTTAGCAGAGATATTTAAATCACCCTTAGTTGACAGGAGAGGTATCAAAGGATTGGAGGATAGCTAATGTTGTTCCACTGTTTAAGAAAGGCTCTAAGAATAAACCAGGAAATTATAGGCTTGAGAGCCTGATATCAGTAGTGGGAAAGCTATTGGAAAGTATTCTAAGGGACTCTATATATGAATATTTGGATAGGCAGAGATTGAGTTAGGATAGTCAGCTTGTCTTTCTGCATGGTAGGTCACGTATAACCAAACTTACAGAGTTTCTTGAGGAAGGTACCAGGAAAGTTGATGAAGCCAAGGCACTGGATGTTTTCTAAATGGATGTTAACAAGGCATTTGACAAGATCCCACATGGGAGGTTGGTCAAGAAGGTTCAGTTGTTTGGCATTCAAGATGAGGTAGTAAAATGGATTAGGCATTGGCTTTGTGGGGGAAGCCAGCAAGTGGTAGTAGATGGCTGCCTCTCCGACTGGAGGCCTGTGACTAGTGGAATGCCACAGGGATCTGTGCTGGGTCCACTGTTGTTTGTCATCTACATCAACAATCTGGATGATTATGTGGTTAACTGGATCAGCAAATTTGTGGATGACACCAAGATTGAGGGTGTAGTGGATCGCAAGGAAGACTATCAAAGCTTTCAGCATGATCTAGACCAACTGGAAAAATAAGCTTAAAAATGGCAGGTAGAACTTAATGCAGGCAAATGAGAGGTTTTGCACTTTGGGAGGACTAACCAGAGTAGTTCTAACACAGTGAGGGGTAGGGCACTGACTGTGGTAGAACACAGGGATCTTGGAATACAGATCCACAATTCATCGAAAGTAGCATTACAGCTAGATAGGTTCGTAAAGAATGCTGTTGGTGCATTGGCCTTCATAGGTCAAAGTATTGAGCACAGAAGTTGAGAAGTTATGTTGAAAATGTAGAAGATATTTTTGAGGCCTAATTGGGAGCATTGTGTGCAGTTTTGTTCACCTACCTACAAGAAAGATGTAAACAAGATTGAAAGAATACAGAGAAAATTTACAAGGATGTTGCCAGCACTGGAGGACCTGAGTTATAAGAAAAGATTGAATAGGTTTGACCTTTATTCCCCAGAATGCAGAAGACTGAGTGGAGATTTGATAGAGGTATACAACAATTATGAGGGGTAAAGATAGGGTAAATGCAAACAGGCTTTTCCTACTGAGGTTTGCCGGGACTACAACTAGAGGTCATGGGTTAAGGGTGAAAGGTGGGATGTTTAAGGGGAACATGAGGAAAGCCGTCTTCACTCAGAGAGTGGTGAGAGTGTGGAATGACTGCCAGCATAAGTGGTGGATGCAACTTTGATTTCAACTTTTAAGAGAGTTTGGATAGGTACATGGATGGTCCAGGGGCAAGTCAATGGTTTGGCATGGACTAGGTGGGCCAGAGTGCTGTAGTTTTCTAGGACCCTGTGGCACTCTTTAAGAAGGGCAGGAGGCAGAAGAAAGGAAATTATTGGTCAGTTAGCCCGACTTAATGGTTGTGAAGATGTTGGAGTTCATATTTAAAGATGAGATTTTTTGGTACTTGGAGACACATGATAAAGTAAACCAAAGGGAATCATGGCTGAAAAATCTTTGAGGAATTAACAAGCAGCTTAGACAAAGGAGAATCAGTGGATGTTGTTTACTTGGATTTTCAGAAGCCCTTTGACAAGGTGCCACACATGAGGCTGCTTAACAATATAAAAGCTGACGATACTATGGGAAGGATGGAATTACAGCATTAATAGAAAATCAGCTGATTGACAAGAGACAAAGGGTGGGAATAAAAGAAGCTTGCTCTGGTTGGCTGCCGGTGTGACGTGGTCGGTGCTGGGACCACTTCTTTTCATGGTATTGTGTCAAAGATATGAACGAAGGAACTGATGGATTTTTGACTAAGTCTGCCGATGATACAAAGATAGGGGGCAGGTAATGTTGAGGAAGCAGGATGTCTTGAAAACAGGGGTTCCCAACCAAGGCCCCACGGACCCCTTGGAAGAAGGTTGGAAACCCCTGCTGTATAAGGACTTTGACAGATTGAGAGAATGTGCAAAGAAGTGGCAAATGGAATATTGTCCAGGGAAGTGCACGCCATGCAAATTGGAAGAAGGAATAAAGGTATAGACTATTTTCTGAATGAGCACAAAAGGGATTGGGAACTTATGCAAGATTCCCCAAAGGTTACCTTGCAAGTTGAGTCAGTGGTAAGAAAGGCAAATTCAATGTTTGCATTCACTTCAAGAGGACTAGAATATATGAGCAAGTACGTAATGCTGAGGCTTTATATGGCATTGGTCAGACCGCACTTGAAATATTGTGAGTAGTTTTGGGCTCTTTGTCTAGGAAAAGATGTGCTGGCATTGAAGAAGGTCTAGACGTGGTGCACAAGAACGATTCTGGGAATGAAAAGGTTAATATAAGTGGAGCGTTTGATGTCTCTCGCCTGTACTCACTGGAGTTTAGAAGAATGAGGGGTGAGCCTATTGAATATTGAAAGGTATAAATATAACGGACATGGAGAGGATGTTTCCTATTGTGGAAGAGTCTGAGACCAGAGGGGACTGCCTCAGAATAGAGGGACATCAATTCAGAACAGAGATAAGAAGGAATTTCTTTAGCAGAGGGTAGTGAACCTGTCGAATTCTTTGCACTGTGGGCTATGGACTCCAAGTCTTTGAGTAAATGGGGCCACATATTTTTCAATTGAAAATGTGAATTGTTACGTCATGCATTAATTGCAAACAAATAAGGAAAGGGTTATCAGAAACTATAAACAATGTTTCATTAGAAATTACCCTTATAATTTAAAGAGCATCCATATTTCATACGCAACTTAACAGCTAATCTTATGAAAACAACACTGCTGATAATGTAGGTGTCTTTTTGTAATTAACTAGTTATGTTTTCTGAGTAGAATAATGCATATCAATTGTATGGACACAGGAATGTTACTTTTTAACCCTCAACTTGTCTTGAACACATGGTGCATCAGTTATTGTACACTACTGACTTCAAAATTTTATTTATATTTTTTAATAAAAGAACAATGGAAAGTATTAATCTCTTTAAAATTTCTATCAACTTACTCCAAAATGTATACCTTTTAATCTTACAAACGCTTAACAGAGTTACTGGCAAATCTGTGCATTTTTATTTCATCCTTTCAACATCAAGTGGTAAGCAGCAAAAACTGGATCATACATCAAAGACTATGTGCGGCTCCAAGTCATAGAATGACTCTTCCATTTCACATATTGAATTCAAGCAGAATATCAAAGTGCTACCAAAGAACCTCAGGTCTTTACAGAGAAAAGGGCTTTAACATCTGTAGAATGTGAAGTGCAAGACAAATCACCTCAGGGAAATTCTAGCGTTTATTCGCAGCAGCAAATTTCCAGCCTTTTGATTCTCTTATTCACTGTACCACCCTGTCTCTCCATTGAACCAGTTCTATGCAAGCAGCCCTTTGTCTCAAAAACTTCAAACATTACTATAGTGGTTTCATGTTAAGATAGCCACTCTGAATACATTTCAGACCTGTGCATTTAGGTTTTTGAAAAGATTGAGAGACAGTATGTGAGGGAATGGGTTGGGGGGTGAGAGATGGAGTGCGGGGGGGATTTGAGTTGGGGGTGTAAGCTACAGAGTGTGAGTGGAAACATTGAGATGGAAGAGGGCGAGAAAGGAAATGAGGGGGTGTGAAAGGTGACAAGAGGAGGGGTTGTGCGAGGGGTGATCAAAAGAGAGGGTCAAAAGGGGAGGGGAGGGGGTGAGGGAGAAAGAGAGGGACGAGAAGGATTTGTGAGGATGTCTATTGAAAAAATTACTTGAATATGAATTAATATGCAAAGATTGTGTTTGTGACAGAAGGGAAGATGTGTAAGAGCATGGGATGGGGGAGTGTTACCTTTTCATCTTTCACACTCTGGACTTTAATGCCTTCTTCTTGAGATTCAAAATAACTGATGTGACTGTAAAAAAAAGTACAAAGCTACAAAATTATAATTATACAATCTATAAATATAATGTAGATGTAACAGAAAAGCATTTAATGACACATTAATCATCACTTTATGTGGAGAAATTCTGCCTGAGTTACTTTACTAATTCCTTCATCAAGAATAAACAAGATCATTGACGTGGTGCAGTTTGTGATGGAGAGCACTCAGTAAATCTACTTCTTAACACATGGATTCACTCACACATAAACGTTGCCTTGTCACTCTACTGTTGTCGCTGTGCGTGCAGGCACTTCCCTGGTATAGTCTCATAATTAACCCGTTGCTTTCCCTCTGCATTGCTACGTACATACAGAGTCAGACACCAAAGCTTAGTTGAATTTCATTCTTTATTTGTTCTTATCTGTTGTGTTGAGCATTCTGCTGGTTCATGTTGTCATCTCCCAGCAGTCCCGTGGTGTCAGCTGTGTCCTAAACTAAGCTGATGCACTTGAGTTGGCTTTCTGGTGCCTTGCCCACCATACATGGCAGAACATTCCATTTCTTTAGTTATGGGGAATATGTAAACGTGTATACAGTATGCTGTTTGTATACTGTACTTAAGGTAGATACTTGTTTATTTTGTGATATGATTGTTACTGCATTGTGCGGTGCACCATGCTCTTAATTCATGTGTAGTCCTAAGTTAACTTTGTTGGTAATTAAGGATGTTATGTCCAGGTGCCTAATGAAAGGAGCTCCTCGTCCTGAGTATGAGAGAGAGATAGGGGCTGCCAGAAGTGCAAACTGGACAAGACTAAATATGGAGTTATTACTGTGTTTTCTTGTAAATATGTTTTTGTAAATATTAGCATTTTTCTTTTCACTAGTTTCCATTAATTTTTGTAAATTTGATACAAGTGCTAGGTGACTCCAGCCAATTTTTCTTTGGTCATAACCCAGATTTCTATCGCAGTTTACATCAAAAGTGCACCATCTGCACTAAAGCTTATGCTGATTAAACTGACTTCTTAAATAGCTTTCAATCAAAAGTACACAGGGGCTTCACAAACCAATAAACCTTGCAAAATTCTGAGGCAAGCGTGTTCCTAGTTTGTTCATTAGAAGCTTAGCAAGCACACTTTATTTCTGGAATGGATGAAGTTTAGAGAAATCACGTTGAAACCAGTCATTCAGATTGACTCTTTGACAGGGAGCGATCCCTGCAGAAAGCAGAAAGTGGGGACTAAGTAGATGGGCTGGATCTACTTGCAGGACTGTAGGGAAGAATGGAAAGGGGAAAATAAATTTTGCTTAATGTTTATAACTACTGTACTTAAGCAAGGTTTAGGTGATTGTATCTTATCAGTTTATAATTATTTATTTTTATCCTTTATTTTTACTTTAGCATTTAAATGTTTCTGAACTTTGAGAGAAGGAAGAGCTGTGACAGGGCTTTCCAGGCTCTCATGGTTGAAGAGGATCTTTAGAAGCAAGCCTACTTGTTCGCTGTTTGCTCCCATCTCAAATATTGTTGGTGCCAACAGGATCAGTCAGGGCACAAAGATCTGAAAGTGGGATGCCAGATGGGTGGCCGAGCATAGCAGCAAGCCCTGGCTCACAGCCTTTCTCTTGCATTGTCCATCTCTCTGTGATTTGGTGATTCATCATTGAAACTCAATCAACATCATGAAAAAAGTTTTGAACTCTTCTCCAGCTTCCAGCCAGGTCCCAGTGTTGATCTTAACTGACGTTTTGATGACAAAGTTTTGATGACAAAGTTTTGATGACAAAGTTTTGATGACAAAGTTTTGAACTCTTCTCCAGCTTCCAGCCAGGTCCCAGTGTTGATCTTAACTGACGTTTTGATGACAAAGTTTTGATGACAAAGTTTTGAACTCTTCTCCAGCTTCCAGCCAGGTCCCAGTGTTGATCTTAACTGACGTTTTGATGACAAACTCTGCCATCCTCTTTAGGGATGATCCCTAGGCATGTCTAGTCCAGTGGTGTATATATATATATTCTCAACAAAGACAAAAGTCTTGCACTAAGTAACAACTGGAATATGATTTTAAATAAGGTGGGACAGCGGAAGCCTGTTTGGTCAAGGACTAACCAATCAGGATTGACAGATGATGGGATTTGCAGATGTATAAAACTTTGTTTCGACTGTACTTGAAGTTTTGCATGCAGCCCTGGTTACCCCATTATAGAAAGGATTTGGAGACTTTGGAGATGGCTCAGAAAGTGTTTTCCAGGATGGTGCCTGGATAAAGGCATTGACGTATGAGGAGAGGTTGTACAAACTTGGATTATTATCTCTGAAATGTCAGAGGCTGAGAGGAGATCTAATGTAAGTATATAAAATTTTAAGAGGCATAGTAAGAATCTGTTTTTCCCAAAGTAGGAATGACAAATACTAGAGAGGAACACATTTTAATTTGATGTGATTATTCTCCATGTAACTGTGTACTAAATGCGACATCTACACCTCTGACTTTTCCCAACACCACCTTCCATGTATGGCATTGCTATTGCTGGGTTAATATTCTGGAAATCACCAAGTGCAACAACAGTCATAACTTTAAATTATTCAACACTTGTAATGTCGCTAACTTCTCAACATGCAGCATTACAAAAGAAGCATTACAAAAGAAATTTAAGTGATCAAAGCCAATGATCACAGGTTTTAATCCACATCTTAAAGGAGGAAAGAGAGGGAATAAGATGGAAAGGTCGATGGACGGAATTCCAGAAAATTATGGAATAACAAATGAAGGCATATTTTCTAATACTGGAATAATTAGATTTGAGAATGACTAAGAAACCCAGATTACATTAGCAAAGATGTCTTGGAGGATTGCAAAGGGGGAGGGGTAGGGAGAGAGGGAGATGAAAGATGAGCTGCAATTCCTATTCTCACTGCAATAGTCGTACATTCCTAAGTTCACCTGCTGCAATTTGACTATCGCCACAGTAGATCTACAACAGATGCAATCTCACTGGGTCTTCACTTGGCCTTGGACCACTTAGACAACAACAATACCAACATCAGGCTGCTGTTTATTGATTACGACTCAGCATTCAGCTCAATCATCTCCTCAGTATGAGTTAATAAGCTTCAAAACCTGGGCCTCTGAACCTCATGACAAGGGTGAGCAGTTTCAAGTTCCTGGGTGTCAATATCTCTGAAGATCTATCCTGGGCCCAACATGTTGAGCATGCCGGCAGCTATATTTTGTTAGGAAGTTGAGGAGATTTGGTAAGTTACCCAAGATTCTAACAAATTTCTACAGATGTACCTCAGAGAGTATTCTAACTGGTTACCTCACAGTCTGGTATGGATGGGCCACTGTTCAGGATCGGAAAAAGCTGCTGCAGGTTGTAAACTCAGCCAGCTCCATCATGGGCTCTAGCCTCCCCAGCACCGAGGACATCTTCAAAAGGCAATGCCTCAAAAAGTCAGCATCTGTAATTAAGGACCCCCACCATCCTGGACATACCCTCTCCTCACTGATACCATCGGAGATGAGGTACAGGAGCCTGAAAACATAGACTCAACATTTTAGAAACAGTTTTTTTCCCCTCTGCCGTCAGAGTTCTGAATCAACAGTGAACCTGTGAACACTACCTCACTATTTTTGGCTCTTTTTGCACTACTTACTTTAATTTAATATATATTTTATATTTCTCATCATAATATTTTATATTGTGATAGAGCGGGTTTGCAATTAGTAATTTCTCCCACACCGACCCCATCGCCCTGTAATTCTCATGACCCTGTCTGACAGTGCTGACACTTTGCTATTGAGTGCACGCGACAGTACAGACACTTTTGTTTGTACTGGCACGTTCCAGGATGGTGGTTTTCTTGGACACATCCTGCTTGTTATTGCTTCCAGTTTCAGGGAGGGGAGCCTGAGTGGGGTGGCTTACACAGAGTCCTGTAGTGGGGGCACATGCTCTTTGGAAGTGTGGGGAGAGTGCTGGCTGCTGGAAAATGGCTAGATAAGGACTGATCTTGTTGCACAATGCCATTGTGATCTTATCGTGATAAATGTATTTGTGGGCATTTGCAATTTTTTTCTTCTTGTGTAATTGTTCAGGCTCATGGGAACAACTCCCCGCACCCCCACATTTCAAAGAATGGACTATCCTTTTTCTCCTACAGCAAGGCGATCCTGACTTAAAGGCTCACTTTGGTGAAAGGAGAGAAGGGAGAGGGGGTGTGGTAAGGTGAGGTGTTATTACTTCAGAGCTGTTGTCCTAAGGGTCTGATGGTGTACATCTGCATTTTCTCTTGTCAATTTGCCATTTTTTTTGCATGGTAAATATTTTCTAAAGGCTTTTTACCTCTAGCACACCATAAACACACGTGCACTGTATGTACTGCGTCTGGTGCTCCCGGTGCGACCTTCTATATGTTGATGAGACTCGATGCAGACTGGGAGACTGTTTTGCAGAACACCTACGCTCTGTCTGCCAGAGAAAGCAGGATCTCCCAGTGGCCACACATTTTAGTTCCATGTCCCATTCCCATTCTGATATGTCTATCATGGCCTCCTCTACTGTCAAGATGAAGCCACACTCAGGTTGGAGGAACAACACCTTATATACTGGCTGGGTAGCCTCCAACCTGATGGCATGAACATTGACTTCTCTAACTTCCGTTAATACCCCCTTCCCTTTGTTACCCCCTCACTTATTTATTTATTATTCCTTTTTTTTCTTCTTTTCTCTCTCTTTTTTCTCTCTCTGTCCCTCTTACAATCACTCCTTGCCTGCTCTCCATCTCCCTCTGGTGCTCCCCTCCCACTTTCTTTCTCCCTAGGCCTCCCATCCCATGATCTTTTCCCTTCTCCAGCTGTGTATCCCTTTTGCCAATCAACTTACCAGCTCTTAGCTTCATCCCTCCCCCTCCTGTCCTTCTCCTGTCATTTCGGATCTCCCTCCCACCCCCCCGCCCCACTTTCGAATCTCTTACCATCTCTTCTTTCAGTTAGTCCTGACGAAGGGTCTCGGCCCGAAACGTCGACAGTGCTTCTCCCTATAGATGCTGCCTGGCCTGCTGCGATCCACCAGCATTTTGTGTGTGTTGCTTGAATTTCCAGCATCTGCAGATTTCCTCGTGTTTGTGCACTGCATGTGTTATTGTGGCCTGCATCTGATTTTTAAAGTCCACACTTTCATAAGGGCACATGACCCTGAATAAAACCCAGTGGTGTGACATGTATATGACATTGTATTGCTGCCACTAAACAACAACTTCCACCAGAGGCCAGTGATAATAAGCCTGATTCTTATTCTAATTCTCAGACTGGACCTCATTACAACAGTACAGGAGGCGGCAGACAAAAAGAAGAACGGAAGTGGGATGAAAAATTAAAGTAGTATTAGCCTATTTGGCCCATCAGAATGATGTCATCTCTCAGGAGAGCATGTCTCCTCACCCCCCTCCCCCCATTTCCCTCCACCCTTGCAATATTATTCTCTCCCACACATACCCACCAACTTCTCTTTGATCCTTTTTCCTATTAACCTTCACTACAGGATAATTGGTGGTTATCAATTAATCTCTCAATGCATTTTTCTGGCAGGTGGGAGGGCATCAGGGTACCCAGAGGAAACCTACAGCATCACACTGACAGCACCCAAAGTCAGAATTTTTGAGGCAGTATCACCCTAGCAACCCAAGAATGGCAATTAGGGAATTAAGAGAGAGCAGAAGAATTTTTCTAGCTTTCCACCTGTTAGAAGATATAAAAATTATGCCTGTTTTTCTTAGAGCAGAAGACATTGGATGTAATTTGTAAAAAATGTTAAAATTAATGAAGTTTATGGTAGAAAAGAGAGGAAGATGTTGTTCATATCATTTCAATGGTCGAGGACAAGGGCACACACAAGCAAAATTAAATGTGTTGGAATAGAATGATGGACAAGAAAAGCCTTGCTACAAAGAGAGGTGCAAGGCTTGTCTTGAAGAAGGGTTTCAGCCCAAATGTCGACTGCTTATTCTTTTCCATAGATGCTGCCTGAACCACTGAGTTTGTTGCTTTGAATTTCCAGCATTTGTAGATTTTCTCATGTTAGTGCAAAATTCTGCTGTTATTCATTACTGGAACTGCCGTCATGTAAAAAGTTAACCCCATTAATTGAAAGAAATAGAGAAAAGTTAAGTGATGTCAGGACTGATACAACTACATAAGTGAAGGATAAACATCCATATGGGCTTAAAGGCCAGTTTCCAAGTTACAATGTTGAGGTCATTTATATGATTATGGAATGATACTGGACCCAAAGTGCAGCATGTTCAATCAACACAAAACATTAAAGAGCTTTACTTTATATTGTGCCTTTCATAAAATCAATTCATTCCATAGAGTGCTGTCAATTAAGCATTGTTACAATGTAGTCATTACTGTCGTGTGAGCAAACATATACAATAAAAAAAACCTCTCCTGATTCCGTGATGATTATTGGTGTGTTGATCTGTCATCTCAATATTGTTGCTAAACCTTTCATCTGAACACTAGACCTCAAATTTCACTCTTGCTATTGACTACTTCACTCATCCTCACTGCTTTTACCTTATTGGCACCTTCTGATACTAAACTTGCATCTCAGACCATTTCTTATCATAGTCTTGAATGGCCCATAACCAGGAACCCTTGTTTTAGACATTTCTGCATCCATCTGTGATGCTCTAAGAAATTAGAATATTTTGAGCGATTAATTTTCATTCATTGAAGGCTCTTTATCTTCTTGATCTTACATCCTAACTACAATCAATTCCTAACATATTCAAACTCCACCTTTTTAATCTTCTGGTTAAATGTTTCTTCTCTATCAAGACCATTTTAAAAAGTATCGATTGTGTCCTATCAAACTTGCTTGACAATTTCACCAATAACATTTTCTCACAGTCATTGCTGGATCCATACCTTGTGCTCTGGAACTCTTGTCCTCTTGCTAAAATACCGGTCATTGTTTTATATTCTTTGCGAGCCAGATATCCCCTAGCACCTACAAAAGATGATAAGCAAGAAACAAGATAAGTAAATCTCATCTTCTGGAATATTTGGTTAAACAAACAGTATAGTTATTATTCTGGAAAATAGCATGCAGTTTTAAATCACTTACTGAAGATGGTATTACCAGCATATTTTTAAATCACTTGAACAACATTTGGATGAAGGGTCTTGGTCTGGAACATCAACTGTTTACTCTTTTCCATAGATGCTGCCTCGTCTGCTGAGTTCCTCCAGCATTTTGTCAAAGGTTCAAAGGTCCAATTTAATGTCAGAGAAATGTATACAATATACATCCTGAAATGCTTTTTCTTTGCAACCATCCACAAAAACAGAGAAGTGCCCCAAAGAATGAACAACAGTTAAATGTAAGAACCCCAAAGTCACCCCCCATATAAGTGGCAGAAAGCAACAATTCCCCCTCCCCCAAAAAAGCATCAGCACCAGCCACCGAGCACTCAAGCTTGAGCAAAGCAATAGCAAAGACACAGACTTGCAGTTACCCCAAAGACTTTGTGTTTCACTCGGTATACAACATACCTACAGGCTCTCGCTCTCCCTAATAAGGGAGAAGGAGGTGTCTCTGTTTTCCCAGCGAGCCAGTTTATGATGTTACATTATGTGTGCTGCTTTGGACTTCCAGCATTTACAGATTTTTTTGTGTTTGTGAAATATATTTTCCCATTATTTATTTTGAATAATTGAGTGGACGGAAAATGTAATCATTTTTAAATGGAAGCAAAAGTTTATCTCTGGATCAAAAAACTATGCAAGGTACCCATCAGATGGAATGAGCACTGCCCAAATATAGCAGGAGCTCTTAGTGATTTTCTATTCTTTTCTGTCTACATTGGAACTCAGTCGAGGCTCCCAGAGTGCTGTATCGGCAAGTTGCGCCACTGGAGGTTCATGGCAGGAAGAGGTTTTCTTCCTTCTACCGTCTGCATGAGATGATGGGCTGTCGGGACTTTAAGGCTTTCTTTTCAACGTGCACATGGACTGCTCTTTATCAGATGACAGTATTGCTTTGCACTGTTGAAACTGTGTTATAATTATGTGGTTTTTGTCAGTTAGTCTTTTATCAATTAATGTATTGTCTGCACTTTTGCAACTATATGTTAACTATAACTATCTGTAACTATGTGGTTTTGTGTAGGTCTTGTAGCTTTAGTTTTGTCTGGTGGGTTTGGGTTTCCTTTCCGGGGAACGTGCTAAGACGGTAGCGCAATATCGATACGCAACAGCCTCTCCGGACTCTGGATTGTGGTTTCTAAATGACAATGAACTGAATCTGAATCTGAGTCAACTGCAGACAGTGATGGCAAGCATTAATGATGGAGTCTCTCCTTCCCAATGGAGCATTGGAACACCAGAATGAGATGTTAACAGTTATGCATAAAGATTGCTGTGGAAGTCTTCCAATCAAAGCACAATATATGGGGAATATATATGGGGAAATTTTGCACAAAAGTTCACACAAAGCTGCTTGCTTAGTCACCAACAATTTCAGTGTGATATCGCAAGCCAACATGAATGACGATGATAAACTGCCCTTTAAGTAGTGTGATAAGTAGAGAATGAAAATGCCAAGTTTTGCTTTCTACTTCAAGCATAAATGTAGCTAACGTATATAAGAGACCTTGCCAAAATTTAATAATCAGTGCTGTTAACATAATGGTGATGCTCGAGAATGAATTGATTATTACAAGTAAGATTATCGTAAGTGTATTTAAAGATAATTTACTTATGTTGTAGCTGCACATAGCCATAATGATTCTTTCCACATTGTCACCTCAATGATAGCAGTAAATTTGAAGACGCAATAAAATAATTTGTTGTTTAACCAGCCACAACAAACCCTGACATGAACAACCTTAGAGCAATTTTATTACTGTTTGTACATGCAGAAAAAATGTTTTATAATGTTAAATTAAAATAGGCACAAAACAAGAAATGAGAGTGTACAAAGAACTGCTAGATCGAGTTGCCCTTAATATAGGTTTCACAGTTGAAAAGGAATATTAATAACCAAAGTTTTGCACATCAGTTTTCTCATTTTATTTTAATGCCGCAGTGACGCAGTACTGAAACAAAGACTCCATGAAGAATGATGCTGATTTTGATTTCCACGTAGAAATCAGAAGTATTCTTTGCTTTTGATTGTAACAATCAGCTTTTAATCAAACAATGCCTCAAAGTTCAATGCCTTCTTTGGCATAGCTTTAGTGTACAATGATCTACTCATCATGTCCCGAGTGAGCTCATTTATAGCTACAAGAAGAATTCTGCTTTTACATAATCATTGCACTTGGGGCTAGTTAGCGGATTAAAAAGTGCAGCTATTGTCAGAAACAACTGAGAAAACTGAAAATGAAGAGTTTATGAGTTTGAAAACAACTTTCAATGGAACACTTGACAGCTATAAGTTATTCTATGACACTTTATTGGCATTCTAAACACAAAGACCTGGATTTGCTTCAGGCTGCATTGATGATTCTACAGATCGTTAAAAAGGTTCAAGTCCTGTTGACCATATAAAGGGCTTTGCAGGATCAAATATGGCGATTCTTATGGCCATGCTCTTGCGTGTCATTTCAGAAGAGGATGGAACAAAGAAGAATCAGAGAATATTTAAGGAATAAGATCTAAAATGTAATACCTCTCCCTATGGAACACAGAAATAATATTTCAAACAGGATTTTTAGTTGGAAGTGCTGTATGCAAGAGCAATCTTTATTGCAAGAGGCAATTGTATGGAATGGTCTTAAACAGCATGAGAACTTTCAGATATGGCCACTGTACCTGCTGCACAGTTTAGTCTATGACAATGAAGACAATAATAATAATAGTAATAATAACTTTATTTATAGAGCACTTTTCATACAGATAATGTAATTCAACGTGCTTTTACAATGGAATAAAAGTACAAATATGAATATAAAATAAAAAATAAAAATAAAAGACAAAAAGATGTTAGTTAAAAGCAAGGTTAAATAAATAGATTTTTGAGCTGTCGTTTAAAAGCATCAACTGATTGTGCATCCCTTATAGCTTTGAGTATTGAATTCCACAGTTGAGGATTGTAGCTCAAAAAAGTTGACCTGCCAATTATTTTTTGAGAGAGACTGTTTAAAGTTAAGAGACCGACAGAAGAAGATCTGAGAGCTCAAGCCGGATTATAAAACGAAAACGATTCTGCGATATGCTCCAGTTCCAGACCATTAAAGAGCTTTAAAAACAAGTAAGAGAACTTTATACTCAATTCTAAAAGAGGTACAGGAAGTGGTCAGTTGTGTTAAAGGCAGCACTTAAGATGAAACAGAACTGAGACTACTGGCATCAGTGCTGAGCCTAAGGTGGCTGACAATTTTGATAAGGCTTGTCTCTGTGCTGGGGTTTATTCTAAAACCAGACTGAAATTTTTCAAGAACATTGATCTCATTCAGTAAGTTGTTCAGCTGGTTGAAAATTACTTTCTCAAGAATCTTACCCAGTAAGGGAAGATTTGATATAGGCCTGTAGTTAGCTAGTACCTCACTATCAATATGATGTTTTGACAGGCAAAGTTTTGAAGGCATCTGGAAAAACTCCAGTTTCAAGGGATGTGTTAATAATTTTCTGAACAGAATTGAAACCCTATTAGAAGAGTCCTTAAGAAGTATAGTTGGGAAAGGGTCAAGACAGCAAGTAGACGGATTATTCTTTGTTACAATTTTATAGAGTTCTGAATCAGAAATACTTATAAATTTTGACCTGGTTGCCATCTTTTTAAGAGGTTGACTCCAGAGGTTACCAGTATCAGTAGCTATACTCTCCTTAATGGAAATAATTACATTGATTTAAAAAGTGGCAAGTTCCTTACATTTAGTGGCTGATACTTGACTGACGACATTATAAGTTGGGCAGGGTTCAACAGTTTATAGTTGAGAACAATATTCTTGAATCGCCGCTATTCTCTGTAATAATTTTGGAAAAATGTTTTGCAGAACTTACAGCAGTGTTAAAGGAGCCTAGTTAAGATAATGATTACATCTACATTTATATACACCATCATTTTGAATTTGGAGAATGTTTGCCAGTTCTGACAAACAACAGGACAGACATGCATTTGCCAGATGACTAATAAATACCCTTGAAAAAACATGCAGTGAATGCATCACTTTTCACATTACTGCAAAGATGAAAGAACCACTGAATTTGATGTTACTGGTTTCACCAATATCCTGCTGCATTCATTGGCATCCATTCCTGTTTTTTGAAAAGAAAAAAACATGTTCTGTGTAACCACATACAAAAGATTCCAGATGTTGACATGAGATATGTTGCAAATTGTGACGATGTGTAGCTATTTCAAACTTTAATGCTCCTTGACCTGTTCAGAGGAGAAGATGTGTCAGTCCCAAACCTGCCTCTTACTTCCATTGTGGCGATCTAACTGTTCAGAAAAGAGTGCATTTGTCTCCAAAAGTGCCATTCATTGATGCAATCTGACAACTTGTGCTATGCGTATGCAAATATTATGCCTTCCAGTATGGTAGTTTACTTCTGACAGGACATCTGGAGCTTGCTCTTGAACACACTGGTCCTACTCCATATGATAAGACCATAAGATCTACTATGCTCATTGGGGAAAGGGCTAGAACTGGTTGGCGTTGTTTCCCTGAGTCAGCCATATTAAACAGGATGCTTATCCATTTTCATTCTGATAGAGTTTAGATTTATTTCCCCAGGACAACTGATCATGTGATGGTAATGAAAGCCCTGAGAAACAACAGCATCAATCACTGTTACAGTCAGAAAGCTACAGAGTCACTCTGGTCAGAAAGCTGATGCTTGTAATACCATGCAGTCTGCAGTTCCGAGGAGTTAGATATAGTATTGACTGCTAATTTAGAAGAGCTTGCTACAGACCCAATAAAGTAGTGACACACTCTATTGATCTTTGCCATGAAGGAAATCATTCCATGACATTATCATAAATAAGAAGCATAAACTCAAGAATTATGCCTGTTGCTATGCAACCTGCCTTACTAAACTGAGAGCAGCATGCTGATTTGATGCTCCATCACATCAAATTATTAGCAGAAAATAGCACAATTATCCATCAATCTTTTGAATTAAGCATTCCAATCAAGTGACACCAGAGTAGACATCAGGCAAACAGTGAGAGTGAGTACATTGAAGTATTATAATAAAAGAAGAAGGGGCAGACAGGGACTCATGGGATTGCTCCCTCGGAAGCTGGCATGGATAAATTACCTCCTTTGTATTGTTATGAATAACAAGGTATAATCCAATGAGCAAAGCACTGCTGCTCCATAGCCTCTCTCTGAATGGACTAAAAAGATGCAAAACTTTAATTTACATTCACTTTGGAATATTACTTCATTTTGCATAAATTTGAAGCAAGTCACCATTTCAATAGTTTTGCAAACAAGCTGATCCATGAAATTCCTCCTTCAGAAGCAGTACCATGGGTTGGCAGATAATTTCCATCCACTCCATTATTCAGGAATGGAAGATGCTAATGCATGAATTCTTATTCTATGGATGACTATTGCACACCACCTTCCACACAGTTGTTACACAGTAAGGCTTTGGTCCAATGATAAGGAGGTACAAAACAAATTAAGACACAAGTCTTCTGCGCTATCTTAGTGCATATGCGAACGCACGCATGCGCGCTCACACACTCTCTCTCTTTCTAACTGCTCACAAGTGCGCTCTAATCACACACAAATATGGCCACATGTTATCTTTACACTTTCATCCTTCCCATCTCTCACACTTCCATTTCTCGTTCCCCTAAATGCATTCCTGGGACTTCACCCCGCCTTGTGCTGCACCACTTTCAGCATCTTCTATCAGTCACTTCTCTCTTCTTTGTCCCCCTCATTCCACACCACTTGCCCCCTGCCACCCAAACTACCACCCAGCCTCCCCCAACTTTCCAGCTGTCAGCATCTCCCTCTCTCCCAAAACAATGCTGTACACTGACCAAGCGGCTAATCTGCTCCAGAGTCTGTTCTGTCTGTGCTGATCACTCTCTCCACTGCCAAAACCCACCTTGGCCC